>NW_027185889.1:3209362-3218921 GCF_028583685.1 Petaurus breviceps papuanus | reverse complement strand
TATTTTGGTGATCGTTTGTTCCCATTGCTTACATTTCTCTGGGGATCTTAGGACTGATAGATATAATAATAACAGTTAACATTTATACAACATTTGAAAGTGTTTTCACATGTTATCTCATTTGATTTTCAACAACAGTCTTATGAAATAGGTGCTGGTATGATCCCCATTTGACAGATGAGAAGACTGAGGCAGATAGTGGTTAACTGTAAGTGTCTGAGGCAGACATAGAGTTAGGGTTTTCCTAACTCCAAAATGCTCCATCCACTCACCATGTGTAGCTGCAAAGCATCCTAGAGGTCTTTGAATCCAAACTCCATATTTTATGGTTGAGGAAACCAAGGCCTAGAGCAACTGTCTCCTGGTCACACAAGTAAAGAGAAAGTTGGGATCTGGACTCTGGCCCAAATTCAGCATTCTTCCCACTGTACCATACAACCTCCTGTTTGTCCTTCTGACTTTTGACTCTGTTCAGATAAACAAAATGTAATCGTATCACCAGGCTTTGTGAAAAGAGTGAAAAAGTTTTAGAAAGGATTTGCACGAAAATATGTACATCATCAATGGAAATATGAAAATTGAATAAGATCATGCCAACTCATTGTAGGCACAGAGTGTTGTTATTATCCCTGTTGTTGTACAATCACCATCCCCTAGCACAGTGTCTTTAGTGTAGTACAATTTTAACAAATGCTTAATAAATAGAAATGAGTCAATCAATGCCTTCACTTTACAGATGAGAACATTCAGCTTCAAGATCATGTCATTAATATCAAAGGTGGGAACTAGTAACTATATCCTCTATTTGTGTGTGTGTGTGTGTGCTGTATGTATATATATATATGTATATATATGTATCTATCTGTCTATACATATAAATGTTTATATATAATAATATGCACACAATGCACGTAACACATGCATGTGTGTATGTATATTATATACACATATTTATTTATATATAATTGTATTTCCATATACATTTTTAATCAGGTATATTGTTTTGTGTATTTTAAAATATTATTCAAAGGCACCTATAGGCTTCATCAGATGCCCAAAAGGTCAATGACACAAAAAGGTGAAAAACTTCTGCAAAGTGAAAATTGCTGAAGCTATTACTTATTTGTTCGTTGTCTTTTCTGTTGTCACATAGAGTTGAGATGGTGAACAAAAAGCACTTCTATTGATTGGACCCAATCACCCACACACACTTTACCCCTTCTCTTCCTCTGCATTGATCTCTGAAAAGTAGGCCACACGAAGTGATTTTTACATTTTTTTTAAAGAAATTTTCTTCCCCTGCATTGTGTCATATGTTTAACTAATTGGAATCCATAGACAATAGAAGCCTCCTTCTGGACTTTGAGAAACCCTAACCAACTCAGCTGTGCCCGGTTATCTACAAGTCTATCCAGATTGCTCTGATTTATGGGCACTTCAATATTTTCAGTGTTCCAAGGGAAGATGCCTCACTGAGGAGGGTTAGAATTGCCCTTTTATTTCTCCGTGACCCAAAGGAAATCCATTCTTTAAAATAAAAGCCTAAAAACTAGGCTACTTTTGTTCATGTTCATCTATCTACCTCTGATTCTCAGAAAACCAAAAATTTAGGGTACAAAGTTTTCCTAATCTTCACTGTGAGGCTGTGACCATTTGGGTCCAATAACATATAAAATGAATAAAGACTTACTTGCATAGTTGGAAATGAAACATGATTTTGCTTAATGGAATAGAGTGTTTATTAAGTGTATACACTGTTCCAGGTGCCTCTCTAAGCACTTTACAATTATTATCTCAAATTCTTTCAGGGGAAATTTTCAAAGTGCTAAACTTAACTAAACATTTAACAGACTGCTTCAATGACTCTGTGCTTTCATATGTGTGTGTTTTCACGCCAGCAGTGCAGATAACCAGTGCAGGTAACCAGTATGAGAATTCTTATCTCATTCAGTTCTTTTCTACATTTTTTGAAATGTCCCCTCCAGAGTCTATACCCCACAGGCCAAAGGCCTTATTTTAAGAATATTAAAAGCGCACATTTTGAGAGTATCAATGAATCTTAGGCCCATCAGATCATAGATTTAGAAATAGAAGGAACTTAGAAACCATCAAGTCCATTCCCCCCTTTTCCCACAAATAAGGAAACTAAGATCTTTATGCTTCTCATACCATATGACAATTTCATTCTCCCATCTATTTGTTTTTCTGATCATGTGCTTTCTCTATGATATCTGTATTCCACTTCTTGAATGTAGACCATGATTGGAGATACACTATAGTTTTTGCCTATTTTGAGTCTCTCCATTGCCCTTTGAATAACTCACAAATTTAATTCCTCAGAAATGGTTCTAGTTAATATCCCTTCAAAATCAATTTTATTAATTGATTTCTCCTCAGTGTTGATTAACCAATTGGCATTGAATAATTTTTTGCAAAGGGGTATTCATTAAGAATAGGAAGGAAATTCAGCTATAGATGTGTCTAGTGATGAAAGAAAAGCCTGATTCTGCAAAGATTAGTATTGTGTAGGAACCTGTTATATACAATGTATGAACCAAGGTAAACTGGATGTTGTCAAACAGGAGAAGGAAAGATTAAACATCAATATCTTGGGGTGTCAGTGAACTTAAATGAAAAGGAATGGATGAATTTAATTCAGGTGGTCCCTATATATACTCCCAGGACCAAGAGAATACCTTAGAAGAAATGGAGTTAGGGTGGCTAAGTGGTGCAGTGAATAGAGCACCAACCCTGGAGTCAGGAGGACCTGAGTTCAAATCGGGCCTCAGACACTTAACACTTACTAGCCATGTGACCTTGGCCAAGTCACTTAACCCCAACTGCCCTGCCTTCCCCCCTCCAAAAAGCACACAAAAAAGAAAGAAATGGAGTGGCCCTCATAGTCAATTAAAGGGTGAGAAAAGCAGTATTGGGGTATAATTTCAAAAATGACACAATGGTATCTTTTTAGATGCAAATCAGTCTGTTCAATATCACAGTAATTCAAGTTGCTACTCTTAATACTGATGCTGAAGAGATCAAAGTTGACAAATTCTATGAAGTCTTAAAAAATCTTCTAGAGAAAAAAAAAACACCCCCCCCCCAAAAGTCATATTCATCATAGGTGATTGGAATGCTAAAGTAGGAAATCAAGAGATAATTAGAATAACAGCCAAGTTTGACCTTGGAGTACAAAAATAAAGCAGGGAAGATACTAAGAGTTTTGTAAAGATAAATCACTGGTCATAGCAAACACTTTTTTTTCAACAATCCAAAAGGTGACTCTATACATGGATATCACCAGATGGTAAATATTGAAATCAGATTGATTATATACTTTGCAGTCAAAGTTGGAGAAGCTGTAATGTAAACATTCAGTTTACAATAAGAACTGAAGCTGACTGTGGCTCAGATCATGAGCTTCTTATTGCAAAATTCAGACTTAAAAAGAGAGTAGGAAAAACCATCAGATCATATAGGCATAATTTAAATGACATCCCTTATGGATATGAAATGGAAATGGTGAACTGATTTTAAGGAATTAGGTCTGATAGAAAGAGTGCTGAAGAACTATGGAGAGAGGTTCACAATGTTCTACAGGAGGTAGCAACAAAAAATATTTCAAAGAAAAGAAGAGCAGGCAAACAAAATGGCTATCTGATGAGGCCTTATGAAGAACTGAGGAAAGAAGGAAAGTGAAAGTGAAAGTAGAAAGAAAAAACACACCCAATTGAATGCAGAATTCCAGAGAATAACAAGAAGAAAAAAGGTTTCTTAAATGAGCAATGCAAAGAAATAGAAGAAAATAATAGAATGGAAAATGCAAGAGAAATCTTTAAGAAAATTAAAGACATTAAGGGAACATTTCATGCAAAAATGGGCATGACAAAAGATAAAAATGGTAGGGACTTACCAGAAATAGAACAGATTAAGAAGGGGTGACAAAAATAAGCGGAAATATATAAAAGTTATATGTGGACTAAGAAGCAACAGTTAGAATTGAATATGCCACAACTGATTAAGTTGGGAAAGGAGTATGACAAGGCTGTATATTATTTCCTTATTTATTTAACTTATATGCAGAGTACATCATGCAAAATATCAGACTGGATGAATCAAAAGTTGGAATTAAAGTTATGAGGAGAAATATGAAAAATATCAGATATGCAAATGATGTCCCTGATGATAGAAAGTAAAGAAGAATTAAGAAGTCTCTTGATGAAGGTAAAAATTCTCTTAAAACATAACATGAAAACAAAATAAAACAAAAAACCTCCAAACAACAAAAACAACAACAAAACTAAGATCTGTGTATCATCACTTCCTGGCAAGCAGAGAAGAAATGGATATAGCATCATATTTTATATTTTTGGTCTCAAAAATGTCAGCAGATGGTAATTATAGCCTTGAAATTAAAAGATGTCTACTCCTTGGAAGTTAAGCTATGGCAAATCTGAACAGAAAACTAAAAACCAGAGATCACTTTGCTAACACAGGTCCATACAGTCAAAGCTATGGTTTTTCTAGTAGCAATGTATGATTATGAGAGTTGGGCTATAAGGAAAGCTGAGTGTCATAGAAGCAATACTTTTAAATTGTGGTACTAGGGGGGGGGGCAGCTAGGTAGAACAGTGAATAGAGCACCAACCCTGGAGTCAGGAGGACCTGAGTTCAAATCCAGCCTCAGACACTTAACACTTTCTAGCTGTGTGACCTTGGGCAACTCACTTAACCCCCATTGCCCTGCCTTTCCCCCTCCCAAAAGCAAAAATAAATAAATTGTGGTGCTGGGAAAACAACAACAACAAACCAACAACAACAATTTATGAGAGTCCCTTGGAGAGTAGAGGGATCAGGTCAGTCAATACTTAAATAAATAAATAATTCACTGGAAGGTCAAATACTGAAGCTGAAGCTTATGTACTTTGGCTACATAATAAAAAGACAGGATTTGTTGGGAAAGACACTGATTCTGGGAAAGATGGAAGGCAAAAGGAAAAGTGGATGGCTGAGGATGAGATAGTGTCATGGAAGCAATAAACAAGAACTTGGACAGACTTTGAGAGATAGTAGAGGATAGAAGGGACTATATAGTCCATGGGGTCATGAAGAGTTGAATATGACTGAAGATGCAACTACCACCAACAAAAAATTAATTAAGAAGGCAGAATTTAAAAAAAAGTGCCTAACCCCCCCAAACAAGAAGCTCATTCTTCTCTATCTCTTTCCAGGAGAGAGTGGAGTTAGACCTATAATGGGGACTTCCAACATTGCTTCCACCAAATTCACTTCTAGGTATTGTATTGCTGCTGGATGAGTTACCTCCTTGTTTGTAGGAGAGGGTGATTTGGCTGCTGTGTTGATGCATTGTTATTCTAGATCAAGTAGGTCTCTTCTCAGTGGTAGCTCCTCTCTGGACTAAATTTCTATGTTTAAAAGAAGAATCTATTATGGATTCCAATTTCTGGAGCCCTGGTGGCTCTTTTAAACTTTGAAGCTAACACAGTTGTGACCTGGTCTGTTATTTCTCTGATATTTTTTCACCTAAGATCTTAAAAGGATGCACGTACCAGTGACAGAAAACTATCATTATCATGTGTTTCACAGTCGCTTAGATTGGTTGATAGAAAGGGCTCAAGTCTCTGCCCCCATCTGGAGGTCCTCACCAATTCTTCATCCCCACCAGAAAGATGTCAGGGAAGAGAGAGAGTTTTCATCTCTGCAAGCCTTTTGCATGCACATTAACTGTGGAGATGCAAAAAGAATGCATTGTAAATATAAATGATGGCTTGGGTGAATGAACGTATTTGGGGGAATATAAAAAAAGACTGATGAAAAGATTCAGTGTGTGGAATGAAGGGGGGAAGGAAGGAATTTGATTTAAAAAAAGATTGTAGATACATTGCTGAGGACCCTAAATAACAAGCTAAGGAATGTTGATCAATTATTATACAGGAAGGATGGGGCAAATGAAAATTTCTTAGGCTGTGGGAGGAATCATAAAATGAGTTCATTAGGGAGATTAGTTTGGAAGCTCCATGAAGGATAGAAGAGAAAGGGAAAGAGACTGGAATCAAGGGACCATATGGTAGGCTTCAGTATCATGCAAAGGTTATGAGGGCATCTTCCAGAGCTCTTGGAGAAGACAACCACTAAAGAAGAAGCATAGACCTGACTAAGCCTTTTTATAAGTAGAGCTGTAAGGACAATGACAAGAGGAGGTGAAATGTGAAATGCCTAATTAGCAGTACTGCAAATTCCTTTATGTTCTGATAAGGTTAAGTATGTACCACCCAGTACATTGTAAAAGTAGTTATAAATTGTTACTCAACCCTGTTTAATTTTTTGTTGAATTATAACTTTTTATTACTAAGTTTCAACACCATAAAGAGTAATTTCCATACATAAAAACATGCAAAAATAGAACTGTATATGAAACTATGGATTCTACCACATACCACTTGCTTTAAATATATAATTCTAAGCTTTCATTTCAAAACAGTTCTGCTTGTCATGTTAGTGGTTGAATTTCACTTCTGTGAATTTACACAAAATATTACAATGGATCTTTAACACATCATTTTTACTATCACATTATTACTAACTCCCACCAACTTTCATTAACCTCCCTTTCTTCCTTCCAAATAAGAACACAAAAAGTAGGGGTGGGGCAGAATAGAGTGGAGAGTTTCAATAATTAATACCACAAAGTGGCCACATCTAAAAATATTTTCCATCTTCCATACATCCCTTATCTGAAGGAGGGTAAGTAACATCTCTAGAATAGGGGCAGGGGAGTCAAGATGGTGGAGTAGAAATAGGATTTCCACGGGGAAGCTCTCACCTCCTCCAATTTATGTTAAAGGTGACTCCAAAGAAACTTTGGAGATATAGAACCCACAAAATGACACAGAGAAGCTAACCTCCCCCTGAGGACAGCCCGGCAAGCCAGCAGCAAGTGGCCAGCGCAGCTCTCTGGGAGCTGACCCCAGCCCCCCAGAGTCTGAGGTTTTAGTCACAGGGCTGGCCTGACCAGCCACCAGCTGTAGGGACTTCAGATCACTAGCAGCTGTGGTGGTTTCCAGAATTATCAACCCATAGGTGCTAAGGACAACAGTGAAAGGTCAGTGCAGTGTGGACTTTGGGATTCAGTAGTTGGGAGTGCTTTGGATTTTTGTCCCTGGGGCAAGAAGCTGCTGAGGCACAGCAGCAATGCAGTGGCAGCCACGTAACAGTTTCAGCTCCTGTCCTGAAGATTTTAGGAGGACCAAGTAACCTGCCTGAGGGGAAATTGCTCTTGCTTTAACCTGCTTAGATCTAGATTACTGGCTAGGGTGGAGGTCTTGCAGTGTGTGACCAGATTGCCAGAGTGTAGGGAGGCTTCAGAGAGGGCAACCAACTAATACCTTTGGCAGCTGAATAGCTAAATGGTTACAATGGAGGGGAAGAACAACAACCTTATTCTCATTGAATTTGTTTTAGGGAGGGTAGGGAGGGAATGACATACATACTAAATAGGGTATCTCACCCTAGAAGAGAGTAGGGGGGAAGAGGATGATGGAAGGGAAGGGAGGTTGGGGGGGGGAGGAAGTTGGAAACACCCCCCTTTGAAAAAGGGCAAGATCGGAGAGGCCAGGGGGTGCAGCAAGAAAAAGCACCACTGCCAGAGTGGCGAGATGACCTGGGATCGAATCTGGGGTCAGATACTTAGCCCCACACCCAGAAACAACTGGCCATGTAACCCTGAGCAAGCTACCCAACCCCAATTGCTTAAAAAAAAAGAAAAGAGACAAGATCAAAGTAGAGACTAGAACAAGTGGGAGGTGGGATAGGAGGGAGGGAAATGCAGTCAGTCTTCCACAACATATCTACTATGGAAATGTTTTGCATAACTACACATGTACAACCTATGTTGAATTGCTTATCTTCCCAGTAAGGGTGGGTGACAAGGGAGGAAGGGAATGAATCTAGAATTCAAAGTTCTAAAATCAAATGTTTAAAATATATATATTTGCTGTTACCAATATTTTTTTACATGTAACTGGGAAATAAAATATACAGGCACTGGGGCCTAGAGATCCACCATGCCCTACTGGAAAGTTGGAGGGAGTATGGGAGAAGATGTGGGAGAGAGCAGATTGGAGGAATGGATAACCTGTGGGATCATTATTTTGAGGTGGTGGGTAGGGGAAAAACAGGGAGGAAATTTGTAAATCAAAATGTTGTGGAAATGAATGATGTAAACTAGAAGTTAATAAAGCATTTGGTTTTAAAAAAATCTCTAGAATATTTTCAGGTCTTTCTGGAGACTTGATTGTTCAAAAGTTGGAGTTCAAAAGTTGTTTCTCTTTGCATTGTTGTTGAACTGCTTTAAATTCTTCTCATTCTTCTTATTTCACTTTTCATATCAGCTCATGCCACCCAGGATTCTATGAAATCACCTTTCATTACCTTCCTAGATTTCTTTGAACTTGGGTGTTTGTATTCCAAACTTCCTACTCAACTCATGTTTTTCCATCAAACATTCTTCAAAATCTTCTACTGTATTAAATGTAAATTTTTTTGCCATATAGGATTATACCAAGTTTTGCAGGGTAGCTTATTCTTGGCTGTAAACCCATCTCTTTTGCTTTTCTAAATATTGAATTCCAAGATTTCCTCTCATTTATAGTAGAGGAAGCCAGGTCTTGTGTGATCCAAACTGTAATTCCTTGGTACTTGAACTGCTTCATTCTGGATTCTTGTAATATTTTTTCTTTGATATGGGAGTTTTGAATTTTGGATATGACATTTCTGGGAGTTTTTATTTGGGGATTTATTATAGGAGGTGACCTATGGATTCTTTCTATATTTATTCTGCCTCTTAGTTCTAATAAATCTGGGCAATTCTCTTTTATGATTTCTTGAAATATAGTATCCAAGCTTTTTGCTATATCAATGTTTTCAGGAAGCCCAATAATTTTTATGTTATCTCTTCTTGACCAGTTTTCCAAGTCAGTTGTTTTTGTTACCAGATATCTTACACTTTCTTCTTCGAGTTTTTCAATCTTTTCATTTTGTTCTAATATTTCTTGCTGTCTTATGGAGTCATTGATTTCTGTTTGATCTATTCTTGTTTTTAAGGATTCCACTTCTTGCATAAGGTCTACTATTTTCTCTTCTAAGTTACCGATTTTACTTCCAATTCTTTCCTCCAGGCCTTTTATTTCATTTTTTATTTCATCCTTCATTTCTTCTAGGAATTCTCATAATCCTTGTGGAAAATCCATTTTTCCCTTTGAATCTATGTTTAGAGCTGTTACATAATCGCTTTCTTCTTTTGGAAGATCTTGAGACTTGATACTGGTTGATGTTTTCATCTTTAATGTATTTAACTCTCCAGGTTTAGTATCTAAATTGAGGCTTTGTGCTAGGGGCAGGCTATGTGCCCTGCTAGGTTTGGAGGTGCCTTGATTAATCAGGTAGGATCTCATTCTCAATTCCTTGGGTTCCTGTGCTGCCTTCCATATCCTGGGATTAGGCCTCTTTGGATTTTTGAGATTTAGAACTGAAATATCTG
>NW_027185889.1:3206248-3209262 GCF_028583685.1 Petaurus breviceps papuanus | reverse complement strand
ATGTAGACCCTCGTTTTATTTCCAGTTCCCTTTTTTCTATTGCCTGAATATTTTTTTCAAATATCAGGAGGAAGAAATCACTGACTTTTAGTTTCTTACTAGATCTCCTTCATGGATTGTCTTAGATACACGGGAGGTGGGTGATTTGCCTTGAGTATCAAAGTCCAGACACCTGATGCTAGATTCTACTTGTTGGAAATGTTGGAGAAGGAATTCTTGTGTCCAGAAATGAGTTGGCTTAGATGACCTCTTCCAACTATGAGACTCTTTAACTTAAAAGGTGTAACCTCATAAAAAGTTCCTCCTCTCTGATGTTGCAGGAAGAATTCCTATTTCCAAATTCAGTTCCTGAAGAGTCAGGATGGTGATTTTCTGGGATGAGAAAATAGCATAACTATCTCAACACTCGGTAAAAAGCTGTAATTTACCTCACTGCCTTCCTTAGACCAGGTAAGTAGGTATCTCTTAAGAGTCCCTGCCTCCAAGGAAAGGATTCCCTTCCAACCCTATTTAATTTGTTCTGGTAATACATGCTTGGGAATATTCCTTGTCATTTCTTCTGTCTGTGCATAGAGTAACTTTTTACTCCTCTTTTTGAGGAAACCTATACATAAATGACAACCTGAACCTTAATAAATTTCTTAAAGCATACTGGAGTGGGGAACTGGCTTCTAGAATATTGGAATAAAATTTAGTAAGATAAAATTAAATTGGAATAAATATAAATTCTTGTCTTCAGGTATAGAAAATCAACTTCAAAAACCTACAATGGGAAATGTATTGGATAGATAGCAACTCTGAAAAAAAATATCTTGGGGTTTTAGTGAACTGCAAACAATATAAATCAGCAAAGCGTTGTGATAGCCAAAAAAGCTAATGCAATCTTAGGCTGTGTTAAAAGGTGGGGTAGAGCTTTTAGGAACAGGAAGGTGATAGTCACACTGTATTTTGTCTTCATTTCTATGATCTGACATAAGCAGGTATACTTATTGAAAATGGGGCCTACCTCTTTTTCAAGAAGTTCAGTAGCAAAAGGAAGGAGGGAAACAGAATAATAGCTTTAGGGCATAGGATCATTGAATAAATATTTTCTTTTTCTTTTTTCCCCATTAAGATAGAGTAGACCTAACTCCTCAGCCTTATGCGCATATAACCACATCCATATCACAACCATGCCAGGTAAATGCCTCATATTAAAAGGTGACAACATAAAATAACATCATTTTGTAATTTAATTTTTATCAGAATCTAGCGATTATTTTTTGACATGTTCAAGGATTAGTTTCTTAATGTTTGCTTAAATTTCTTATTTTCATGATTTTTTTTCTCCTGGTGATTCAAATCTGCCCTCGCCCACTTTTTTGCATGGGTTGATTTAGTCACAGGATGATGTCAAGTCAACTAGCTTTTATTAAGTAACTATTCAGTGGCAGGCACTGTGCTGATCTCTGAGGTAAAAAAGAAAGGGAAGGGATAATTCCTGCTCTAAAAGAGAGTACAGTCTAATTGGGAAGACAACGGTCATTCAACAAGCATTTGAGTGCCCACTATGTGCTTAATACTGCGTTAAGCCCTGGGGCTACAAAGAAAAGCAAAAGGTAGTCTCTGCTCTCAAGAAGCTTAGAAACTATCGTGGGAGGTAAAATGGAAACAATTACTTTGGTTCAGACGTTCAGTTGTGTCTGACTCTTCATGGTGCCATGCACTATACCACGTTTTGCCTTAAAATACTCCACTTTCGCTTGTCCCCTCATTATCTCTGTCCAAGTTTATATATGTTGTTATATTATTGTTATATGTCTATATTTGCTGCTTCTATGACTTTATCTATCCATTTTATTATTTGCCATCTCCTTTTCCGTTTGCCTTCATTTATTTTTTCCAACATAAAAAACAAAAGACCAACCCTGGTCTTTTCCAGTGACTTTGATCATTTCATTATGCGGCCAAAATATTTAAGCTTCAGCTTCTATATTTGACCTTCCAGGGAATAGACTTAATTATTTTCTTTAAGTATTGGCTGATTTGATGTCCAAGGAATCTCAAAAATGTCTTCTCCAAGCTATAGATAGGCCAAACTGGATATAATAAATAGAAGGAAGGTAATAGCATTAAGGTGCACTGGCAAAGGATTCTTGTAAAAAGTGGAATTTTAGCTGAAACTTCTGGGAAGTTGGGAGACAGAGACAAGTCAGGAGGGGATTCCAGGCATGAGGGATAATCAATGAAAAAAAATGGAGTAAGGAGACAGAGTATCTTTTTTGAGGAACAGCAGGTAGACCCATATCATAGGATCAAAGGGTACATGGAGGGGAGTAAGAAACAAGAAGACTGGAAAGTGAAGAGAAGACCAAGGTTATGAAGAAATTTGAAATCCCAACAGAGGATTTTTTTTATTATATTCTGGAGGGAAAAGGAACCTTAGAAATAATTTAGTTCAATCTCTCTTATTTTACAGATGAGGAAATCAAGGCACAGAGAAGTGAAGTAGTTTATTGAAGGTCACTGAGGTACAAACTATAGAGCTGGGAGTTGAAGAAATGACTCCATACTCCAAATCCAGCATGTTTTCCATTGAATCATGTTGATAAAATGTGCTTTGTAAAGAATTAAATGACTGAAAGTAATCTGTCCTATTGATATAACAAGGAGGTAAACTAGTAAAAGTTTGTTGCTAGGAAATAATAGTAATTATAATTAACATTTACACAGTACTTCAAAATTTGTAAAGTAGGTCACAAACATTATCTCCTTGGATGTTTACAATGATTCCATGTGTGAGCCATCCAGGTATGTTCAATTTACAGATGAGCAAACTGAGGCTCAGAGAAGTTAAGCAACTTATTATCTGTGTTTATGTTACTATTAAATGTAAGAGGCAGGAAACTAGACTTGCCTTATTCCAATTCCAATAGACTAAATTTAATAGAATGAGAAATTTCTGAAGAGAACAACTTACCATACTTCAGAGCCCAAAGGGCTATAGCTGTGTAATTGTTTGTGGGGTTTCTGAG
>NW_027185889.1:3197262-3205848 GCF_028583685.1 Petaurus breviceps papuanus | reverse complement strand
CTTTCTTTCTTTCTTTCTTTCTTTCTTTCTTTCTTTCTTTCTTTCTTTCTTTCTTTCTTTCTTTCTTTCTTTCTTTCTTTCTTTCTTTCTTTCTTTCTTTCTTTCTTTCTTGTCTAGATTTATGATTTCATTGGCGAAAGTCCTTTAATAGAGAAAGACCTCAGACACATATGCAACCTAAACTCTTACAGAGTTTCCAGGGGGCTCTCAGAGTAGAAATGACTTTTCCAAGTGAACACAACCAGGATTCATCACAAGTAGGATTTGAACCTAAGTCTTCCAGGTTCTAAGGCCAACTCTCTAGTGTCAGCTAACAGGCACAGTGGATAGAGCCCTAGGTGTAGAGTTAGGAAGACAAGTTCAAATCCAGTTTCAGACACTTCCTAGCTCTGTGGCTTTGGACAGATCACTTTATCTATGTATGTCTCAATTTCCTCAGTTGTAAAATGGGGAGAATAATACCTGCCTCTCATAGTTGTTGTGAGAATCAAATGAAGTAATAATTGTAAAACATTTAGCATAGTATTTGACATGCAGAATGTGCTCATTAAATTACTCTTTCTTTCTTTCTCTATCCATTGTGGCAAGCTGCCTCTCATGTTTCAAAATGACCAACTTGTTATACAGAAGTTGTCTAATTCTAAATATTGAAGAAGTGTGACATCATAGGATCATAGACTTAGGCTTCTATAGTGCCAATGCAATATTTAAGGCACCTGTGGTTACTATAATATACCAATATACTGTGAAATAAATATTCCCACATGGTGCTTGATTGCAAAATATAACAAACTCTCCACATAGAAGACAGAAGCAAAACATTTATTCAGATACCAGAAAACCAAATCCCAACACCAAGAAACCGAATCCATCATAGCAACACACCACAATGTAGCAGAGAGCTATGCCATCCTGTAGCCTTCCCACAAACCAATATAAGATCAATATTTACTCACAAACCTTACGAACTCCTTGCCTGAGCATCCTCTCTCTCCCACCATCTCACTGTCTCTGACTCCCATGTTCCTGTGGTCTCTTCTCCACCCTTCAGCAAATTCCTCCCACCACAGGACTACACTTGGACTATTAGGGGGCAGAATTTACTTTCAAGCCGGGAAGGTCTTCAAATTCTCCTAGGCTTAGTAAGGGGTAGGGAAGATCTTCAAATTCCCATTACCATTACAGTTTCAAAGGAAGCTTAAAGGTCATCTAGTCCCATCCTCCAATATCATAGGTGAGGAAATAAGAGATCACAGGACTGTACATTTAGAATAATCTCCTTATCCTCTAAGGGCAATGATCTCCTGATCTTTTAGAAGCCATATACCCAATGCCATCATTTTATAAATGAAGACTTTTTAAAACCCTGAACAGTTTCACAAGAAGAGGTTACTTATTTAAGGTCAAACAGATTGTAAGGGACAAGGCTAGGATTTGAGACTGAGCCCCCAAAGCTGATACCACTTGTCTACACAATCATGCAAAGTTAGAATCAGATTTGATCCCAGGTTCTTTGACTCCAGATCCAGTTCTTTTTCTCTGGCACCACTTAGCCTTAAAAATTAACCAAATTTCTTTTTTTTATTTTCAATTAACAAGTATTTCTTTTCTCTCCTTTTCTCTCCACATCCACTGGGATAGAAAATAAATAAAAACAAAACCTTTGTAACAAATAGGCAGTCAAGAAAATATATTTTCACATAAATTGCTTTTATCTTTTCCTCTGCTAAGAACAGGTTTTTATTCTGCATTTCATCAGTCAGTTGATTTTTTTCCTTATAAACAGGTACAACACATGAGGTGGGTATGAAAGAAGTCAATTTTTAAATTTTTTTTGTGCTTTAACAGCCGTCAGTCAGCAGTTAATGTCTTTTCATAAGGTAATACAGAAACTACCTTGTACTTGATAAAGAATATGAAGAATTTGTGAGCTATTGTGACAATTTAAAAAATCTAGCTGAGATGGAATCATTTTGGTAATTTCAAATAGAAACAATTATCCAAGATTACTACTGTTTGCTGTTACAATTACTTCCAGTGCCTAGAAGAGTATCAGGCACATAGTAATCACTTAATAAATGCTCTCTAGACATGCGATTTAAACCATTAGCCCTTATTTAGCTACAAGTAACAAGTGGCAGAACTGTTAAGCCTTCTTGAGAGAATCATCAGAAATTGTTATAATGAGAAAGGAGGGGAAATCCACCAGCAATAGGATTGTCACAATGATCCCAGCAAAATCTGATCCTTAGAAGGCTCTGAAAGGTTTGTTTTGAATCCGAGAAAGTGTGAGAAGCAAATACCTCCAGATTTCCCATCTTTAGGTAATTATAACAATAAAGATGGAAATATTCAAATGCCCAGTAGAAATGCCTGGTTAGCAGAGGAAGAATTGAATCCTTTTAAGTAATGCAACTCATGGCACTTGAAACCTAAGGCAGCTTGCTTTAAAAATAAAGAAAAAAAAACTCTTGTATAAAAAATCAGAATTAATTCACTTTGAGAAGATCTAAAGCTGCTTGAACATCTGTTTAAAATGGCCCCTGAGGATGTGGTTCATATTACATTAAATGAAGATACTTCAGCTTGGAAAATTATAGCTTCTAAAGGACAGCAAATACCATCTTCCTTCTTTCAAAGCAGGCTTGTCCCAAGGAGCAAAAACCAGATGCAAGCAATTTATAGGCATTTAATGAAAACTTTGTGCAGAGACCCACAGTGGAATTGTGCCCATCAGTCATTATTCAAGCTTGCCTGGAATTTCATTTCTTCTACATTTCCTTGTAAACACTGAGAAATAAGGTGATCAATAAGATCCAATCACGCTTTCTAAACACCCTCCATTTGCCTATTTTTTTTTCCTCCTGCCTCACAGAAAAAGCTCCATGAAAGAAAAAGAGTTTAAATGACTGGAACAACATCTTTTTCATTGGTTCTGTCCATTACAGGGGACAAGATTGCACATGCAAAAGGACTTTGCCAAAGAGATAGCTATTTGGAAGCTTTGTTTAAGTCCACTTTGCAAAAAATAATCCAGTTGAAGCACAAAAGAGTTTGGGAAACAAACAAACAAAAAAACACAGAACAACTCTAAATTGTTTGGCTCACAGATAAATTTGCAATAGAAAAACAAAATACTAGGTTTCTATTTATCTTGGTTCTTTGTGGGGGTAGATTGCTAAGAAGGCCTATATTTCCTCCACTTTTAAAATAAAGATTCCAAAATATCACTTTCCATTGGTCTTTTTTAATGTCAGAAAATGTGTACTAATTCTGTATCATCTCTCTTTTATCCTACCACTTCAATCTCAAAGAAAGTTTCAAGCTGGGGAGGCTAGGTGGCACAGTGAATAAAGCATGGGACCTGAAGTCAGGAGGACCCAAGTTCAAATCCTGGCTCAGACCTTAGTCCAGATCTGGACTCAAACACTTAATACTTACTAGCTGCATGATCTTGGGCAAGTCACTTAACCCCGATTTGCCCTGCCTTCTCCCTCCAAAAAGTTAAAAAAAAAGTTTCAAATTGATATATCCAAATTGATAGCAGTTTTTTTGAGGTATCTCAGTAGGTCTTATATAGGTCTTTTTTTTTTCCTTTAAGAGACAGGGCACCATATCCTGCATGGGAACCTCCCTTCCAAATCACCTTGTATTCAATTACTTTCTATATATTTATATTTTTCACTTCATGTTTATGTGTATACTGTCTCCACTGTTAGAATGTAACCTTCTTGTGCTTAGGGAATGTTTTGTTATTTTTGTTTGAATCTTCAGGGTTTAGCACAGTGCCTGAAGTATGGTAGGTACTTAACGTTTGTTGTCTGACTGATAAATCTTGTGCACATCTTTCCTGATGTCACCATCAGCTCCTGTCTTCAAGCTCAAACTAATTTGTATTTGATACTTTTGTACATATTTGTCTTTAACTTTATGTTTCATATATTTTATATGCAATTATTTTCACTCCTATTAGAATATAAACACAGTATATTCTAATTATATCTAACATTATTATATTATATATTAAATTATATATAATTATATGTTATATAAAATTATATATAATATGCTATATATAATTATATAAAATGTAATATAATTAAATTATATTATATTAATATATTACATATTCACATTATATATAACATTAACCACATAAGCTCCTTGTCAGTATTGCGTTTCATTCATTTCATTTTTTTTCCCTAAAACCTAGCATTGTGCCTAGCACATACAAAATATTGAATAAATGATTATTTTGATATGTGTTATAAAAATAAGATTTTGTAGAGTGAAAGAATATCATTATTTGGCTGAATGTCAGGTAAGGTTAAATCACTTGACAACATGCATTCCTTTAGAGATAATTTGGTTATTATCAATGTCTGAGCAGGTCTGAATCCCTAAGGGTGTTTTGAAAAATCATGGAAAAAATAGGGTAATCTGGGTTTTTCTACTGTATTTCCCAGCAGTAGACAAAAGCTGAATTCTATGACCTAACAATCCAGGATTGGGGTAGGGGGATTCAGATCACTCCAATTTCCTGCCTGGGAAAGGGTGATGTTTTTTATCTTAGAAAGTATAAGACCAAGCAAGTAAAATGATTCAATTTTATACCAACCTCAGTACCTAAGAAAGGACATTTTGTAGTTAGGTTCTTTTTTTCTTGTTATTTCACAAGTCTTTTTTTTTTTTAAATAATTTTTTGTTGTTATTTTCTTGTTATTTCAAAAGTCTTTTTTATATGAGAGAAAATATATAGTAGAATTTTCTTTTAACTGAACCTGTTATTTCATTGATGTAAGATGAACCTAGTAAAGAACTCCTTCTCTCAATGTAAATCAGCCTTTACTATGAGATTTGTTGCTTTAGACAGGTGTCTGAAGGTGATGAGGGATGGCAATATGGTTCAGCAGGAACTCTGATCTTTATCTAAGACCAGAATGCCTCTGATTCAGTCTGGAAAGAATTCAGTAGGCCCAAGCAAACTTGGAGTCAGAGTTGCAAAAGTTTATTGTATGCTTTACAGCAGGCAAGGGTCCTTAGGGGACTTGCAAGTTTATTGTTAAGCTATACAGCTGGCATGAGTCCTTTAGGGGACCTGCAACCTTAAAGGGGTAGAATTAAGGTTTTATAGAATAATCCTTAGTAGAACCCTTGCCAATTATGCTAACTGGGTGATTAAGGGTGGGATTAGGGAGGAGTTAAGGTGGGGCCAGTATTTAAAGGGACATGCACTTTTAATGTAACTGTGCAGGCGTTTTGCCCGTAATTCACCGGGGAAAAAGCCCAAGGAGGGGCTACCTGGAGGTGTGGTTTTAGGCTTAAAATGTCACTAAGTCAGCTAGCTCTCAAGGTCTGACTGAGAAGTGCCCAGTCTGCCACCCATCAGTGTCATGTTTGACAAGATTGATGTATGGGAACCAAGGCTAACGGACACTCAGTGTGTGGATAATAGGCTAAGGAGTTAACCCAGAGATAGGGTCCTGAAGGATTCATGGAGGCAGCCAAGGAGTCAACCTAGAGATAGGGTACCAAAGGATTCGTGGAAGCAACTGGACATTATACAAAGGGGAGATAATAGTTGCCTGAGCTGGAATGTTTATAGATACTTTTGTGAAGGATTCACAGGTGTAGCTTGTCACTGTTCCAAGATGAGATAAACAATTCATGAGTTGTTGCTGGGCAGGGGGAAGGGGCAGAGTTAATGGTCTGAGGCTGGTGGTGGGGGGAAGTGTGATTTTACAAACTGGTTTTACAAATTGATGTTACAAATAAATTGATATTACTAATACAGATCCCCAGCACCCCATCATTACTGATGTTACAAATTGGTATTACAAATTGATGTTACAAAAATAAATCCCAAGCACCCCATCAAAGGGACTGAGAAGTTAAGTCACTTGTCTGGGGCCACACAGACATTATGTGACAGAATTTGATCCCCTGGTCTTTGATTGTGAGACTGACTCCCTATCCATCTAAACCAGGGGTGGGGGACCTTTGGCCTTGAGGTCCCAGGTTCCCCATCCCTGATCTAAACATTCAATAAAGCAATAAAGTTATGTGTATAATTATTACTTTTAAATAATAAAACCAATTTCCATGTAATAGATACTGTATGCATCTTAAAAGTAAAGGCCTCTACTACTCCCCAGTAACTGATCACATGTTTCTAGCACATACTAAATGCTTAACAAGTATCTGTTGAATTCAAACTATACATTCATTCATTGAGCCTCTAAGTGCCTACTATGTTCCAGACATTGGGCTAAGCCCTCAGAATACAGAGATAAATATAAAACAGTCCCTACCCTGAAGCAGCTTACATTCATTTGAGAAGAGGAAAGGGAAGACAATGTGAACATATAAATTTACAGGCACATATATAAATTGAATTCAAGGTAGTGTTGGGAGGGCAGGCAATGACTACTTGGGGGTAATCAGGAAAATCTCCATGTATGGAGGATAATTTAAGAGTAGGGTTTAGTAGCAAGAGTTGGCCTTAGAGTTAGGAAGTGCTGAGTTTTAGTGTTGCCTCTAACACATACTGGTCATAAGACCTGGGGCAAGTCCGTTAACTTCTCAGGGTTTCAGGAGACTCTCTAAGATAATTAGATGGCAAGTAACATGCTGATATTGACCTGCATCTTAGAGGAAGATAAAAGTCCAATAAAATCACAGGTTTACTTCCTATCCCTTAAAATGCAGTGAAACCTGCTCCCTTAATGCTTTTACTAAATAGAAAGTTCCAGAAACTTTTGAAGTCATTTCCTCTTTGCCCACACACATATCTCAGTCTAGTAATGAGGCCAATTGTTTCTATTGTGATACAAGCTCACAGCAACTTTGTGCCACATAAACTGGTTTAGCTTACAGATTTAACATCTCTGGGCCTGAGGCAGAGAGAACCTCATCACAATTATGCTTCTGAAATATCTTTCACATCTCCCCATTTTTCATCCCCATTGTCATTGCCAGAGTCCAGGCCTCATAACTACTTACTGAGCCCAATAAGATACCCTACTTCCTGATTTATCCTTCTGCCTAGGGTCTTTTCCTTTTCTAAACAACTTACACATTGCTGTCTGATTAATCTTCCATATCAATTCATAGGATCTTAGGGAGGAAAGTGAAATTAGAGGTTATTTGGTCTAAACCTTAATTAAAGCTCTAACAATAAGCAAAATTCTTATCATTTCAATAACCTGATAAAGGATGAGAGACTTGTCATGTCAGTCAACCAAGGGGCAGTGAGGTGGCTCATTGGAAAGTACTCTGGGATGTAGGACCAAGAAGACCTGAGTTCAAATGCTGCCTTGGAGACTCATTAGCTGTGTGACCATGGGCAAGTCACTTAATCTCTATCAGCCTCAGTGTCCTCAACTGTAATAGAGGGATAACAAAAGAACTTTTCTCATAGGTGAGGATCCAATGAGATGATAAATATAAAATGCTTTCTTAAGGCATGTATAAATATTAGTTATTATTAAAAGCCTTCTAGTGTTCCCCATTGCTTACCAAATACAGACTCAAGTCCTTAGTTTAACAGGGACCCTCCATGGGCTGACCTAAGTTTATTTTCCAAACATCTCCCAGTGCTCCTTATTCAATATTTTAACCAAAGTAACTTATTTGCTATTTTCCAAACCTCTCCCATCCTCTATTACTTCTACTGGAATCAAAAGCTCAACAATTCATACTTTTCCTTGCCTCCTATCTCCAGTTGTCACATACAACCCATTCTTCAAACACAGGTTCTTAATCTTTTGTGTGTGTGTGTGTCATGGAAACCTTTGATAGTCTAGTGACACCAATAAAGCCATTCTCAAAATGATGATTTAAGACACATAAAATAAAACAGCTGTGATTACAAAGGGGATTATGAATTATATTAAGATACAGTTATCAACAAATAGAAAACCAAAGAAATTCATACATCAGAAGTTAAAAACTCTTATTTCAAAGCTTAGATTAATGGTGGTGAGAATGAATGGGAATGTTGGGATCCAAAATGGTCTTGACAGGCTAGGGTACTGACTTCAATAGAATATGATGACATTGAATAGGGATAAATGTAAAGTGTTATTTGCTTAGCTTCAAAACATCAGCTTTAGTATTCAAAGGCAAAAGATATATTGTGAGATAGCACTTGGGCTAAAAAATATATGGGATTTTTAAAGGACTTCAAGTTCAATAATTAATAATTATTGTTAATTATAATTAATGTTATAGTTTAGATCATTCTTCTGGTTTGCTTACTTCATTTTGTATCAGTTCATATGATCTTTCTAGGTCATCTATTTTCTCATTTCTTGCTTCATGATAATGCTCCATCATATTTCTATACCATAATTTGTTCAACTATTCCCCCAGTGATAGACATTTCCTTAGTTTCCAGTTTTTTTTCTGCCACAAAAGAGCTGCTAATAAAAGATTGTACATAATAGATTTTTGCTTTCTCTTTCATGTCCTTTGGGTGTAGGCATAGTACCTGGGTCAAAGGGTATGGAATCTCTAGTAAATTTTAAAAATAATTCCAAATTATTTGACAGAATGGGTAGACCCATCACAGCTTCACAAAAAGCA
>NW_027185889.1:3194513-3197162 GCF_028583685.1 Petaurus breviceps papuanus | reverse complement strand
TTCCTTCCTTCCTTCCTTCCTTCCTTCCTTCCTTCCTTCCTTCCTTATTTTTCCTCCCTTCTTTGCTTCCCTCCTTCACTATTTTCCTTTCTACTTCTCTTTCTCTTTTTTATCCTGTTTTCCCTCCCCTTCCCTATTTAGTTTTTTATGTGTTTTGTTTATGCACATCATATACAGATATACACATGTTTATTTGTATACATGCACGCATGCACATATATGTATGTATATATATATATATATATATATATATATGTGTATAGGTATGTATACACATTATTTTCTAGGATGAAAGGACACAGTTACATTTTTTGCCATTGTACACACAACACTTAGCATGAGACCTGGCATATAGCAGGCATTTAATGAATGTATCTCGATTAAATGATTCACTATGTTATTGAAAGTTTTGTAGGAATTTTTTTATTTTTTGGAGAGGAGGTGTGAGTTAGATTAGAGAGTCCTATCTAACTCTGAAATTCTGTGATTCTATGAAAATAACACCTCTGTAATTTCTGGGATCCCCATGCTAATCTTTTCTTTCCTCTTCCAGTCCTCTTTAATATATGTGCCTTTTATATCTCCTAACATTTATCATATTCTGACTTGCAGTATAATTTTCAAATGAATGTGTTTTTTATATTGTAGGTTTTTAAAGTGCTTTTTATATTGTAGGTACTCAGTAAATATTTGTTGAATTGAATTTTAATGCTTAAATGTTTACATGTGCCCTTTAGTTGCTGTATATAGTGGTTGGGGGAGATAGGGATGTCACACCTAAGAAACAAGCTAAATCAGCACTTTCTTATGAAAGCAATTTACACCTAGTGTCAGACATATGATATAACTTGGTACAATGGAAAAAATGCAGGATTGGAATAAGAGAATCTGGATTCAAATTCTAGCTTTTCCATTACAATGTGATCCAGGTCAAGTCACTTAAGCCTCATTGGGAATCAGTTTCCTCATCTATAAAATGAGGGATTGGCTCTAGATGACTTCCAATTTCCTTTCCAGTTGTAAATCTATGTTCTTGTAGTATGAACTAAGAGTTAAAATTAGTCTTTGAAATTAGATTATGAACAAAAGAACCATAAATAAATTTGTTAATTGTTTCAACCAGAGTTGTCTCATTCTATTTTTTGCTCATGCTCATCAATTAACAAATATTTATCAAATGTTTTCTATGTGCAGAATTTTTGGTTAGGGACTGTAGGTGAAAAAAGACAAAAGATAAAGGATTATAGATATAGAAGGGGTCTCAGAGATAATTTGATCTAAGCCCCTCATTTTGCAGATGAGGAAACTGAGGTCACAGAATGTTTACTAAATTACCTACTGTTACAAAGTTAATCTCAGAGATTGGATTGAACCCAGATCATCTGGTGCCAGAGCTCCTCCTACTATAATGAATAAAGAATTGCTGGAAATTGAATTTCTACATGAAATCTTCCCATGGAAGATAATTGAGAATTGTGGTACTTTTTATTAGGATGTAGAGTGACATAACATGAACATTGATCAAATTAATCATTGAGCATTGATCAAATGAAGGCAGGTATCTGCAGTGGTAGGGGGAGGGAAGAAAATTCTCCATACATATTTTACCAAAAGGAAAAGTGGACTTTTAAGAAAAATATCTAAGGAGATCCCCAGAGACAGAACATTATAGCATAAGGTAAACCAATATACAGTTTTTAGCCTTAAGAGTTAGGAAGTTTAGCAGGAAGAATGAGAATATGACAGCCTTAGTTTCAGAAAATATAGAAAGCAAAGGGAATATTTTGTGACCTTCAGTGATGGATTTGTGTTTCCACCAGTGTCCAGTTAACTATAGCCAGTATACAATCCAATTAGAAGCATATCTCTTAAGTGTTGCCTATTTGTAAAACAGGGCAGCTAGGTGGTACAGAGTGCTGGACTTGGAGTCAGAATTATGAGTTCAAATCTGACCTCAGACACTTACCAACTGTGGTAACTCTAGGTAAGTCATTTAACCTTATTTGTCTCAGTTTCCTCCTCTGTAAAATGAGTTAGAGAAAGAAATGACAGACCACTCCAGCATCTCTGCCAAGAAAACCCCAAATGGGGTCACAAAGAATCAGACATGACTGAAAATACCTGAAGAAAACCACAAATGTTTAAAACAATATGTTGGGTACTAGGAAAACAAAGAATAGTATCCTAGTTCCCTGATCTCAAGGAACTTAATCTTATGTGGAGGTAGAGCAAATATATAAATAAGGTAAGGTAACTCACAGGAGATGAAGTTTCCTCTAGTGACAGATGTTGGCATCTTCACTGTAATTTGTAGTCTTAGCTATTTTGAGCATTTAGAGGTTAAGTGACTTACTAATGGTCAGATAGTCAATATATGTCAAACATATGATGGTCTCAAGTCTTTCTTGCTTTCAGGTCAACTCAGCTTTTTTCCTATGCCATGCTGCACTGCTTCTACTTTGTTGGGGTCAAATTTTATAAGGGTGAAATGAGAAATCAGACTAATACTTCCTGATGTAATTAAAAGAACATGAGTTGACAATGTGAGAGACAATATGGCATGGCAAATAAAGTGCTGGACCTAGAGGCAGGAACACTTCTTCAAATTTCACATGTGATAGGGTCACTTGCATGTGTTCCTGGACTAAT
>NW_027185889.1:3152325-3194503 GCF_028583685.1 Petaurus breviceps papuanus | reverse complement strand
TCTCTCTCTCTCTCTCTCTCTCTCTCTCTCTCTCTCTCTCTCTCTCTTCCTGTTAAATTAGGAGGTTGGAATATATGATCTCTATGGTCCCTTCCAATCCTGAATATATGATCCTTTGAATAGTGGTGTTCTGTGACTCACTCCCGAGGCACAAAGAGGAAGCCATACATCTACATGATGTGAATTGGGAGTTTCCCTTGTCCCTGGCCTGTGTATCCAAGATGTAATAGAAGGCCTCCCAAGACTCATAAAATCTTATGACTACTATCCACTTCTAGTAATTCATATGGGGGAAGAATGAAACTTCTAGAAGGAAGTGAGGAATCATTTCTATGAATTATATAGTCCTGGGCAAGAAACCAAAAACCCTAGAGATATTGGTGGTTTTGAAGTTTGAAACTTCAAAAGTGAAAGATGAATTTGAGAAATAAATGAAGGGTTAAAAGTGGGGAGCAAAGAATAAGATCTTAATTTCTGGACTATAAATTAAGATAGGGAAATGATGGTCTGGGCTGGAAGTCATCTAACTAGGGTGTATAAAAAATGAAAATTTCATGGAGACCTCTGGATTTGATCAAAGATCCTGAACTGAAAAGAAATGGAAAGAGAGAAAACTGCTTACATATATTTCATAAGTCAGATGCTATAAAGAGTAGTAGTTACAACATAGAAAGAAGTAAATCAGAGAGGATTAGTAATTTACAAGTGATAGGATTCAAGTATGGGGGGGGGGCGCGTGATTCATGGTCAAAGATGTGTATATATAAAATAGCCAGAACATTAGTAATTAATACAGCATCACAACATCTCAAAGTTAAAAGGAATTCAGAGAGTATCTAATCTAACCTGTAGGAAGGATCTACTTTATAACCTCAAAGCATCATAGATTCAGAGCTGGAAGAGACCTAAGAGGCCATCAAGTCTAACCCCTTCATATTACAAATGAAGAAAATGAGGCACAGGGAGGACAAGTTGGAGATAAATATACAAAAAAACTTTTGCCTAGCAAGTAGTAATTCATTAAAAAGAAAAAAAATGGAATGTGTTTTAACAGGGAAAGTAACATGCATAAATCAAATGTTTTTTTTTTGATTGGATGAGATTTCTAAATGAGAGAATATAATGAGAGAATTACAGAAGGCTAAGAACTGAATTTGGGGGTATATATACATTTATAAATTGGTAAGTTGAAGAAGATCCAGCAAAAACAATGGAGAAGCTGTAGTCAAAGAGGTAGGAAAACCAGGACAAGTTATTGTGGAAGCCAAAGGAAGAAATGGTATAAAGAAGAAAGGGAAAGTTAAATGGTACTAATTACTGCCATGGGTACTAATGTCAATGGTACTAATTATTGAGAAAAGGTCATTAGATTCAGCCATCAGTGTCACAGATCTAAACTGTGCAGGGACCTCCAAAGCCCTTCATTTTACAAACTAGATAAACTGAGACCCAAGAAAGTGAAATGACTGACCAACATTCACACAGCCATCAGATGTGGGATTGGAACTTCAGTTTTCTGAATGCAGATTCAATGGTTTTTTGCATAGTACATTGAGATCAAATGCACAGAAGAGGTAAAAAATGGACTAAGATTTGACAATAAAAATCTTAGTTTAGCACATACAAATAGGTGACTTCTAAGGGAAGGAAAAGGATAACAAAGGAGAGCAAAGTGAAATATTGAAATCACTGGGCCAAGTGTGAATATCATATTAACAGAAACAGAAAATCAGGGGAGGAAAAATAATAATAGGTGTAAACAATTTTATATTTGAGGAGAGTCATTGATAGAGTTTTCTTTGAAAAATTATGATATTATACACTCTGGATAATTTAATCTTATTTAAATTATCTTAAATATAATAATAATAAATTATCTTAATTTATCTTTAATAAATTAAATAATAAATTATCTTAAATAATCTTATTTAAATTATATATGGTTGATATTTTCCTACAATTCTTTAATTATTCTTTCTAGGGTTTTTGATCTCACAAATGACCAGGAATAACTGGTGTACTGAATTTCCAATAGTGTCAGTCGATCAACTATCACTTATTAAGGACCTGCTACTATATATGCAAGGCATTGTGCTAAGCTAGTGTCTGCTTCTTTGTAGATTTATAAGCAAATGGTTTGACATCCACATCTTAGAGAATATATGCATCCATTTTTAAGAATTATAACCATTGCTGGGACCAATGGTAAGACATCATCTCTGTCACCCCTAAAGGGCTTCTATTCTCTGGGATCACATTCATAATTTGGACAAGTTTCATCCTGGGGAAAAGGAAAGGAAAGAGAAGAAGTATTTATATGTTGCCTATTATGTACAGACACTGTGCTAAGCTCTTTCTATAAATATTATCTCATTTGGTCTTTACAATACATGGAGTATAGGTGCTATTATTAGCTCTATTTTAGAGTTGAAGCAACTGAGGCCAACAGAGGTTAAGTGACTTGCCTATGGTCACACAACTAGTAAAAAGGGCAAGGTCCAACTTGTTTTTCCTGACTTTGGTCCAATATTCTATTCACTGTGTCAGCTGCCTTTAGGGAAAACTGATCATCTGATATTCTTTTTTTTTGTACTTTCTTTATCACATTATATCCTCACCCCAGGACTGTAGGAGAAATTTACTTAAAGCTTCATTTGGGTTGTTTCTTAAGGAAGAGCAAAACGATATTCAAGGTACAAGGTAAACCAGGCATTGGACAGGTATTTATTTCCTACACAGAAAAGTAATGCTTAGCACTGAGTATATATTAGCAGATGAAATAAATAGGTGGAAATTAATAACATCTATTATACATGGAAGCTGAAATGTGCACATTAGAACTCAAAACAATTTGTGGGACTCCTGATTTAGGTTAGGTCTATTTTACACAGCACTTTGGTTCAACACTGTTCAACTCCTTCCAGCTGTGTGCCTTCTGGGAAGCCAGTCAAAGGCTTACAGAACATTTTGCCCTAGATATTGATCACTCCTGGAGGGCCATACACCTTTTTTTCTGGGGAATGATGCAATACTACTCCAGCTTCCTTTAAGTCCCAGCTAAAAGTTCATTTTCATAAGAAGTTTTCACTGACTTCTCTTATTCTAATGTTTCCCTCTTTTAATTATTTCTTATTTATCCTATATTGATTTGTCTATATTTGCTTGCATGTTATCTCACATTAGACTGTAAGCTCCTTGAGGGCAAGGACTATCTTTTACCTCTTTTTGTATCCCCAGCACTTAGCACCATGCCTGGCTCATAATATAGGCTTAATACATGTTTATTTAATGAATAAATGAATATGACCTTTGCTCAGAGAAGCTGATCTCCTAAGCTTTTTCTCTCTATTTCCTTCCAAGAAATATGGTTATGAGGCACTATTACTCTAAGCACTTCCTCAGCAGTGGAATGAGTTTTAATGAGAACTTTCACTTTCTCTTCTGGATAAAAGCAGTCTCCTACTTCTTGCCATAATGGTTCCTTCCCTCTTCTCTTGCTTTCTTAGAGTAATGCATTCTTGTCAAAATTCTAAAGAT
This sequence comes from Petaurus breviceps papuanus, assembly GCF_028583685.1. NCBI lineage: Eukaryota > Metazoa > Chordata > Mammalia > Diprotodontia > Petauridae > Petaurus > Petaurus breviceps. Next base: position 3,190,966 of record NW_027185889.1, on the reverse strand, counting down.
AATTTTAAAATATCTTTTCAACTTACATCTAAACTGGGTGGAAGTACATCTCTAGCTTTATTGTTCTCTTATTTTTCCTATCCCCATTTAAGAAACTTTTTTCTTTGTCATCATCCAAAAACACCAAAACCAAATAACCAAAACAAAACATTGAATCACTTAAAAAGGAATGTGAACTTTATTGCATAGAATATTAATTCAATTACTTTTCCTTTCAGGACATTGTAGATTTAGAACTTGAAGCAACCTAGGAGACCATCAAATCCAATTTCCTCATTTTAGAGCTAATGAAAGTGTGGGTGGAGGAGGTTAAATGACTTGTCTAAGGTCATCTAGTACTATATCTGAGACAAGATTTGAATTCAGATCTTCCTGGCCCTAAGTCCAAAACTTTACCCAATGGACTGTCTTTATTCATTTACATCGTTGTTAAAATTTTACTGGTCTATCACATAATCACTTTTCCCCTAATGTTTCCTTTTTTGTTCTGTTAAAGAAAAATATTTTAGTCTTCTTCCAACTACATGTTAAAACAATTTCAGCATTCTTTTTTTTTTTTTTTTTGCAAATTTGGGAACCAAATTCTCTCTTTACCTATCTTCCCCACTTCTTTGAGAAGGCAAGGAATTTGACAATGTTATATCTCTTGTCACACAAAACATATTTCCATGTAAGTCATGCAGTGAAGGAATACAGAACACATACACACACACCCACACCCACACCCCCCCACACACAAAAATAAAGGAAAAAAAGTTGCTTCAATCTGCATTCAGGCTCCAGCAGTTCTTTCTGAAAATGTGGACAGTACTTTTCATCATAAGTCTTTCAGGGTTGTCTTGGATCATTGTATTCTTGAGAATAGCTAAATTATTCACAGTTGATTTTCATACAATATTGTCGTTATTGTATACAATCATCTCCTGGTTTTGCTTCTTTCACTTTGCATCAATGCATGTAAGTCTTTCCAGTTTTTTTTCTGAGAGCATCCTGCTTATCATTTCTTATAGCACAATTAGATTCCATCACAATCATATATAGCAACTTGTTCAGTCATTCTGCAAGTGATGGACATCCCCTCAATTTCCAACTTTTTTGCCACCACTAGAAGAGCTACTTTAAATGTTTTTTTAAGCATAGGTCATTTTCCCTTTTTTGGGAAACAGACCTAATATTGCTATTGCTTGGTCAAAGGATATGCACAGTTTTATAGCCCTTTGCTCTATAGAATAATCAAACCTGGATACAGTTTTACCAACAGTGCATTAGTATCTTAATTTTCCCATAATCCCTTCAACTTTTGTCATTTTCCTTTTCTGTCATATTATCCAATCTTATAGATGTGGGGTGGTAGTTCAGAGTTGTTTTAATTTGAGTTTTTTAATCAATAGTGATTTAGAACACATTTTTCCCTAAAACTATAGATAGCTTTGATTATTTCATCTGAAAACTACCTGTTGATATCCTTTGGCCATTTATCAATTGATAAATGACTCTTATCTATATAAATTTATCTTAGTTTTCTATATATTTGAGAAATGAGGTCTTCATCAGAGAAACATCCTGTAAATTTTTTTTGCAGTAATGATGACCATGTATTTCCTTCCATACTAATTTCCCTATTTATCCTACTTTATCTCTCCATTCACCCTGTCCATTCTTAAATGTGTTTTGTTTCTGATTTTTACATTGCCCAAACTACTCTCTCTTCTAACACCCTTGCCCTCTCTTCTTCTTCTGCTTTTTCTGAATGTACTTGTTATTCCTTCTTTGAACCAATTAAAATGAGAGTAAAGCTCAAAAAAATGGAACACTTCATGAACTCGAGTGTCTTCCTTGTGCAGGGGCCATGCTAATCTTCTCTGTATCATTCCAATCTTAGTATATGTGCTGCTGAAGCAAGCACTTCTTTGCTCTTTGAAAAATATATATTGATCCCAAATTTATTTTTTATATAATAACTTTGTCTTACCCTAGAAGCATGAAATAATTGATTTCATTGTTTATCTTTTCTTGAAGTCAAATATTCTTCAATTCTTATTTCTTTTAAAGGAATAACTCAAATCTCTCTCTCTCTCTCTCTCTCTCTCTCTCTCTCTCTCTCATTAAAGGTACATCAAATGATTACACTCAGTTTTATAGGATCTTGTTCAGGGATATTTCCTGACCACCTTAGTTAGTTATTTTTTTCTGTTTGTTTGTTTTGGAACGATCATACCCTAATCTTTTCTTTAAACTTCTTAAAGACAAAGGATAAAAGCTATTTCCTTAAGTGCTTATAAAATTTATTGTATGTCATTGGGATTTTGAAATATTATTCATTCAAGTTATAAGGATGGAATTATCCTTTTCATCAACCTGTGGGATCACTGAATCAGTACTTTGCCATCTTTTCCCAAACCTTCTAACAATTCACCGGTATAATAGATTAAAATGGATGCTCAGGCTTTTTAATTAATCATATTGTTTTTCTGAGTTACCAATGATAAATTGTCCCCTTGTACTCTGTCTTCAGAATCAGTCATTTTGACTCATGTAAGGTTCACAAATTCTTTCAAGGTTTTCTATTATTTTACTCTGACCAAATTTTGCCTCTCCCTGCATTAATTTTATTTCACTTTTGAATTTTTGAGATGAAAAGATTTAATTTTCTTTTTCAGGACCACTATTTTTTTTGGAGTGATTACCTGTCTTTGTAAAGCCACACAAGAGCAGCTTTCCAGAGGACTGCTGCTGTGAACAGCTTTCAAGATCCTCATTACATAGTATAGTGAACTCTCTATTCATTCAATAACAAATCAGAGCAAAATATTCATAGAAAATCAAAACACAGCATTCACCATGTCAACAACTTATCACTAAAATGGCCACATAGTTTTCACCAAAGTGGTCACATAGTTTGAAACAACATGCATTCATTTAGTCAATCACAAAATCCTTAATTCAATCACAAAATACAAAGGTCAAAGTTCTCCACCCTTAGGTCACAGTAAATCATAATCTTCTAAGTCAGTACACAGTATCTAGGTAAAGTCTTCTTTCAGCTTGACTTGAGGATGGCTCTCAGCTTCCATGGTTCCTCTTCCATGGTCCCAGATCCTATCTGAATCCATCCAACTTTCACTTAGGTTCAAAGGCAGGCACCTCCCAGTTCCTTGTCTAGTTCCTTGTCAGTTCCCATTCCATATGGAAGCTCACAGTGTCCAGTCCATCTCAGATCCTTCACAGCCTCTGTTTCTGGGAAGACAAGGCTTAACAAAACCACAAAAACATGCATACACATTAACAAAGTCACAATAACTTTTATACAAATTACTGGCACCACAGTTATTCTTCTTCAGTCTTTGGCAGCTCCAGCTGGCCCTTGGAAGTCCTCAGCAGCTCCAGCTGGTCGTTGGAAATCCTCAGCAGCTCCAGCTGGCCCTTGGAAACCCTCAGCAGCTCCAGCTGGCCCTCGGAAGTCTTCAGCACCATAAGTTCCATTATCAAAATCAAAATTACTTTATCCATCCTCTATGTGGCTTGCTCCAAGAAATTCTATCTCAGTTTTCAATTCTCACTTCAGGTTTCAGTGCAGCAGCAGCTGCCCTGCCTCCATGATGCTTATCCCAAGAAGTTCTGACTGTCCAGCTTGTGCCCTTCCTTATATATGGCACAGCTTCTTCCCAGAAGTTAAAAAGTTGTGGGGTTCACACATTCTGTTTCTTAACACACTTGATACAAGGCTCAAAAGAAAATTGAACCAAAACAAAGTGTTAATTCAATAGCTGAAACAAGGTGTTAACTACTTCTTACCTTGCCATTACAGTTATGTGTTCTTATTTTCTTACTCTATTATTTGTTTATTTCTCCTCTGATAGATCTGATTCATCATTTAATTCCCAGTCCCACTTTTTCTAAATTTGTGTTTCTCTTTTGAATCATTCTGAAGATTCTTGTTATAGTTTTTATTTCTGTTGAATTTACGTGTTTTGTTTTTTAACCTTTTTGTTTTTGTTTCTTTTTTTTGCTTTTATTTCACTTTCCTTTAAAGTATAATATTCATTCATTGTGTTGTAAATTTTTTCTAGAATGTTTGCTCATTTTTTAAAATTTCCTTAAGAGTCTCACTGTTAATTTATCTGCATAGGAACTGGACTTATACTAAGTCTTTCTCTCTTGACCTTTCTGTGCTTTTGCTTTTTTCCTTCTATTCTAGGTTTCTCTCCTTACTATTTAGCTTAGGCGTGTTGTGTGGTTCAAAGTAAGTAATGAATGTAAGGCACTTTGCAAATATTAAAGTATTATATAAATGTCAATTATTATTAGCCTATGGTTACTAGGCCCCTGATGTGGTGATGTCTTAATTCCATAAATCTTCAACTAAACTCCTGATGACTGTAAGAAAATTTTAAAAAGCAATACAGGTGACATGTTGGTAAATATTCACAACTGAGTTGGGTGGTGGAGAATGGATACACACACTTTTCTGTTTAATCTGTTTTATTAATACTTTCTTACATCTGGATAAACTCTGTCCCCAAAATGAACAGCAAAGAAAGCAAACAGTTATTTTCCCAGGATCACAAAGCTAGTAAGTGTCTGAGGCTGGATTTGAACGTAGGTCCCCCTAGCTTCAAGTCCAGTGCTCTACACACTCTGCCGCCTAACTGACCCTCATAACAGATACTTCTAGGCTAATGTGAGCTGTCTGCATCATACTTCTAATGGGGTAGTAGCCCATCAGCTTTGACTGCCTTGGAACAGATTTTTCTCCTGCCTGTATTCCTTAGAACTTGGATCCTTCAGTCTCTTTGAGTTTGGAGACAGACATCTGAGCAAAACTGCTGTTCCTCCATGAAATACAACTGACCAGATCTAAGTTTAACATCCCTTTCCCTTAACTATGGATGTTTCTTCATCTCCATTTTTCTCACTTCTGGGGCTTTCTCTTGACTCCTTATACTTACTTCCTCTTTCTATCACCTTTCTGAGTAGAATCAATATTTTCTACCTATTACAGGGAATAGGGGGGAGGAATTGAACCATTTCACGAACATAATGGTGTCCACTACATCTGAAGCATGAAATGCCCAAGTGGTCAAGTAGTACTTACTAGCTATGCCTGGCACCTGAGATAGCCAAGAATGGTAGGGGAAGTGGGAGATTTTGGTAGCTCAAAAGGTTTTGTGTTGTATGGAAGTGTTCTTGTCTTCTCTTATCGCCATTGTCTTTCTTATTATAGCTGCAACATTCTTTGTGTTTTGAGGTTGCTGAAGTGGGGGAGGTAGGTTGAAAATGTATGTACAACCAGCTTGCACTCATATGTCTACAATGTACTATAATTCTCTAGGGTCTTGATTTCAGAAGATCTGTGTTCAAGTCTTCATGTTGTCTCTTATAAACTTTGTGGTGAAAGGTAGTGTGGTTCAATGGAAAGCACACATGCTTTAAAACCAGAAACCTGGCATTCAAATTCTCATAATTTTGTGACTTTGGCATGTTATCTAACCTTTTTGGACCTAAGACTTGGAGTTCTAGGCCAATGTTCCTATGACCTTGGACAGGTTGTATAACCTCCACATAATTCATTTAGCTCTTTGGTAAAACAGGTACAGCATAGTTTCAATACCAGCTCTCTAAAGATGCACTGATTAATGAAGTATAGAAAGTACTTTGGAGCCATGACTTCTTTTTAAATATAAAAATGAAGGACTGAGAATATACCTCTGATAGTAAGGAATGCTTCTTTTGGGACCTTGAAGGAAAAATCAAGGAAAAAAATGGATCTAGCTACACAATATCTCCCAAGTAGGCCTATTTCTATTGACAAAGTTATTTCATGATGGCCCAAAGTCACATAACATAATTCAGGATTATTATTTAACCTGAACTCCACTTGTGCATAAACCTGAGGGAGAAAACTTCCAGTCTACATAAAGACAACATCATCTATTCTCATTATTTCCTAATATCAGCATGCAAACTTTATTAAGCTTCAATTGCCCAGGGACATGATGTTGCTGTGCTTGGAACTGCTTTCCTGCCAGGAAGGTAAAGCACATACTGCATTGCCTGAAGCATCAAAATCCATTGTGACTTCTTGATATGTAAACATGCTGCTGAAAGATTTCACAATTGCATTCTTGGTTTTGTTTATTCATATAAAATTTTGGGAATTTTTACTTCACTTTACAAACAAAAAAAAAGAAACAAAATACAGTTGAATTGTTGAACAAGTGCATATTGTAAAGGGGGGTTTGCATCAAGCAAGAATATGTTTGTGTGTGTGTGCTTATATTCAACAAAAAGTGTGACAGTTTAATTAAAGACAGTATGAACAAGATTATTTTCTAGGTAGGAACTAATACAGCAGATGGGTTCAATTCTTATCCTCTGATATTCTATCTACTATCTATCTATCTATCTGTCTGTCTGTCTGTCTGTCTGTCTATCTATCTATCTATCTATCTATCTATCTATCTATCTAATCTATCTACATTACCACCATTATTGCAAACAAGCAATGACTAGTTCCTATCTCGGTGGCCCCATAGTGTAGAGGGAACACTGGCCCTGGAGTCAGGAAGGCTTAATTATTAATTATTAATTAATTAATTATTTGGATTAATATTTGGCCTCAGTTCCTTATTAATTATATAACCCCAGTAAGTCACTCACTTAACCTCTATTAGCCTCAGCTCCCTCATCCATAAAGTGAGGATAATAATAAAAACATCAATTCCCAGGGTTGCTGTGAAGATCAGATAAAAAAATGATCGTGCAGTGATTGGCACATGATAAACACCGTAGAAATGTAAATGATTACTGTATAATTAATATCTCATTTGATATGTATAGATATGATGACGATGTTCAGTTGTGGCCAATTCTTTGTGATCCCATTTTTGGTGTTTTCATGGTCCATTCTACCATCTCCAGCAGAACTGCATTAACACATGCAGGAAACAAGAGCTAAAATTCAAAACAATAAACTTCATTTATTCTTCCAAAAAAATACAGGAATAGTTTGCCATTTCCTTTTCCAGTTCATTTTATGCATGAAAAAACTGAGGCAAAGAGGGTTACGTGTCTGAGGCTGGATTTGAACTTCAAAGTTCAGTAATCTATCCGCTGTTCTAACTGCTCTGTATGTGTATACACATATATACAGATACATCGATGTATATGTGTGTCTATATGTGTACACATACATGTATGTGGCTGCATGGTGTAATGAATAAAGAATAAAGAATTGACTTCAAAGTGAGGAAAACCTGAGTTCAGCTCCCATCTCAGAAACATACCAACTGTTTGACCCTATGCAAGTCCCTTAGTAAACTCTTCTTAAATGCCTTGTTGATTTTCAGGGCCTTATCAAGTCTGTAATAATAGAAGTTGGGGAACAGGTACTGATCGAAGCAATTTCCTTACAGCCAAGGTTCATGACCTGGAGTCTGGGAACTTGTTATTTAAAAAATTTTTGTTTTGTTAATTATAATTCAATATTTTTTTTTACAATTCTATGAATGTTATTTTATCATTTAAAATATCATTCTCAGGGAAGGGGAGGTTCATAAGCTTTAACAATGAAACATAAAAAGTAAGCTTAGAACCTCTGCTCTATAGCAATAAAATTCTGGGTTCAGTTAAATCACCCCCCGCCCCAACTGCCCAAACGAAAATTGACATCGAAGGAAAATCCATATGCATACATACAAACATACATACATATATATGTATATATGTGTATGCAAATTATGTGATTATAAATGAATAAATAAATGAGTGAATGGATAAATAAATATTAGTCCTTTCTCTTTGGCACAACAGTAGAAAAAATGAGGTTAATGGCAACATTTTGGAAAAAGCTGTAGTTCTTCCAAAGTGATGCTGTTGGTGGGGCATTCAGCAGGAGGGAGGTATAAGCCAGGCCACAGTTTTGTCTTTTGAACAATTTTTTTGGGTATGTTTCTAAATAAAAAAGAAGTTTCTCTATCTCTTCAGAACTCATAGCTGCCATGTCCATGTTCATCTGGAGTATGAATCCTTCTCAAATTGAGTACACATGCATGTAAATGTTGATCATCCCTCTATCTCTGAATCAGAGAAGGAATTTTAAAATGTCATCTGGTCCATCCTCCCATCTCCAGCCAAACTGCATTAAAATATGTGGGAAACAACAAGAACTAAAAATCAAAACAAGAAACTTCACTTATTCTTCCAATAAAAGGACATTCCTCACCCTTGCTGAGTAATTCTTTCCAGTACTCCTGGAATACTTGATAGTCAGAAAGATTTCCTCTTTATTTGTATTGCAAAGAGCATTGAGTACAAAATCAGAAAAGCTGAAAGACTTTTGAATGCATCCATTGCTCACTTTGTGTGACCAGGGGAACATCATTTAAATTCTCCAAACCTCAGTTTTATCACCCAGAAAATGGGGATACTAGGGCTCAAAATCACAGAATTTCTGCTATCTATGATATCTGCTATCTATCTGTGGCCCTGGGCAAATTACTTAACCTTTCTTGATCTCAGATTCCTTAAGTGTACTATGAAGGAGTTGTATTAGACCCATCTAAGATTCTTTTCCATTCCAGGTCTGTGATATGACTGATGAGGTTTACAAAATCACACTTAATTTTTTTTCAGAACTTGATCAAATGATAGTTGTCAATATATTTGTTAGTGTTTAGTATTTAGTTAGTATTTAGTCAGTCTAGGATACACAAGTGGTGGACCTAACCAATTTTTTTCAGTGTCATTTAAAAATCTGTGAGTGACATGCTGCATTGATTCTATGTCTGAAGCATTTGCCCTGAAAAACCCTCTGAAACTTTAGGTGTTAAATAATGAAGCTTTCTCACTTGGGAAACACATTACTTAAGTCTACTCTATGTCTCTGGGTCCTCAGAGCTAAACATGACCTGCTATTTTCTTGGGAGTGAAAGTCACTAAGTATTTAGTACTTGTGCAGTTCAAATGGGAATGTTTGTAATGACCATGCTTTCAAATTAGAATTAACTAAATAAAATCAACTCTGATTTCAAAGAACAGAGAGACCTCCAGGTAGAAATTGTCAAGACACTTGCCAATATCTTTGAATCAAATGCAAATCATATGGTCACACATCTATGGCAGTCATATACATGTGTTGTATCCATTACTTGTTTGGGGAAAGAGCAAGATATATTGTCCCTCAAGGTGAATATTGACTTTGGAGTTGAGTCAGTCAAGATTTGCCTCATTTGTCAGAAAATTTTGATATTCTCCTCAACAGAATTCAACATTTCTTTAGTGTTAACTGAAGTGGTGAGAGCAGCAGCCATTTGTCTTCATGTTCCCCTTAGAAGATGTCAAGGATACCTTGTTAGGAAGGGAAGACACACTGCCCCACATGGATGATGATTTTTAAAGACCTGAATCATTACTAGAGTTGCTTTATGTGATAGCAAATAAAGAAGATGGCAACTGCAGAGTGGATTTTATCAAGTTGGTGTGCATTGAGGGAAGAGAGAGTTTGTGGTGATGGGAATGTGAATCTCCATGGCCCATGTTTCTTCCCCTATTTCAACTTCATCTCTTCCTAATCTCCTTCTAAGCATCTGATTCCATTTTCTCATCATCAGTGTAATTAGCATAAATTTGTTATTGTGGAATCATCTCCTTCACGTAAGGAAGAAAGTCATATGGTAGCCAGCGAAAGGAAAAGAAACATACATAATACAAAATGGAATGTGTATAGTTTGAACTGATAAGAGATAGGATTCATTCCCTTTCCAGCTACCCACTGAATTTGTTGAAATGCATGAGAGACACAAGAATGGATGGGTTATGCTATATTCATTGTCAAAGGAAGCTCATCTGTTGATGAGATCACAGATTTATGGTTGCAATGAAGTAAGAATATGTCTATGTCAGTTTTTGGTGCCAGGGACAATTGAAATTTTGTTGCTCAGGATAATTAAAAGCACTTTGCATCCTGCCAAGAACAATCTAGATTGCTTTGTTCCTCCTATTCAAGTCACACAGGGACTTTGATTACCTCCAATATCTGTTGTGGATATGTTTACTAATGGACTATTTCAATGGACTTCACATCATAATTAGATGATAAATACTTTTAGTCAACTTACAAATATTAAGATCTATGAATTTGTTTTCTAATTCTTTAAAATATGGAAATGCATAGCCAATGCAAGCAATTGTATAGAAATAAATCCTTCAAATCAGCTGTTTGGCAGTGCAAAGATGGAGTTGGACTATTCTCAGTATGCTGCCAATACTTGTGGTAGAAAAAAAACTATCTCTGAAAGGAATTGGATATAGTAAAACAAAACAAAACAAATAATTCCTCCATACATGAAGAAATGAGATGACAATATTATTGTTGCTTAGAAGTTTACATAAGGATCTTATAGTAATTATACAGCGTATGCATTACCAACTTTTACTTAGTTATTTTTTCTGAGTGAAAATGTGATTTTATGCTACTAGAATTTACTGTCACTAACAACACCATTTCCCTCCATAATTCCATATTTTTCTGCTGCAAAAACACCATTTCTTTTTTATAAGTATTTTCTTGGTGACACTATATAGCAGTGAATGATGAAATACCATAAGCTCAGAAAAATTTAAGTATACTAGATTAAGCAAATTTATGTTTGAATGATTAAATTATAGTAGAGACATGACCTTTATACTCAGTACTTATCCATGTAATGTTAAGAACTCTAGTGAAAAGACACCAGAAATCTGGGTGGACCCCCTGTGGAGCATATACAGACGATATGAACAAGAATGACATAGAATGAAAAGGAATGAATAGAGTATGAACTGCACCATTGAAGGGAGTTACTCATAGTGATAAGATCACAGATAGATTGAGCATCCTAACATGTGAGAAAGAACCTATGGATTAGGTATCCAGAACTGAGTATTAACGATCCAAGAAATATGATTTATTGGTTTTCTTAACACAATGTCTTAACACATTGTAAGAACTTAACAAGTGCTTACTGACTTGAGTCCAATTCAAGTTATGTTCAAAATATTTAGTATTCATTTAAGCCTCAAATTTATTTATTTTTTCATATAATTGTTAAATGTCTTTACAATGACAACTTCACATTAAAGCTATTCTACACATGTAAAGTCAACTGGAATATTAAAATAATATTCCAGACAATTCAAACAACACATTATTTTCCCATTAGTTATCTGGCTATTCCATATGAAAAAGCTTGCTTTTTAAATGGGGAATAAGGTAATTTTCTTGAGTTTTCAGTTTCTCTCTTTACATCTCCAATAACAGCCTTTATTCCATATTAAGTGATGGAAATGTATTTTGAGGTGGACTTTCTGGCATGAAGTAAGTATTAAGAATAATTCAAGGAAACTTTTACCTATCAAATTATGTTTTATCTGGGATTAAATTTATCTACAACTATGGAAATTAATCTCAATTTTATTTTAAAAATGTAAATATAAATTATGAAATTTAGGTAAATATGAAATTGAAAAAAACAACTTTTTCACTTGCCAAAAAAATGTTTCATTGGACATGAAAGAGGAGGGCATACAGGGAAATTTCCAGAAGACACAAATTTAAAAGCATAATTTGATTTCCTCTGCCTTTCAGAAGATGGTGAAGTGATTCTTTTCTTTTTTTTTTAAACAAAGCATTGGATTTTAAAGAACACTTAGACTTGATATACTAAAGTCATTATAAAGCCTGGGATATAGCAACATAGCATTTTGTTGCCAAGTTACTTATTATCACAACTCCTTGCCCATTGTTTGGAAATGATCTTGATAGTATACTAGATACCTTTCTGGGGAACTGTATATTGTCATCCATAAAATTTAATGTTAGGTTCCCTCTTCTTCAGAGAACTTTTACAATTAACTAAACTCCAGTATCAAGGGTGATATTTTTGGAGGATCTAGCACATTTCCCACTGTTGTGAGTACCATAGGTTTTTTAATGAGTAGGACACAAGCTAAAGAAAAACACAATAGGACCTTCTTTAATTTCATGTTTTGTTAATTATGGTATTTCTTATCTAGAACATGATGCATTGGTGTTTAATTTTCATTGAAAAACAATGAATCTTGCCTAGTATGGTGGCATATGCCTGTAGTTCCTGTTTCTGCTGGGGAAGGATGAGACATATAATTTGAGCTGAGAAGTTCTGAAATGCAGTAACACTAAAGCTAATTAGATGGATGAACTAATTTAGGGACAAATAGGATAAGACACCAGAAGCAAAGAATCACCAGCATGCCTAAGACCCAGGTCAGAAAAACAGAGTAGATAAAAGCTTCCCTGATGACCTATATTGGACCGGATAGGATTGGGTCTGTGAGTGCCTGTTATATTTTGAGCACGGGTGAGATGAGAAAACTTAGTCTTCAAAAAATGATCATCATCTCAAGTAGTCATTTAAATGTTTATTATTCTCCTCCTCATCATCGTCATCATCATGTTCGGGTATCTACTAATTACTTTTATTTTTATTTTGTTCCAAAAGAGTAAAGTTACATTGCATACTACATTTACTGAAATCTTTCTGAGGCAATGATTCAGGAAATTGTTAATTTGAAATATCAGTTTTCCAAATTCTGCACAGTCTTGGATGTCATGTCTGCAATGCCAATTTTGTGATTTAAATATTTGATCCATTATGTCAGACATAAACTAAAAAATGAGCAATATTTCCTTTTATCCAAAATAAATTCTATTCATGTTGAGATATGTCAAAGTGGGATTTACAGGGAAGAAAAAGAGTAATGGTTTTTATATATGCTCACATTTTGCTTCTCTCTCGGAATTTGGGAGGGATAGGACACTAAATTAATTTTTCTTTCGCTCTTCTATGTGCAACACTCATAGACTAAGTAATTATTACAGGAAATACTGAGAAAATTAAATATTAGAGTCCTATATCCTCTGGTAGCTAGGGTCTAGGAAACTCTGACTTATGCATCACTGAGAGAGAAGGGAATGTCTCAGTAGGCCATGGTAAAGAGCTTAGATGTCATTGGCTTTGTGAAACAGAAAAATCACTTTCCCCCCTCTTTTTATGCATTTATTATATTTTTTCATTTTATAGTATTTTTTACTTTCTCCAATTATATGTAAAGATGATTTTCAGCATTTATTTATTTTTTTTGTTGTGAAAATTCTTTTTTAAAATTTTTTTCAAAAGCTTTATTAACTTCTGAATTATGTCATTCATTTCTGCCAGATTTTGAGTTGCAAATTTTCTCCCTGTTTTTCTCCTACCCACCCCCCAAATTAGCAGTCCTACAGGATATCCCCTCCTCCAATCTGCTCTCTCCGATGTTTTCTCCCATACCCCTTTCTACTTTTCCAGTAGATCTCTATGCCCCAGTCCCTGTATATCTTATTTCCCAATTACATGTAAAATATTATTAATAATAGTGTACATATATTTGAATATTTTATTTTAAAACTTTGAATTCCAGATTCATTCCCTTCATCCCTTGTCACCCATCTTACTGGGAAGATAAGCAGTTCAGTATAAGTTGTACATGTGTGGCTAATGCAAAACAATAACATAGTAAAAGACTGAATATATTTCCCCCCCTCCTATCCCACCTCCCACTTGTTCTGTTCTCTACTTTGATCCCGTCCCTTTTCAAAAGTGGGTGCTGCCAACTTCCCTCCCCCTAGCCTGCCCTCCATTCCATCATCCCCCCTCTCATCCCCTTCCCCCCGACTCACCTGGAGGGTGAGATACCCTATTTAGTGTGTATTTCATTCCCTCCCCAGACCAAATTCAAAGGGAATAAGGTTGACCCATTCCTTTTTGCCTTCCTATTCTTCCCCTCCATTATAACCATTTTCCTTTGCCTCTTCTATACGAGATATTTTACCCCATTCTATCTCTCCCCATCTCCTCTCATTATATTGCTCTCTCAACTCTTAATTTCACCTTTTAAGTATCATCCCTTCCTGTCAAATTGGTCCTGTGCCCTCTATCTTTGTATACCTGTAAGTATATATATACACATTCACATATGTATTCATATGCCCATATACCCTCATATACACACACACACACACACATATCGTCCCTTCAACTACTGAGAAAGGTTTCATAAGTTATAATTATTGTTTTTTTCCATGTAAGAATGTTAATAGTTCAACTTTGATAAGTTCCTTATGATTTCTTTTCCCTGTTTACCTTCTCATGCTTCTCTTGCTTCTTGTATCTGAAAGTCAAATTTTCTGTTCAACTCTGGTTTTTTCAGCAAGAATGCTGGAAAGTCCTCTATTCCACTGAATGACCATATTTTCCCCTGAAATATGATACTCAGTTTTGCTTGGTAGGTGACACTTGGTTTTACTCCTAGCTACTTTGACCTTAGGAATATCATATTCCAAGCCCTTCGATCCCTGAGTGTAGAAGCTGCCAGATCCTGGGTTATCCTGATTATGTTTCTACAATATTAAAATTGTTTCTTCCTAGCTACTTGTAATATTTTTTCCTTAATCTGGGAATTCTGGAAACTCACTATAATATTCGTAGGAGTATTCTTTTTGGGATCTTTTTCAGGAGGTGATCAGTGGATTCTTTCAACCTCTTTTTTGCCCTCTGGTTCTAAAACATCAATGCAGTTTTCTTTGAGAACTTCCTGGAGGATGATTTCTAGGTTCTTACTTTGATCGTTGCTTTCAGGTAGTCCAATAATTTTTAAATTATCTCTCCTGAATCTATTTCCCAGGTCAGTGGTTTTTTTCCCATGCGATATTTCACATTGCCTTCTATTCTTTCATTTGTTTGGATCTGTTTAACAGCATTTTGATTTCTCATAAAGTCATTAGCTTCCATTTGCTCCAGTCTAATTCTGAAGCAATGATTCTCCTCATTGAGCTTTTGAGATTCTTTTTCCATCTGGCAAATTTGACTTTTTAAGGCATTATTCTCCTCATTGCCTTTTTGAGCCTCTTTTGCCATTTGAGGCAGTCTGTTTTTTAAAGTGTTATTTTCCTCAGTCAGGCTGTTGACTCTCATTTCATAATTTTCTTGCATCGTTCTCATTTCTCTTCCCAATTTTTCCTCCACTTCTCTTATCTGCTTCTTAAGATTCTCTATGGCCTGTAACCAGCTCATATTTTCCTTTGAAGAAAACTGAAGTTAGATATACAGATTTTATTTCATTTTTTTCTTTATGAAATGCCTTATTAACTTCTAGTTTACAACATTCATTTCCACAAGATTTTGAGTTACAAATTTTCTCCCCATTTTTCCCCTACCCAACACCCCAAAGTAGCAATCCCACTGAATATCCCCTCCTCCAATCTACTCTCTCCCATATCTTCCCCCATCCCCTCTCCAATTTTCCAGTAGGGCATAGTGGATCTCTATGCCCAAGTGCCTATATATCTTATTTCCCAGTTACATGTAAAATAATATTAATAATAGTATATATATGTATACATACATACATATATATATATATATATATATATATATTTAAACATTTTATTTTAAAACATGAATTACAGATTATTTCCCTTCCTCCCTTGTCCCCAACCCTTACTGGGAATATAAGCAATTCAATATAAGTTGTACATGTGTAACTAAGCAAAACATTTACATAGTGGATATATTGTGAAAGACAGACTATATTTCCCTCCATCCTATCCCACTAGCTTCAATTGGCTCCAATCTAATTCTGAAGGAATGATTCTCTTCAGTGAGTTTTTGAGATTCTTTTCTACATCTGGCAAATTCAGACTTTTAAGGCATTATTTTCCTCATTGGCTTTTTGGACCTCTTTTTCCATTTGAGTTAATCTATTTTTTAAGGTGTTATTTTCTTCAGTCAGGTTGTTGACTCTCATTTCATATTTTTCTTGCATCATTCTCATTTCTCTTCCTAATTTTTCCTCCACTTCTCTTTTTGATTTTAAAAATCCTTCTTATGATCCTCTATGACCTGTAACCATCTTGTATTTTACTTGGAAGCTTTTGGTGCAGGAGTTCTGACTTCTCTGTCTTCTCCTGTTCCATGCTTTGATCCTTTTTGTCCCCACAATAGGAGTGTAAAGTTGGGTTTCTCTGCTTGCTTTTCTTCCCTCATTTTCTCATGTTGCCACTCAATTACTTGACTTTTGAGCTTTTTGCCACAGTAGGACTCTGCTACCACACAGGGGAATTTCATCCCAAATTGCTGGGGTTTTCTCAACTGTTGGAGGTGTTAGTTGGGTGCCCTCTCTGAAGCCTCAACATGTTCTGGCAAGCTGTTCACGTACCCCAGGACCACCATCCTAGACATGATCCAGATCCAAGCAGGTTAAAGCAAGACTGGTTATCCCTCAGACTGGTTGATTGGTCCGCCTACCATCTGCAGGCCAGCAGATGAAGCTGCCATGTGGTTGTGGCTGCATGGCTGTAGTGCCTCTGCAGCTTCTCCCTCCAGGGGATGAAGGCTGGACTGAACTCCCAAACTACCTGATCCCAAAGTCCACACTGCACTGACCTCTCACTTTTTCCTTGGCATCTATGGGTTGATCATTCTGAAAACTGCCACAGTTGCTGGTGATCTAAAGTCCCTCCAACAGGTGGCTGGCTGTGTCTGCCCTGAGTCTAAGACACTGGGCTTGAGCAGGGCTGGGCTCTGCTCCCAGAGTGCTGTGCTCCCTGCAGGTCTGTCAGGCTGTCCTCAGTGGGAGGTCAGCTTCTCTGTGTCATTTTGTGGGTTCTGTACCTCCAAAGTTTGTTTAGAGTTATTTTTTACATGAATTGGAGGAGGTGGAAGCTGGAGCCCCGTGGAAGTCCTGTTTCTACTCCACCATCTTGACTCTTCCCCTCGATATATAGATTTTAGAGTCATGATTAAAGAGATGATAACTGAATCTGGAGAACAGGGAAAATTAGCTAGTGTAACTAGGTATACCTAGAAGAGTAACTAGAGAAGGACCTGATGACTTGGAGAGGTTTAGTTTATCTCTATATTGGTTTCTAGGAAACATAAAAGTGATTATAACTTTTGAATAGTGCAGTAAAAGTGTTATACATCCCCTATAAGTGAGGAAAAATATTCACATGTACATATATAGACCCATGCACATATTACTCCCACCCCAAACCAAAGCAAGATTTTTTTTCCTCTTGAATCTGAAAAATCATATTAATTTAGGTAGGAGATTTCAAGGTCTCCATTCTACTGCAGTGGAGCTACTTTCCCGACCCTTATGCATATTGTGAGGCTGGGACTCAGAGGGCCTCATCTCCCCCTCAGAGTTCTAAGGTTAGTTCTTAGGGATTGGGGGATGCTTTTCTCAATTTTATTTCTCACCATTTCCCACTAGTGTGTTCCCTCTTCCTCCATGATGACTGGAAGTTATCAAAATAGTCATCGAGAAGACAAAAGAGGTAGCTATATCATGCATTAAGCAGCTAGGGGGTGCAGTGTATAGATTGTGGAATTTGGGGTCAGGAAGACTTGAGCTCATATTCTAGAAACTTAATAGTTTTGTAACCTTGAGCAAGACACTCTGTGTCTTGATATCCTCATCTGTAAATTGGGTATAGAAATAACATCTATCTCCAGGAGTCGTTGTGAGGATCAAATGAGTTAACATAAGTAAAGCCCTTTGTAAACCTTTAAGACCTAGAAATGCTAGGCATTGTTGTTATTTATTTTTAATACTATATTTATTAAGGTGGAATAATAAGCATAGTGGGCACAATCAAACCTCACCTCCCCCCATTCTATGATACATCACCCATATGGTGAAATATTGTCTCAAACTTAGAGATTCATTTGTTGCTGGAAGTCTTTTTCACCTTCATGATGTACTTACCAAATTCTTCTCATATATGTTGTCCCTTTTACATTTGATAAGCCAAGGCTCAATTTCTATTTTAGACAAGCCTCAGTTTTCTCTTCTGCAAAATGAGAGGTGAATGCAATATGCCTTTCAGAATACTTTCAGCTCTAAAAGACCTCTAAATATGATTCTTCCCATGCTTCACATAGATCTTCCTTTTAGGGCATATATTTTGTACTGGTGTGCATAGAAGTATGGAAATTTTTTTTCCAGAAGTCTTTAGCTAGCTTGAAAGAGAGAGACTTTGTCATATATCTTTAGACTCTCAGCACTTAGAAACACTACAATCCACATAACATGTGTATTATTTTATTCACTTAAGTTTTGTGGTTAGTTGGATTTTTTTTCTTTTTGTATTTTAGTTATTTTTCTGGTTATTTGACAATAAACAGAAATGACTTTCATACTTATAGTATATATCATTTGAAATGCAAAGGAAGATTTGGATTCCTTTCCTAAGACGCATTTAATGCTCCCTGCCCCACTGTGTGTTTGTGCGTGTGTGTGTGTGTGGGGGGAGGCACCAGTCCACCAGTTGAATTAGATTTGAAGCACCAAGCATATGTTTATGTCAAATGGAATATTTGTGAAATATCTTGTCATCCCAAATTACCTCCAGGGGTTAAGCTCTGATAATTTTCTTATGAAATGTACAAAATTTAATTTTGCATCATGGGTCTTGGTTTATTTCAGAATGAATAAAAATGAATAAAAAGCTAAAAGTCTATCTTCTAATAAAACATAATGATCTTGTTTACAATTCAAATGTGAAAATTGACTGTCAAGATTCTAATTTCTTGACATTATGATTAGTGATTTTAAAATTTCTTTCTTCCTGTTATACCTCAATAATTCCAATGTTAATTTATATTGCTATTTACATAAAACTATAGCTTGCTTAAAGTTTTATATCCCATTGAAATCCAAAGAATTTGCATGTCAGTTTTCATTTTCACTGTTATTGGGGAAGCCATATTAGATAGCAGTGAATGGGCTTTGCTAAAGTCCTATCAATCTTAAACTGCAGGAAATAAGCTCAGTCACCCATAAAATGATACTGCCAATCAGAAAATCAGAAAGCAGGATACAAATAACATATGCTTGAAGCATTGTAGAATCCACATATGGCTGACACCCTGAATGATTCATAACTTTTATATCTCTTTCTCCCAGAAAATGAGTAGAATTTGGATGAATGCTAAGTAGCCAAGGTGAATTCTCAATAGTCAGGGTATAATAAAAAGCCAAAGAAAAGGAGTGTAATGGGAATGCAAATTTGGAAGATCTTCCCTGCCCCTAGGCTAAAATGCACCTGAAGCCTGGGGAGGGAGGCTTGTTTTTCAGTTGATACTTTTTGATTGGCCAGTGGGTCCAAAAGGTTGTTACATTCTCTGAGCCAGGAGAAGGCTATATAAGCCCTGATGTGTAGCTTTGTTTTGGGACTCACTTTGAGAAGTGTACTGTGATTTCATCTGAATTATGGGAAGCCGTTTTTGAGAGTCCCCCGGCTTTGAAAAACCCAGAATGTGGAAACCCAGATGTTGACTGGGTATGGATGTAATGGTTGGACAGTTTGGAAAGCTGTCTACTTGATCTGTTAATGTCTTGATAATTCTGTCTGTATATTCTGAAGTTTGGGGTGCTGACCTTTTTCCCCTGAACAAGGTAAACGATATATGTCTGACTGATTAAAGTAAGCTTGTTAACCCATTTTGAGTTGCTTTCCTTTAACAAAGCAGATCCAAGAACCTGTATGGGCAGCAAACCCTGAGGACCCACTTGGGGTGGTTGCTGCTACAAGGAGAGAAGCATTTTTCATCATGTTGAGATTGAGAGAAGCGAATAGAGATAATTTATCATCATTGATTTTGAACTGAATAATAGTTACATTTACTTATTAACAAAACAATAATAGAGGATAAGTGGCAATTAAAAAGTGGGAAAATAGAAGATGATCTAGTAGAAAAATTGCTATAATTTGTATACCAAGTCTCTCTCTCTGTCTCTCTCTCTCTCTGTCTCTGTCTCTGTCTCTCTGTCTCTCTCTCTGTCTCTCTCCCTGTCTCTCTTTCTGTCTCTCTGTCTCTCTCTCTCTGTCTCTCTCAAATGCATTGACACCAAGATATTACGAAATATTTTCTCTCATTTTTAATGCTAGATATTAGAATTCAGAGTAAGTACCTTGTAATTGTAATTGTAATTCAAATTGTAAGTACCTCGTACCTTGGAAATTATTTCCCTATGTCACTTGTTCATTTGGAAATGAATAATACAGGTAAATAGAAGTTTGCTTTATTAAAAAGGGAATTTATTCGCAATGATCCTTTCTGCTTTAACTGTCACTTTACAGTTTAATGCTTCATAATTTCACACATACATGCATATATATATGCACATATACACACATATGTGTGTGTTAAATAAGTAGGAATTTTGTAAAATTAGCAATTCAACTAAAATAATTAGAATGTTGTCATTTCTATGTAATATCATAAAAGTGTACCTTTGTTTGAGTTCAAGATTAAAAACAAGCACAATGGGGGTGGCTTAGTGGTGCAGTAAATAGAGCACTGGCCCTGGAGTCAGGAGGACCCGAGTTCAAATGTGGCCTCAAACACTTAATACCTACTAGCTGTGTGACATTGGGCAAGTCACTTAATTCCAACTGCAGCTGCCCTGCTTTCCACATCCAAAAAACAAAACAAAACAAAAAACAAACACAATGAATCAAGTTTCCACTATACTTTGATTTCATTAGGTTTAACAAATTCTGCTTTATCATGGGCATATGGTGGTCAGTAGCTTAAATGTAATTTGATTAAAATTTGGTCTTTAGTGATTGAATATTGATAGAACATAAAATTACCTTCTGTGTGCTAATTTTTTTCAGATAACTGACAACATATAAATCTATCATACATCAATTTTTGACATAAATGTGGTGTAGGGATAGTTGTTTTCTATCAGGGAAGATTTGATGTAATTTCATAAATTAAAGAGGGATGATAATATTTAAATCTCTCAAATTATAAATCAAGATTGAATTGAATATTTTTAAAAAAGTGAATAACTATCTCAATATTAGTGGACCTTGCATTCATAAGCTTAGCATGATCAAGAGTTGTGTAGATTGCTTTGTGATTTTTAACATAAAAAGGAATGGACAAATTGATGAGATCACATAACCATTTGACAATTGCATATCTGTGTATTAATCCAAAACCAGATTCATTAAACCTTCCCTTTTGATATCTCGTTTGATAAAGAGTAGGAACTTCTTGATCTGGTTTATCTGGCAACTTGTATATTTGCTATCTTCCAGTGGGAGTAACTACCTTTGGGATATAGCAGTTTCTTGTTTGGGTAACCTTATAATAAACCTTCATTGAGTCTACTGCAGAGTTTAGAAGTGTATCTCTAAATGTATACTGTATGAGTCATTACCTTACTCAGGAGGATGTCATTTCTGAAGAAGTGGAAGCATGTAATGGGAATGTAAATTTGGAAGATCTTCCCTGCCCCTAGGCTAAACTGCACCTGGAGCCTGGGGTGGGAGGCTTGTTTTTCAGTAGATACTTTTTGATTGGCCAGTGGGTCAATAAATAAGGTTGTTACATTCTGTGAACCAGGAGAAGGCTATATAAGCCCTGATGTGTAGCTTTGTTTTGGAGCTCACTTTGAGAAATGTTCTGTGATTTGATCAGATGAAACGCTGGGAAGCCATTGTCCAGGGCCCCCTGGATTTGAAACCCAGATGTTGTTTGGTATGGATGTAATGGTTGGACAGTTTGGAAATCTGTCTACTTGATCTGTTTCTGTCTTGATAATTCTGTCTGTATATTCTTAAGTTCGGCATGCTGACCTCTTTCCTGTGAACTAGGTAAATGATACATATTTGTCTGATTAAAGTAAGCTTGTTAACTCATTTTGAGTTGCTTTCCTTTATCAAAGCAGATCCAAGAACCTGTGCTGGCAGCCACCCTGGGGACACTGGGGTGCTTGCTGCTACAAAGCAATAGAACACTTTTGAAAATTTTCTATTTGGTGTATACATTCATGTACTAACAACCATATTTAAGTCATTGGGTCATACTTAGAATAACTAATAGATGTCCTATACAATAAAAGCTAATTCCAATGACAACTAAGATTGTGATTTATTTTTTTCTGCTATAGAGCTGAACCATATAGGAATCTCCAATTCTATATTGTCCCCCCCAGGAACAGGCAATTTTTTTGGAAATATATTTAAAGAGACTTGGATGTATGTCTCTACACTTCCATTGTCATAGAGTTTTAAATGCTAGGAATAATGGGAAAGTTATTTTTCTCTATTTCTGTGTTTCTTTTCTTCCATTTTTTTTTCATTTTACATTTATTTATTTATTTTTAGTTTTCAGCATTCATTTCCACAAGATTTTGAGTTACAATTTTTCTCCCTGTCTTTTCCCTGCCTCCACACCAAAATAACAAGCCTACTGAATACCCCTTTTCCCCAATCTGTTCTTGCTTATATCCTTCCCTATAACCCCCCTAACTTTCTAGTAGGGCGAGATGGATTTTTAAAAATTAAATTGGTTTATTTAATTAAATTTTATCTATTTAAATTTACAACATTCAGTTCCACAGTCCCTTAAGTTTCTAATTTTGTCTCCTTCCCCCTCCCCCCCGCCATGATGGCGGCATGCACTCAGATATAGGATCTACAAATATCTTCACATTAATCATTAGTCAGGTTGTAAAGAAGAATTAAAACTAATGGAATGATCAGTGGGAAAGAGTAAACAAAACAAGACAAGAAAAAGAAACACAGCAAGTAGTTTGTTTCAGTTTGCATTCAGGTTCTGCATCTCTTTCTCTGGCTATGGATATCTCTTTCCACCATGAGTCTTTTGGCTTTGTCCTATAACCTTACATTGCTGAGAGGAGCCCAGTCTACTGAGGTAAGTTGTCACACATACATTGTGTCTTTGATTGTGTACAGACTTCTCCTGGTTCTGCTCTTTTCATTCAGCTTCAGTTTATATAAGTCTCTCCAGGTTGTTATGAAGTTCGTCTGCCCCTCATTTCTTATAGCACAGTGGTATTCCATTATATTCATATACCACAACTTGTTTAGCCATTCCCCAATTGATGGGCATCCCCTTGTTTTCCAATTCTTTGCCACCACAAAAAGAGCTGGTAATAAATATTTTTGTACATACATAAATATTTTTGTACATACTCTGACTTCTCTGATCTCTTTAGGATATAACCCTAGAAGTGTTATTGCTGGGGCAAAGGGTATGCACTTATTTATAGCCCTTTGGGCATAGTTCCAGATTGTTCTCCAAAATAGCTGGATCAGTTCACAACTCCACCAAAAATGCATTAATGTTCCAATTTTTCTGCATCCTCTCCAGCATTTATCACATTCCTGTTTTGTCATCTTAGCCAATCTGACTGGTAAGATGTGGTATCTCAGAGTTGTTTTCATTGGCATTTCTCTAATCACTAGTGATTTAGAACATTTTTTTCATATGCTTATAGATATCTTTAATTTCATGTTCTGAGAACTGCCTGTTCATATCCTTTGACCATTTATCAATTAGGGAGTGGCTTGTGTTCTTATAGATTTGATTCAATTCTTTGCATATTTTAGAAATGAGGCCTTTATCAAAGACGCTGGTTGTAAAAATTCTTTCCCAATTTTCCACTTCCCTCTTAATCTTGGTAATACTAGTTTTATTTGTATAGAAACTTTTAAATTTAATGTAATCAAAATTATCCATTTTCAATTCTATAATGCTCTTTTTTATCATGAAGTCTTCCCCTCCCCATAGATCTGACAGGTAAACTATCCCTTGCTCTCCCAGATTGCTTATGGTTTCAGGCTTTGTACCTAGATCATGCACCCACTTAGATTTGATTTTGGTATAAGGTGTTAGATATTGGTCTTTGCCCAATTTCTGCCATACTATGGTAACTTTTTCTCAGCAGTTTTTCTCAATTAGTGCATTCTTATCCCCAGAACTGGGGTCTTTGGGTTTGTCAAACAGTAGATTACTATAGTCATTGGCTACTGAGTCTCATGTACCCAATCTATTTCACTGATGCACTGATTTATTCCTCAGTCAATATTAAATGATTTTGATGGCTGCTGCTTTATAATACATATTAAAATCTGGTATGGCTAGGCCCCCTTCCTTAGCATTTCTTTTCATTAATTGCCTTGATATTCTGGATCTTTTGTTCTTCTAAACGAATTTTGCTACTATTTTTTTCTAGCTCTATAAAGTAATTTTTTGGTAGATTGATTGGTATGGCACTAAATATGTAATTTAATTTAGTTAAAATTGTGATTTTTATTATATTAGCTCGACCCAGCCATGAGCAATTGATGTTTTTCTAATTAATTAGATCTGACTTTATTTGTGTGAAAAGTGTTTTGCAATTGTGTTCATATAAATCCTGTGTTTGTTTTGACAGGTAGATTCACAAATATTTTATGTCTACAGTAACTTTAAATGGGATTTCTATCTCTTGCTATTGGATTTCATAATATATATTGCAATGCTGATGGTTTATGTGGGTTTATTTTATAACCCACAACTCTGCCAAATCTACTCATTTATTTATTTACTCATTAATTAATTCATCTATCCATTCATTTATTTATATGTTTATTCACTCATTTATTTATTTTTTGTTTTTACAAGATCAAAGTAGAGAATAGAAGCCAAATTTATTTATTATCTCAAATAGTTTTTACTTGATCATCTAGGATTCTCTAAATATATCATCATATCATCTGCAAAGAGTGATAGCTTAGTCTCTTCTATATCTAATTTGATTACTTCAATTTCTTTTTCTTCTCTTATTGTTACTGCTAATATTTCTAGTACCAAATTGAATAAGAGAGGTGATAGTGGACATCCTTGTTTCACCCTAGATCTTATTGGAAATGCTTCTAGCGTATCCCCATTGCATATAATACTTGCTGATGGTTTTAGATAGATGCTACTTATTATTTTAAGGAAGGCTCCATTTATTCCTATACTTTCTAGTATTTTTAATAAGAATGGGTGTGGTATTTTGTCAAAAGTCTTTTCTGCATCTATTGAGATAATCATATGGTTTCTGCTAGTTTTGTTGTTGATGTGGTCAATTATACCGATAGTTTTCTTGATATTGAACCACCCTTGCATTCCTGGAATAAATCTTACCTGATCAAAGTGTATTATTCTCATGATGAGTTGCTGTAGTCTTTTGCTAATATTTTATTTAGAATTTTTTCATCTATATTCATAAGGGAAATTGGTCTGTAATTTTCTGTCTCTCTTTTATCTCTTCATGATTTAGGTATCAGTACCTTATTTGTGTCACAAAAAAATTTGGTAGGACTCCTTCTTCTCCAATTTTCCCAAATACTTTGTAAAGTATTGGAGTTAATTGTTCTTTAAATGTTTGGCAAAATTCATTAGTAAATCCATCATCTGGTACTGGAGATTTTCTCCTAGAGAGTTCACTTATGTTTTTCTTTTTCAATTTCTTTTTCTGAGATGGGGTGATTTAAGTAGTTTACTTCCTCTTCAGTTAATCTGGGTAACTTATATTTTTGTAAATATTCATCCATTTCACCAAGATTCTCAAATTTATATGCATACAATTGGGCAAAACAATTCCCAATTATTGTTTTAATTTCCTCTTCATTGGAGGTAGATTCATCCTTTTCATTTTTGATACTTGTAAATTGGTTTTCTTTTCTCTTTTTTTATCATATTGGCTAAAGGTCAATCAATTTTATTAGTATTTTTCATAATGACAGCTCTTACTTTTATTTACTTGTTCTATAGTTTTCTTAAATTCAATTTTATTAATCCCTCCTTTGGATTTCATTATTTCTAATTTAGTATTTAATTGGGGATTTCCAATTTGTTCTTTTTCTAGCTTTTTCAGTTCCATGCCCAATTTATTGACCTCTATTTCCTCTATTTTATTTATGTATGCATTCAGGGATATAAAACTTCCCTTAAGAACTGCTTTTGCTGTATCCCACAAGTTTTGGTATGTTGTCTCATTATTGTCATTCTCTTGAATGAGGTTACTGATTGTTTCTATAATTTCTTGTTTGACCCACTCATTCTTTAGCATTAAGTTATTTAGATTTCAATTAGTTTTTAATCTATCCTTCCATGGCCCTTTATTACATATAATTTTTAGTGAATCATGGTGCATTTGGAGAATGATGCATTTAATATTTCTGCCTTTCTGCACTTAACTGTGAGGATTTTGTGCATGGTCAATTTTTGTATATGTGTCATATACTGCTGAGAAAAAGGTATATTCCTTTTTATCCCCATTCAGTTTTCTTTAGAGGTCTACCATATCTATCTTCTCTAAGGTTCTGTTTACCTCCTTAACTTCTTTCTTGTTTATTTTGAGGTTAGATTTATCAAGCTCAAAAAGTGGGAGATTGAAGTCCCCTACTAGTATAGTTTTGCTATCTATTTCTTTATCTATCATCCTTAACTTCTCTTTTAGAAATTTGGATGGTGTTCTGCTTGGTGCATAAATGTTTAGTAATGATATTGCTTCATTTTCAATGGTGCCTTTTAACAAGATATAGTTTTCTTCCTTATCTTTTTTAATTAGATCTATTTTTGCTTTTGTTTTGTCTGAGATAAGGATTGCTACCCTTGCATTTTTTTTACTTTAGCTGAGTCATGATATATTCTGCTCCAGCCTTTACCTTTATCCTGTATGTATTCCCCTCTTTCAGATGCATTTCTTGTAAACAGCATATTGTAGGATTATAATTTTTAATTCATTCTGCTATTCACCTCTGTTTTTTGGGAGAGTCCATCCCATTCACATTCACAGTTATGATTACTATCTATATCTTTCCCTCCATCCTATTCCTTCCCCTGTTTATGTTTTTATTCCCCCCTTTCCCCTTCCCTTCCTTAATAGTTTGCCTTTTGGCTTTGCCTCCCTCAGTATTCCCTTCTTATCAGCTCCCCCCTTTTCCTTCCCTTCCCCTTACTACTTCTTCCCTCCCTTCTAACCACCCTTCCCTTCTTATCCCCCCTTACCTCTCCTACTGCCTGTAGGGTATGATAGATTTTTCTACTTAATGTGGTATGTTATTTCTCCCTTGAACCAAGATTGGTGAGAATAGATCTCATGCAATGGTCCTCTCCCTCCCCTCTTTCCCTCCATTATGACAAGTTTTATTTCTCTTCTCACTAGAGTCCTATACTTAACTGATTATGTTATTCCCTCCTTGCCCCAGAATCAATGAGGAAAAAGCCCATATAATGCTCATCTATCTCCCTCCCTTCTTTCCCTCTACTATAATGTTTTTATGCCTCGTTGTGTGGCATAATTTACCCTTTTCTGCTTCATTATTTCCTTTTTCTTCCATTGAAGTCCCTTTGCAGACCTTAATAAGATTTTTTTATCATGATTTTGTGTAATTTATATGCCCACCCTCTATCTATATTCCTTTTACATGTCGCCATAGGTTTAGAATTCATGATATTAATAGGTATCAGCTTCCCATATAGGGATGTACACAGTTTTCTCTTATTAAATAACAGGTTGTATGTGTGTGTGTGTGTGTGTGTGTGTGTGTGTATGTGTGTGTTTCCTATTGACCTTTCTATGTCTCTCTTGATTCTTGTGATTGGAGGTTGAATTTTCCATTGAGCTCTGGCTTTTTCATCGGGAAGGTCTGGAAGTCCTTTATATCATTGAATGACCATCTCATTGAGGGGAAGATCATACTCAGTTTCGCTGGGTAGGTGATCCTTGGTTGTAACCCAAGCTCTTTTGCCTTGTGAAAAATCCAATTTCAGTTCTTCCACTCTTTCAGTGTAGAAGCTGCTAGATCCTGTGTAATCCTCAATATGGTTCCGTGATTTTTGAATTGTTTCTCTCTGGCTGCTTGTAATATTTTCTCCTTCAGCTTGTAGTTCTGGAATTTGGCTACTACATTTCACAGACTTTTAATTTGGGATCTCTTTCAGGAGGTATCCAGTGGATTCTCTCAATTTCTATTTTACCCTCTGGTTCTAGGATCTCAGGGCAGTTTTCCTTGATGAGCTCTTGGAAGATGTTGTCCAGGCTCATTTTCTCATCATGATTTTCCTGTAGACCAATAATTCTCAGATTATCTCTCCTGGATCTCTTTTCCAGGTCAATTATTTTTTCATTGCGATATTTTACCCCTCTTTCTAATTTTTCATTCTTGATAGTTTCTTTGTTTATTCTTGGTACCTTATGGATTTATTAGATTCAATTTGGTTGATTCTAATTTTTAGCGAATTATTTTCCTTGGTTAGTTTATGAAACTCCTTTTCCATATGTTCAAATTTCAGTTTTAGTTCACACATTTTCTTTTTAAGGAGCTGTTTTATTCATTGTAATGTTTTTCTAATTTCGCAATTTTCATTTTAAAAGAATTATTGATTTTATCCTCTACCTCTCTAATTTGGTTTTCAAAGTTCTTTTTGAGCTGATCTAGGAATGCTTTCTGTGCTTGAGACCAGGCCATATGTTGAGGCTTCAGCTATGGGTGTGGAGTCAATACTTTCTCCTTCTGAATTTGTTTCCTCTGTCTCACAATAATAGGATTCTAGAGTCTTTGTCTTTGTAATCTATTTTTACCCATTTTGGGATGGGGCCTTAGCCAAGCCCTTTCTCTGGGGTTCCTAAGCCTTTACTGTTTACAATTTTGCTCTGGGGAAATAATTACTGTGTTTTCAGGATTGGGGGGGGATTGGAGCAGACAGGGTTCACTCTGACCTCCTGGTCCCTGAAAGTTCATATAGGGACTTTTTAAATTTCTAGGCTGTGTGTGGGTAGTCCCAGGAGAAGCTGATGCCACTGCCATAGGCCTTGTTTTGTCTCTTACCCTGCTCCGTCTGATACCAGCATTGGGGTGATAGGCCTGGCAATGGCCTTTGTGGTTGGTGGATCAACTTGCTGTATCATTGACCAGGGCCCTCCAGGCCTCTGCCCGCTGACCCTTGAGTCATCCAGGGCCTCTGGGCAACATGGATTTCTATACCCAAGTAACTGTATATTTTATTTCTCAATTGCATGTAAAAAGACAAATAAAAAAGCAAAAAAAAAAAAAAACACATTTGTTTTTAAAACTTTGAGTTCCAGATTTTTTTTCCCTTCTTCCCTCCTCACAAACCCCCATTTGGAAGATAAGCAATTCAATATAGGTTGTACATGTGCAGTTGCCCAAATCATTTCCATAGTAGTTATATTGTGAAAGACTAACTGTATTTTGCTCCATCCTATCCTGTCCCCCACTTATTCTACTTTCTCCTTTGACCCTTTCACTTCTCAAAAATGTTTGCTCCTAACTACCTTCTCCCACAATCTGCCCTCCCTTCTATAATCTCCCTGTTGTCCCATACTGTAGCAGCAAGCACCCCAAGCGTCCTCAGGGTTTGCAGCTACCACAGGTTCTTGGATCTGCTTTGTTAAAGGAAAGCAACTCAAAATGGGTTAACAAGCTTACTTTAATCAGTCAGACATATATCGTTTACCTTGTTCAGGAGAAAAGGTCAGCACCCCGAACCTCAAAGTATACAGGCATAATTATCAAGACAGAAACATCAAGTAGACAGATTTCCAAACTGTCCAACCATTACATCTATACCCAGTCAACATCTGGGTTTCCACATTCTGGGTTTTTCAAAGCCGGGGGACTCTCAACAACGGCTTCCCAGAATTCAGATCAAATCACAGAACACTTCTCAAAGTGAGTCCCAAAACAAAGCTACACATCAGGGCTTATATAGCCTTATCCTGGCTCAGAGAATGTAACAACCTCATGGACTCACTGGCCAATCAAGGAGTATCTACTGAAAAACAAGTCTCCCCCACCCCAGGTTTCAGGTGCACATTAGCCTAGGGGCAGGGAAGATCTTTAAAATTTACATTCTTATTACACATACCCCCCTATTTTCTTGTGGTGTAAGATACCCAATTGAGTGTGTATGTCATTACTTCCTTAAGCCAAATTCAATGAAAAATAAGTTGTCCCATAACCTTTCATCTTCCTGCTCTTCCTCTCCATTGTAACAGTTCTCTCTTGCCTCTTTTATATGAGATAAGTTATCCTGATGTATCTTTCCCTTTCTCTGTCTCCCTGTAAATTCCTCTCTCACCTCTTAATTTTATTTTTTAGATATCATCCCTTCATATTCAACTCATCCTGTGATCTCTGTCTATGTATACATGAATATACATATGCTCACACTCACATATATATTTATATTCGCAAACACCCGCCTATATATACATATATATGCATTTATACATATATATTCCCTTCAACTATCCTTATACAAGAAAGGTCTTGTGAGTAACAATTATCATTTTTCCATATAGGGATGTAAATATTTCAACGTTAATAAGTTCGTTATGGTTTCTTTTTTTTTGTTTACCTTCTCATGCTTTTGTTGCTTCTTGTATTTGAAAGTCAGATTTTCTGTTCAGCTCTGGTTTTTTCATCAAGAATGCTTGAAAGTCCTCTATTTCATTGAATGGTCATTATATTTTCCTGTAGCATTATACTCAGTCTTTCTGGGTAGGTAATTCTTGGTTTTAGTCCTAGCTCCTTTGAACTCCAGAATATCATATTCCAAGCCCTTTGATTCCTTAATGTAGAGGCTGCTAGATCTTGTGTTATCCTGATTCTGTTTGCACAATTCTCAAAATGTTTCTTCCTGTCTACTTGCAACATTTTCTACTTGACCTGGGAACTCTGGAATTTGGCTATAATTTCCTAGGAGTTTTCTTTTGGGGATGTTTTTCAAGAGGTGATCAGTGAGTTATTTCAATTTCTATTTTGACCTCTGGTTCTAGCATATAAGGGCAATCTTCTTGATAATTTCTTGAAAGACGTGTCTACATTCTTTTTTTTTTTTGTTTTTATCATGGCTTTCAAATAGACCCATAATTTTAAAATGATCTCTTCTGGATCTATTTTACAGGTCAGTGATTTTTCCAATGAGCTATTTTACATTGTTTTCTATTTTTTCATTTGTTTGAATCTATTTTACAGTATTTCTCATATAGATTTCTCATAAAGTCATTAGCTTCCAAATGCTACAATCTAATTTTGAAGGAGTTTTTCTCTTCAGTGACTTTACGAAATTCTTTTTCCATCTGGACAATTGGATTTTTAAGGCATTCTTCTCCTCACTGGCTCTTTGGGCCTGTTTTGCCATTTGAGATAGTCTATTTTTAAAAATTAAATTTAATGTTTATTTTTAGTTTACTTCATTTATTTCCACAACATTTTGAGTTACAAATTTTCTTTCCATTTTCCCTTACTCACCACCTGTAGCAGCAAGCACCCCAAGCGTGCTCAGGGTGGCTGCCCATACAGGTTCTTGGATCTGCTTTGTTAAAGGAAAGCAACTCAAAATGGGTTAACAAGCTTACTTTAATTAGTCAGACATATATGGTTTATCTTGTTCAGGAGAAAAGGTCAGCACCCTGAACTTCAAAGTATACAGGCATAATTATCAAGACAGAAACATCAAGTAGACAGATTTCCAAATTGTCCAACCATTATATCCATACACAGTCAACATCTGGGTTTCCACATCTGGGTTTTTCAAAGCCGGGGGGCCCTGGACAATGGCTTCCCAGAATACAGATCAAATCACAGAACACTTCTCAAAGTAAGCCCCCAAAACAAAGCCTCATATCAGGGCTTATATAGCTTTCTCCTGGCTCAGAGAATGTAACAACCTTATTGACCCACTGGCCAATCAAAAAGTATCTACTGAAAAACAAGCCTCCCACCCCAGGCTTCAGGTGCACTTTAACCTAGGGGCAGGGAAGATCTTCCAAATTTGCATTCCCATTACATTCGGCCCCAAGATCTTTCATGCCCATAGCATAGACTTTTGAATCAGCACTAAACCTCTCTTAGGTCACATTTTCAAAGTACAGAACTAAAGTTACCAAAGTGGCCACTGGGCCTTAAACAAACACAAAGTACATTGCATTATTACCTCAATTCAAAACAAGAGTTCAAATAAAGTTCTCTGGGGGAGGGGTATCCTTCCCCTCACACAGCTCCAGCCCCTGCCTCCAAGCACAGACAGGAGGCTGGGCAACAAAACCAACAAGGTGGGGTCCCTGGGGATCCAAGGCACTTCATCCCACCCACCATAGTCACAAGTCCATCCTCCCCCAGGGTCCCAAACTGTGGGATGCAGCAAGGAAACACACTCAGTGCCCCTGTTTTGCTGCTCAGTTCTTATCTTTTCCTGTGGCTGAATTCCGAACTCCTGGGCTCCTCCTCCCACAAGCGGCAGCCGTTCCTGGCTTCTGCCCAGGTCCCGATGCAGGCAGCTCACCATTCCTGCTCTCAGCTCAGCGAAGTCTGCATGCAGGCCATTCTCCTCTCCTGCTCCACGGCTCCACAGAGTCACAGCTACCACAACTGGGAAACAAACAATTATCCCAGTCCCCATACTTTCCTTTTACTCTGCAGATCCTGTTCGTGACGCCATTTTGTAGCAGCAAGCACCCCAAGTGTGCTCAGGGTGGCTGCCCATACAGGTTCTTGGATCTGCTTTGTTAAAGGAAAGCAACTCAAAATGGGTTAACAAGCTTACTTTAATCAGTCAGACATATATCGTTTACCTTGTTCAGGGGAAAAAGGTCAGCACCCCAAACTTCAGAATATACAGACAGAATTATCAAGACATTAACAGATCAAGTAGACAGCTTTCCAAACTGTCCAACCATTACATCCATACCCAGTCAACATCTGGGTTTTCACATTCTGGGTTTTTCAAAGCCGGGGGACTCTCAAAAATGGCTTCCCATAATTCAGATGAAATCACAGTACACTTCTCAAAGTGAGTCCCAAAACAAAGCTACACATCAGGGCTTATATAGCCTTATCCTGGCTCAGAGAATGTAACAACCTTTTGGACCCACTGGCCAATCAAAAAGTATCAACTGAAAAACAAGCCTCCCTCCCCAGGCTTCAGGTGCATTTTAGCCTAGGGGCAGGGAAGATCTTCCAAATTTGCATTCCCATTACACCACCCCAAAACAGCAATCCCACTGAATATCACCTCCCCCAATCTGCTTTCTCCTATATCTTCCCCAGTGCCCACTCTGGCTTTCCAGAAGGGCAGGGTGAATCTTTATGCCCAGTGCCTGTATATCTGACTTCTCAGTCGCATGTAAAATAATAATAATAAAAATTATATTTAAATATATGTACATAAATATTAGAATTCCAGATTTTTTCCCTACCTCCTTCATCACCCAGTCTTACTGGGATGATAAACAATTCAATATAGGTTGTACATGTGCAGCTATGCAAAACATTTCCATATTGGATATATTGTGAAATACTGAATATATTTCCCTCCATCTTATCCACCCCACCACTTTTTCTATTCTCTACTTTGATCCTGTCTTTTTTCAAAAGTGGGTACTTCCAGCTTCTCTTCTCACCCCAGCCTTTCCTCCCTTCCATCATTCCCCCTCTCATCCCCTTCTCCCCTACTCTCCTATAGGGTGAGATACCCTATTTAGTGTATATGTCGTTACCTCCTTAAGCCAAATTCAATGAGGGTAAGGTTGACTCATTCCCTTTTGCCTTCCTGTTCTTCCCCTCCATTGTAACACTTTTCTTTTGACTCTTCTGTATGTGATAATTTACCCCATTCTGTCTCTTCTCATCTCCTCTCATATTCCTCTCTCACCTCTTAATTTCACCTTTTAAGTATCATCCCTTCCTAATCAATTGGTCTTGTGCCCTCTGTCTATATATACCTGTACACATGTATACACACATATGTATTCATAGGCCCATATACCCTCCTATGTAGACATATATATGCATGTACATACACATATATAAATATATGTAAATTTATATTCCCTTCAACTGTTCTCATATTGAGAAAAGTTTCATAAGCTACAATAATTGAGTTTCCATGTAAGAATGTAAATAGTTTAACTTTGATAAGTTGCTTATGGTTTCTTTTTCCTGTTTACCCTCTCATGCTTCTCCTGCTTCTTGTAACTGAATTTTAAATATTATATTCAACTGTGGTTTTCTTCATCAAGAATGCTTGAAAGTCCTCTATTTCATTGAATGACCATATTTTCCCCTGAAATATGATAATCAGTTTTTCTGGGTAAGTGATTCTTGGTTTTAATTCCAGTTCTTTTGACCTCTGGAATATCATATTCCAAGCCTTTATATCCCTTAATGTAGAAGTTTCTAGATCCTGTGTTATCCCGATTGTGTTTCCACAGTATTCAAATTGTTTCTTCCTGGCTGCTTGTAATATTTTCTCCTTGATCTGGAAACTCTGCAACCTGGCTTTAGTATTCCTAGTAGCTTTTTTATGGATCTTTTTCAGGTGATCAGGGCTTTCTTTCAACATCATTTTGCCATCTGGTTCCAAAACATCAGGGCAAGTTTCCTTGAGAATTTCTTGAAGGATGATTTCTAGGTTCCTTTTTGATCATGGATTTCAGGGGGTCCAATAATTTTTAAATGATCTCTCCTGGATATATTTTCCAGGTCAGTGGTTTTTCCAGTGAGATATTTCACATTGCCTTCCATTTTTTCATTTGTTTGAATATGTTTAATAGTATCTTGATTTATCATAAAGTCATTAGCTTCCATTTGCTCCAGTCTAATTCTGAAGAAATGATTCTCTTCAGTGAGATTTTGAGACTCTTTTTCCATCTGGCAAATTCAGCTTTTTAAGGCATTCTTCTCCTCATTGGCTTTTTGGGCCTCCATTGCCATTTGAGTTAGTCATTTTTTAAGGTGTTATTTTCTTCAATCAGTTTGTTGACTCTCATTTCCTATTTTTGGGGTTTTTTTTTGGAGGACAATTGGGGTTAATTGACTTGCTCAAGGTCACATGGCTTGTTGTTGTGTTAAGTGTCTGAGGTTGGATTTGAACTCAAGTCATCCTGACTCCAGGGCCATTACTCTATTTACTGCATCACCTACCATGTTTCCCTGATAATAAGACACTGTCTTATTATTTTTTTTGGACAGAAAAACACCAGAGGGCTTATTTTCAGGGGAGGGATTATTTTAATGAACATTGACAGCAATTTTAATAAACAGGTAAATGTGAACAAAAAAATGTACCTTTATTCAATAAGCAAATCACTGGGGAAGAACAGGATGACGCGCTCACTGCTGCAACTCTGATTGGATGCAGCTCGGAGCGCGGCATGCATTTCACTGGGGGGGGGGGGAGGGTGCATAAAGAGGGTACCGTAATGTAGCGTGTAGTGCAGGGGATCACCTTCACTACAGTAGCAATCTCAATAGGGCTTATTTTCAGGGGAGGGCTTATTTTAGAGGAATCTTACACAGTAAGGGGAGGGCTTATTTTCAGGATAGGTCTTATTATCAGGGAAACTTGGTAGTGGCCAAAGAAGTTGCTGGGTGATTTGCTCCTTTCTTTTTTCTTTTTTTTTGCAGGGCAATTGAGGTTAAGTGACTTGTGCAAAGTCACATGGCTAGTAAGTGTGTTATGTGCCTGAGGTCAGATTTGAACTCAGCTCCTCCACCAGGGCTGGTGCTCTAATCACTGTGCCAGCTAGCTGCCTCATAATTTTCTTGCATCATTCACATTTCTGTTCCCAGTTTTTCCTCCACTTTTATTATTTGGTTTTCAAAACCCTCCTCAAGCTCCTCTATGGCCTGTAACCAGTTCATATTTTTCTTGTAAGGTTTTGGTGCAGGAGTTCTGACTTCATTGTCTTCCTCCTGTTCCATGTTTTTATCCTTTTTGTCTCCAAAATAGGAGAGTAAAGTCCGATTGCTGGGCTTGTTTCTCTTCCTTTGCTTGCTCATTTTCCCAGTCAATTACTTGACTTTTGAGCCTTCTGCCACAGTAGAACTCTGCTACCAGAGAGGGGATCTTTGTCTCAGTTGCTGGGGTTTTCTCAGCTGCCAAAGTTAGTATTGTGCCCTCTCTGAAGTTTCCATTGTCTGGCAAACTTGTCACCCACCCCAGGACCTCCACCCTAGACAGTGATCCAGATCCAAGCAGGTTAAAGCAAGAGTGATTACCCCTCAGACTGGTCATTTGGTCCTCCTTTAATCTGCAGGCCAGGAGCTCTGAAGCAGTCTTGTGGAGACAGCTGCATAGCTGCTGGGCTTTAGCTGCTTCTTGCTCTGGGAGCAGCGGCTGGACAATGCTTTTTAGTCCCCCTTGTTCCAAAGAGTTCTACACTGACATTTTACTTTGTCTTTGGTAGGGTTGGGAAGTCTGGAAACTGACACAGCTTCTGGTGATTCACTCTCCTGAAGTCTGCTTTGGTTGTAGCTGGTTGGGGCCTCCCTGGAGCCAGAACCACATGGCTTACAGGACTGTGCTTGCCTCTCAGTTCTCTTTCCTGTCTGCCTGCTGGGCTGCCTTCAGTGGGAGATTTCTTTTTCTCTGTCTTTGTGGATTCTGTAACTTAAAGTTTGTTTAGAGCAATTTTTTTTATATGCATTGGAAGTGATTGGAGTGGGAGCTTACACCAAGTTTGTGCTTGTACTCTGCCATCTTCTCTGGTTGTTTCTTAATAATTATTAAAATGGCCAATGTTATTTCCATCAAATGACTGAAAATACTACTTTAAGAAAGTTTTATTCAAGATATCTTGATTCTTATCTCTTGGAGTAACCATTATAATTCAAAGTCTGCAATTATACAGGGGTAAGCAAATCAGGCAATAATATCTTGGCTAAATTTTGAAACTTAAACTTTGATATTTCATTGAATCTGTGATTTCATCAGTATCATTCTTGTGATGTTAATGTAATGGAAAATTTGTTCTTTATCCCATAGACTGGCCCTTGAAATAGGGTAATCCTTAAGTAATTATGTTTGGGTTCATTCAGAGCATATTTAAATTTTACTGTTATTGTATGTATATAAATATTTAACTATTCATTTATTTGCTCATTCAACAATAACTATGTACCTACTGAATTATAATGCTAATGCCATATTCACAGCAGCCAAAGCAGGTATGAATTTGGGCTGGTGTAGTTGTGAATCACAAAATGTAACAGGCTCTCCACATGGAGGACAGAACCAAAATATTTAAATACCAGAAAGCAAAATCCCCAAACCAGAAAGTCAAATTCATGATAGTAACCACAAAGTTGGCACACATAACTAATGAAGCTAACTCCAGCATTCCCAAATCTCCCCTCCATTACATCTTCAAAACAAAACAGGCTCCCTTAAGCAAGAACGCCCTTCTCTCACTCATGATAGCTTCTTGGCCTCCACGCTGCTTGCTCCCAGCAGTTCTGGTTCTCTCTTGGCTTTTGCTCAACTTTTTATTCTAGTCATCAGCTCCTTCCTATTCCATGCCTTCCTGTTGCATCAGCAAGTTCCTCCCACTATGGGTTTCCCAAGTTCTGTTTCTTAACAAAGACTTGATATAATCAAGAGCAAGGATGGACTGAAACAAGTTACTAAGTACTTGTTTGCTTGCCATTACAAGGGGCAGGGAAGATCTTCAAATCCCCATTACCATTACATGCATAGAAGTAATAATAGCTATAATTTATCTAGCACTTAAAAGTACTTTACATATATTATTTCCTCCCCATAGGAACCTTTTGAAGTAGGGGTTATTTTTTTATCTCCTTCATACATATGTGGAAACTGAGGGTGAGAAGGGTCAAGTACTTTGCCTAAAGCCATATAGGTAGTAAATGAATGAGGCAGGATTTGAACTTAGAACTTCCTGACTTCAAGTCCAGCATCATATCAACAATTATGCTACCAAAGAACCTCAAAAACAATAAAAAAGTATCTATTAAAAATAAAACCTCCTGTATCATAATTGATATAATAAGAATGAAATTTCAAAACAGTGGGTGACCTGGATGGGAAAGAACTCAGAAGTTATGTATTTCAAACTCCTCCTTTTATAGAAAAAGAAAATGAATCAGGGAGGTTGTGACTTTTTCTAAGTGACACACGAGAGATTGGAACTGAATCCAGTCCTCTGACTGCAGTCAGTGCTCCTTCCATTATGCCATGTTTCCTTGCAAGGAAAAGCTTACAGTTTCCAATATTCCTAGATATTTTCCCATCTAAGAATGAACCACATTCAATCTTACTTGCTGTCTGAGATCAAACCAGATCAGTGCATTCAAGGTGGTAATATAGATTTTGTTATTATTGTTCAGTCAATTCAGTTGTTTTCAACTTGTTGACCCCATTTAGAGTTTTCTTGGCAAAGATACTGGTATGCTATTTCCTTCTCCTTTTCATTTTGCAGATGAGAAAACTGAGGCAAACTGGTTTCGGTGATTTGCCCAGGGTCACACACCTCTAAGTGTCTGAGGCTAGATTTGAACTTAAGAAGATGAGTCTTCCTACTTCAGGCCTGGAACTATATTCTCTGTGTCACATAACTGCCCTGCTAATATCCATAGACAAGAAAATTCAACAAATATTTGAGTGTCTATTATGTATTAAGTACTGGGGATTCAAAGACAAAATGAAAAAAAAAATCTCATCTCTTGAAGACCTTATATTCAACTGCAGGAAAGGAAAGTATATAACATTTATGCAATAGCTATTTGATTTATTCATGTGGGTTCAATAAAAATAATAGTCCTAAAATTAAAATTCACCATAAGATTTTAATGTTTAATCTTTTTTACCTTCCTTCCTTCCTTCCTTCCTTCCTCCCTCCCTCCCTTCTCTTTCTTTCTTTCTTTCTTTCTTTCTTTCTTTCTTTCTTTCTTTCT
>NW_027185889.1:3152155-3152315 GCF_028583685.1 Petaurus breviceps papuanus | reverse complement strand
TCTTTCTTTCTTTCTTTCTTTCTTTCTTTCTTTCTTTCTTTCTTTCTTTCTTCCTTCCTTCCTTCCTTCCTTCCTTCCTTCCTTCCTTCCTTCCTTCCTTCCTTCCTTCCTTCCTTCCTTTCTTTCTTTCTTTCTTTCTTTCTTTCTTTCTTTCTTTCTT
>NW_027185889.1:3123065-3152055 GCF_028583685.1 Petaurus breviceps papuanus | reverse complement strand
TTCTTTCTTTCTTTTTTTTTTTCTTTTTTTCTTTTTTTTTTTTTTTTCCCTTTTTCTTTTCTCCTTCCCTTTCCCTCTCCCCCCCCCCTCTCTCTCCCCTCTCCTTTTTTTTGTCTTTGTCTCTGTTTGTCCTTGTCTTTCTTTGTCATTCCAGGAACATATTAAACAATCCATATAACATAAAGGTATTTACTGGCTTTACTTTTTCCCATGGTTCTCAATTTTGTCTCCTATATAAACTATTTTTTCAGTTCTGGATGTATGATTTTATGATCCTTTTGTCATTGAAAATAATATTTAAAGATATATGTGATGACATACACAATGATTTTCTTTGACCATGAAATATAAGAAAAATAATTTACTACTTTCACTCTGAAAGTCAATTCTTTTTTAGTTTGAAAGCAGATAGATAATCATATAATCTCAATAATAGAAATTATGTATTTCCCTGTGTCCTGTCAATCATAAATGTTTTAGCCTTTATGTAATAAGT
This sequence comes from Petaurus breviceps papuanus, assembly GCF_028583685.1. NCBI lineage: Eukaryota > Metazoa > Chordata > Mammalia > Diprotodontia > Petauridae > Petaurus > Petaurus breviceps. The sequence goes on along the minus strand of NW_027185889.1, from coordinate 3,151,559 downwards.
GATGTAATTGCTTTCCATGCTCTCAAATCACACTTGAATTTTGTGACTATTAATCAATTTCCTGCTCTACTGTGAATGAAATTAGATTATAAAACCCAAAGCATCCCAGCTAACATTCATCTTACATCCTTTAGTACAGTGATCTTTAATTTGGGAGAAGGGTGTTATTAATAAGGAGAACTCTTAGAGGCAGCCTCTTTGCCAGAGGTGACAAGTGATAGCCGATCACTGCATTGTCATTATTGCACCGTTCCTGAATAATTAGTGTATCATATGCTGAGGGTGTCTGGTGAGATGTGCTTGTTCGGTGTGTTCAGTTAGCAATAAACCTTGATTTGAAATGTAATAAATATCTCATATGTTGTTACCTATCTCTTGTTTCCTAAGTCAGTGAAATAGAATAGAAATAGAAATAGGTGTTTATGTCAATGCAGTTGATTGGTTGTTGTCTTTTGTTCTCAAAGATGACCACAATGACATGACTATTTTGGAGGCAAGGTACATGGTGCCTGGCTGTGGTTGATCAGAACAATATGAGCTTGGAAAGTCTTACCACAGGTCAGGCACAAATTTACAATATGAACATTTGGAGTTGAGTTGTGCAATTAATCAAGGATCAACAAACTATTCTTGGCCAAAGAGAGTTTAATGTGAGGGATCAGTGGGTTTCCACTGTCTATGTACCTGGATTCTGGGAACATAAAAAGCTTTTTATTGTACCCTATTTAGACAGAGCCTGCAATTATTTTACAAAGTGCTTGAAAAGAATTCATGATTTGGATTTCTGTGCCCATTCTGTTGTTAAAGCAAGCTGGATTTGGTGGAGGAAGATATTTGTATTCAAATCCCAGTTATGCTGCATACAACTTATATAACATTGGCCAAACCACTATACATCTCCAAGATTCATTTTTCTCTTACATAAAATGAAAGAGCTACACCAGATGATCTCCAAGGTTTTTAAGAGATTTATATCTATGATCCAATGATATTCCTAAAGAATGGGTCCAGGTAACTCACTCACTTACTCAATAACCTAAAGGACCTCCTATTGTCTTCAGAATCAAATACAAGTTCCTCTATGACATTCAAAAGCCCTCAGAGTGTAGCTCCATCCTATTTTTTCACTTATTATATATTTTTCACCTTTCTGCATTCTATGGACTATACAAATTGACCTTGCTTTTCTCCATGTAATCAATTGAAGCTAGCACCAGAAGGTTTATAATGCATAGAATTTTAAAGGAAAATCTTACTCAGGTCTGAGATTATATATTAAGCCCAAGAAAGTGTAAACAGAATTGTAATTCAAACAGCTAACCAGTGGGAAAAAATGTGGTCATACTTCACTGCATCATTAGAATTTCAATTAGGCTTGCCCATTTATTCTCACAATGAAGTCAGGATTTAGTCATATACGGCTCTTTCAAAATGGACTCAGGCAGGAGGATATACAGTAGTAATGTATTGTATATGTGATTTAATTGTTTTAAGACTGCAGAAAGGAGAGATAGGTCAAAGATGATCTCCTCTGATGATAGGGAAATATATTTTGTTTTAAAGTCTTGTGAAGAGTACATCTGCTGATGGGATTCTGATATCAAGACAAGATCAGATTATATGTACTGATACAACTTAATTTTCCCTTGAGCTACATAGAGTTTTATTATTATATAATTTTGGTTGAAATTTGAATGGGCTGAGCAGGAGAACTAGAAGACAATTTGGGGGGAAAGATAAAGAATGACTTTCAAAAAACATAAAAAATATATATTAAGCCAAATTTACAGATGTTATTAAATAAATAATTAAATGGCAATTAGGACTAGATTTAAGATTTCATTGATAAGAGGAAGTCCCAGATGAGGATTTTTTTTGTGCCAGAATAGGTTTCCACTCTTTGTGTAATTTATAACCTTTGTCTTCGATAGTTGCCTAGGTGACTGAGTGGTTAAATAACTTGGTCCTAGTCACACAGAGAGTAGGTGTCAGAGACAGGGCTTGAATCCATGTCATTCTGACTTTATATCCACTATTCGATGTGGGGGGTGGGGAAATCTAAAGAAGGTCTAAAAGCTACAATAAGTACAAATGTAAAAGGAAATGATAGGACCAATAGCAGTAATAAAGGACATTGAATGAAGACATCTGAGACTTTGTTCTTGGTATTTAAGACTGAATGAGACTTACAAATTAGGCTCCATTTGTATTTTTCTTTTGAAGACAAGGGAAAAAGGTCTGAAAGTGTTCATTCTCAGACCCAGTTTGAAAAATGCCATTCTCTTCTCTCAGAATCTTCCTAGTATTTCTGTGCCATAGAGAGAGAAAACATGATGCTGAGATATTTGAAAATTGAGAAGTAATGTTTTTTACTGCATTTAACTATAAGAATTCTTTGTTCTTCTTCAATATTTCTAGGGGAGGAGAAGAGGGATGTTAAAGCAGACATGTATCATATAGGCTTGTCAATCCCATTTAATAGGCAGTGGAGGAAGGTAATCTCTTTCTCTCAGTGTCTAGCAGGCTAGTAAACAGAACTCATTACTGTGTAAATGAACCTGCCAAATTCTTCACACTCTCACCCCACTGGAGGTCACAAAGAACTGACACCAGTTAAATGCTGGTTAAATGTGGCCAGTGAAAGAATAAGGAGATAGGGTCTTGGTAGAGGTTAAAATGAACAGTCTGGTATCTGGCTATCACCAAAGGGTTTCGTGAGAGGGGATGTGGAGGAATTCTTTTTTGCCTTTTGCATTGCTCTGAAAAAGTTAAAGCTTCAAACATAGATTTATAAATATTAAATTATATTAAAAGAATGTATTAAGTACAAATAGTGTGTCAACATACAGGTTTATTATCTGCAAACAAGACACTAAAAAACCTGGTTACCCATCTAGCAGAGTTTATTTTGGGTCTGGTTTCATTCAGTGACCACAAATAAGGCAAGAACCCTTTTTGGGAACTAGATAATAGAGGAGAAAAGAATATTGGTATTGGAGTCAGTAAGATGTGAGTTGAAATCTGTCCTTTTGCACTAGCTGTGGGCAAGTCCCTTAAATCTTTTTTACCTCAGTTTTCTCAACTATAAAAAGAGAATAATAACAATGCCTAACTCTCAGGGTTGTTGGGAAGAACAAATTAAATATTTGTAAAATGGTTAGTATAGTGCCTAGCACATAGTAGGTGTGATATAAATAATTATTTCCTTTCCTTTGGGAACTGGTCTCCCCCCCCCACCTTTATTCCCCAGGATATTGAAGTTGAATTAATGTCCTCTCATGATTCTTCATCATCTTTTCTTTCTTTTAAATTAAATGAGTAGGTGAATTTAAGGGTATAAGGTATCTATTTCAGATAACTGAAGTGTGGGAACTCCCAGGATTCCAATAGAATTCTATCTGATAAATCTTCACATTTGCCACCATTTATGAGCAGACAGCTGGTGCTATGTATATAGAGTGTTACTAGTCTTAGAGTCCAGTGCTTATAATACTGGCATTAGAGTTTGAACCTTGCCACAGACACATACTAGTTTTGTGATCATAAGCAGGTTATAACATTCCTTTGGGTCTCAATTCCTTCATTAAAATGGATAGGTTGGACTCAGGGGCCTCTACAATCCCTTCTAGCCTTAAATCTATTATTCTATGCTTCAGGAGATAAGATCTGAGATGCTGTTTGAGGTAGTAGTAGTAGCAGTAGCAGTAGCAGTAGTAGTAGTAGTAGTAGTAGTAGCAGCAGCAGTAATTAGCTTGAGTACAAATGGCATTTACATAGGACTTTTTTATCTATGATATCTTTCTTGACCTTTACATCAACTCTGTAAAGTACTTAATACAAGTATTTCTATTTTATTTAGAAGGAAACTGAGACTGAGAGAGATTGATAGTTAAGTGACTTGCCAAAAACCACAAGCTAGTTTTAGAGATAGATTTTGAACCCAAGTGTTCATGAGACTAAGCCTAACATTCTATCAGTCACATCCTATTGTGTGCTTTGTGTTCTGTTAAAGATACTTTGGTTAAAACTATTCACATTAGCCATTTGGAATCCAGTCAAGAAGCTTAACTTTTTGTAACTTTTCTTAACAATACTTTGGCACTCACTCCTAACAATGAAATTTTTGGAGAGGAAATGAAGAAATAAATCCTCATTCTAAGATCAAAATTGAGACGACATTTACTTTTAGGACTAAAATTTAAATTAAAATACAAGAAAAATCTTCAATATTGCTTCAGTAACGTGGGATCACAGATTTAGAGTTGAGAGAGCCTTTAGAAATCATCTAGTCTAACCTCCTCAAATTACAGATAAGAAAATTATTACACAACTGTTGTGACTTGCCTAAGATCACAGATTTAATAAGTATCTGAAGGTAGAGTCAAACTCAAATCCTTCCAGGAAGTCTTCCTTCCAGGAAACACAATTGGGTAGCATTTCTGTGACATCCATAATTAATTAGTATTCTATAAAGTCAAAATACATTTTAAAGGACTAATTCTCAAGGTGTTATCCTAAAATCTACAATGGAAGTTATTTTGGTATTTGGGGTACCACAACTTTTATAGATTATCTACTAAAATGTGGAGATATTACAATATTCATGGGTGTTCACAATGGGACAATGAAAGCTCATATGAAAAAATTGAAGAAATAGTCTTATAGTCAAAAATGTTTTAAAAGAGAATAATAGGAAGGAAGATTTAAAGGCTTGTCAATCTTTTTTTGTCCTTCCTTTATCTCACTTTCCTCTCATCCTATATTTCAGTTCAGGCAAAGCAATCTTCCTTTTCTCATATGACTGACAGCCATATTTATTGTTTTTTTTTTCCTCTAAAAGGATGAGAACCTGATACTCTTTTGCTTTTTGCTTCAAATGAATTTACCTTTAGCAAAGGTCTTTTCCACTCTGCACAAACATCTTTTAATTTTCCTGTTTTTCATCCTCTTCTTGCTCTTCTCTTTCTCCTCTTCTTTTCATTCTCTTCCACTTCCATCTTCTCTTGTTCCTTTCATTTACTCTTCTTCCTACTTCTTATCCAATTCTTCCATATAATTACCCTCTTTCTTTTACCCTATTTCTTTGTCTTCTAATTTTTTCTCTTCCAAATATAAGTAGATTTCATCTACTTATTTATGAACATTTTGCAAATGCTATGAACAGAAAATAAAAGTCAAGTATCATGCCTATTCATTTGTAATATTCTGTCCCTATCTATTATTTAGTATCTTTACTATTCCTTCCTTCCTTCCTTCCTTCCTTCCTTCCTTCCTTCCTTCCTTCCTTCCTTCCTTCCATTCTTTCTTTCTTCTCATATTTGCTTTTCCTTCTTTCCATGCCTCTGGGCATTATTCTCATTCCTGTAATATCTTTTTTTTGCTAGTCTATGACTCAGTTTATCTATTCCATTTAGTTATTTTGTCTACCCTTTAGATTTTTCATTTAGTCAGTAGAAAATAATCTCAAAATGTAATATGTTACATTCCTTATCTTTCTAAATAAAGTTAGAAAGGTAAATAGGCACTAAGATATCAATCAGTAAAATTTCTGACTCATTCCTCAAATTCAAATACTAAAAAGCAATTTTATTATTAATAACAAAACATTTGAGAAATTGAAAGAATCTCTAAAAATATCTGTTAGACATTAAATCTTTTTTTTCAAATCCTCAACAATTACCTTTAACTCTCCATGCAATTAAGGCAGAATTCAGTCTGACATGATGCATAAAAATAAGTTCTGGCAATAGGGCTTTTCAGGTAATCCAATTTAATTGCAAAAAAATGTCGCATCTGGGGTAGGTTGAGCAAAGATGTTATCTTCTAGGAATGCCAGAAGTACTTCTCTTTACAGTTTTTTAGCTAGTTACATAAGCTAACTACATTTTGGAAACTAAGATTTAAATAATGCTTGTAGTTCTGTGGCTACCTCAATTGTATAATTCTTACAGACAAAGATTGGAATTAATCTTTTTAAAGAAAGACTGGAAAATGTAAGTATTATTCATATTTATCAGTCTCAGTCATATATAAGCTATTATTTCTGTCTAATGAGATTTCTAGTGTTCATATTTCCAATTTTGTTCTTTTAAGAGCTGAAAATAAAACAGTGAGAAGAAAAAATGGAAAGTTCATAGTGAGAGATATGAAAGATACATTTATAATAGGAAACACCATGTTTCCAATTTTGCTTTTTCAAAAGATGAGAGGTGTTGATAAACAAAACAATTAGAAGAAAATAGGAAGATCCTATCAAGAAATGGTGGGGTAGAGAGAGAGAGACAAAGAAAAATGGGAACAGACACAAGAGGAGGAGGAGGAGACAGACAGAGTCGGAGAGAGACAGAAAGAGACAGAAACAAAGACAGAGAGATATGAAAGAATCATTAATAGTAAATTTCTATGCCAAGCAAAAGGGGTAGTTCTGGCAATTAAGAACCTGGTGTTGAGTAAGCTTTTTAATGTGCAAAGAATAAGTCCAGATAATCTAGACCCTATTCATTTGACTACCTTAACCTCTCCCTGAGAGGTTGTAATCAGATTGAAAATATGAAACCAAGTTTTTCTTTAACATTTTGAAGCATCCTTCTTAAGTCCATTTGGATGTACATGGGACCATGAAAATAGAAAAGAAAACAAACAAAAAAAAGCTAACCAAACTTTCAAAAACTCTCAAATGTTCACTTTAGGTTTATGAAGGAAGTCACATCTTATATTATCTCCAGTGGTTTTTCACTTATTTCCATTGAAAACAGTTTTTTTTTGTTTTTAATAAATTAACCTTCATAGAAATAGTTCATCACCTTGGGACAGAGACTTTAGATTTAATTTTCCCCCAAGAGGAAAAAAAGTTTGAAATCTTTGAAAGAAAAATGTTGAATAAAAGAATATTATTTTCTTAATATGTCATTATTTAAATTGAAAATAATTATGATATTCTAACAAATGGTAAGAATGGCAATATGAATGAATTACACATTAAAGCAGACTAAATGAAACCTTCAGAGGTCAGAAGATTGACAAAATAATATATGAGGAAAAAGTACGAATTACAGCATTAGTTTTCCTTTTCCATTTTCCCAAAGAGAAACATTGCAATTATATTGTGAATTATCACAATTTATAAAAGTGCACATTTAAATGTTCACAAAGAAAATTTTTTAATGGAGAAAGCAGTTAACAGCTAAATGACTCCAAACAGGATAAGCATTTTAATTTGATTGTGGGGAAGGCAGACTAAGGCTGCGATAGTGAATGAGGGGTGGACAATGCAAACTGCAAGAATCTGAGGATTAGAAGGGGCATCAAAGTTCAATCAATATCTAAATGGGAATCATTTAAAGGCAGTTAGGTGGCACAGTGAATAGAGAACTGGGCCCAGAGTCAGGAAAACCTGCATCCAAATCCAACATCATTTACTTACTAGCTCTGTGACCCTGGTCAATTCATTTATTTTGTTTGCCTCAAATTCCTTAACTGTGGAATAAGGATAATAATAGTAGCTACTTCCAGGAGATATTGTAAAGATCAAATAAGATAACGTCTGTAAATCATTTAGCAAAGTACCTGGCACATAGTAAATGCTAAATAAATGTTTTCTTTCTTTCTTCTTCTTCCTCTCCCTCCTTCTCTCCCTCCTTCCCTTTTCCCCTTCCTTCCTTCTATCATTTTTATAGAATCTCCAATGAATGGCCAACTAACTTCAGTTTGAATACCTCTAATAAAGGAGTGCTATCTTTTGAGGTGGTATCTTCCATTTTGTGCCAGTAATCATTGTTAAAAAGACTTTTTTTCTTTAGTTTCATCTGGAATCTTACTTGCCATAACTCGCTGGATCATAACTTCATGGATTCAGACTTGGAAGGGGCCTTGGAGGCCCTATAATTCAATCCCATCATTTTACAAATGAAGAAATTCAAGTCCTTGGAGCTTTCTTGACTGGCTCAAGGTCAACTAGGTAGTGACCATGAGAGCTGGAGTACTGAGCCAATCAAAATGTGCATAATTGATTAGTCAATCAACAAATCTTAATTGAACATTTGCTCTGTGCCAAGATCTATGCTAAGGGCTATTGTAATTGTTTTTCTCATAGAGTCGAACACTCTTTTATGCAGGCACACCATGCTGGTGGTCCTGTGCCAGTATCTCTGATATCTTACAATTGATTGCAAAAACCTTGAGAATGTCCTTATACTGCTTCATCTTAGGACATGTTTTATGTGCGTGTGTGTGTGCGTGCGTGCGTGTGTGTGTGTGTGTGTGTGAGAGAGAGGGGGGGGGGAGATTTTGATTTTGAGTTACAAATTTTTTCCCTGTTTTTCCCCTACCCACCGCCCCAAAATAACAGTCCCACAGGATATTCCCTCCTCCAATCTGCTCTCTCCCATATTTTCTCCCATACCCCTTTCAACTTTTCCAGTAGGGCATGGTGGATCTCTATGCCCTAGTGCCTATATATCTTATTTCCCAATTACATGTAAAATAGTATTAATAATAGTATATATATTTAAACATTTGATTTTAAAACTTTGAATTCCAGATTCATTCCCTTCCTCCCTTGTCACCTACCCTTACTGGGAAGATAAGCAGTTCAGTATAGGTTGTACATGTGTAGCTCATGCAAAAAACAACATAGTAGATATATTGTAAAAGAATAACTATATTTCCCTCCCTCCTCTCCTACCACCCACTTGTTCTATTGTCTACTTTGATCCCATCCCTTTTCAAAAGTGGGTGCTTCCAACTTCCCTCCCCCACCCCCAGCGGGCCCTTCCTTCCATCATCCTCACTCTGATCCGTTAATTCTTCTTTGATATGATTTCCTGAAAATTATGTCCTCTCTATTGAAAATGTAAAGTTCTTGAGCATTTTTTTCTTCTGATTACCATGGCCTATCATAGTCTCTTGTACAGAGTAAGTACTTAACAGATATCTTTTTGAATTTAATTTACTATCACAAATGGAGGAAGAATATCAACTATAAGTAGCTGTTTTGATTTCTATGATAGCTCATCATTGATTTCACAGTATAAAAATTGCTATCAATGGACTCATTCCTCCAGCGTATTTTCTTGTAGACACAGTAGGAGATTTTGCTTTGGTAAGCAATATGTTCAGCCAAAGTAATTCAATTTAATAACCCTCCAATATCTTACATAGCTGAATTTTACTTAGAGGCAACATTTTGACATTACTTCTACTGTGCCAGGGTGTTCTACTATTTTCAGTAAAAGGCAAAGTTTTGAGAACAAAGAACCTTTTTGTTCATTCTGGCTACCCCGTGTGGGCTAAGAATAAAAATTTTATCTTTATTACTTCCATTGATTTGATGATGTCATGTTATGCATGTATTAAGTAGAATGGAAATGATGGGGGTCAGGGAAACTTATTAACCCTTCCGTGACTATGTTTTTTTGTTTAGCTACCTCTTTGGGGCTATGATTTCATCTGAATGAAGAAATCTAAGTAAGGAAATGACCTCTACCAATGCAGAGTAATACTCTACTATTTATAGATTTAGAGGTTGTCTGCAGTTAAGTGACTTGTCTAGGGTCACATAGCCTGGATATGTCTGAGATTTTATTCCCATATCTCCCTAAGTCTTAGACCAGTTTCCTATTTGTTGTATCACACTGTTTCTCTGTAGGCACAGATTATACACACACACAAGCTATTTATGGGGGTGTCTAATGTCCCACATACACACAAATGACTTTTTCTATCTCATATTTTTAAAAAGAGGTAATCTGGTATACTAGATGAAATTCTGGAATCCAAATCAGGGGGACCTGAGTTTAAACTGTGTCTCTAACACATACTGACTCTGTGACTCTGTACCAATCACTTGATCTGTGAGTACTATGGGCAAGTCTCTAACAGCCCAGGAGATACTGAATAGAATTGGTAGAGCAAATTTCCTTGTTTAAGACTCCCTTATATTAATGAAATCTCAGGTCGGGTAGCTTTTTCAAATAAATGCTTAGCTGTTAATTTTTTAAAAAGTTTTTAAAGTTTGCATTCCTTTTATTTTATTGAGGAAAAAATGAGTTTTTTATGATTGTCTTGGAGACAATATTTTCCCATAAATAGAATAGAGAGAGACAGAGATTTGAACCTTTGATTTACTGTTAAAGGGAACTTGCTCCCTGGTGAGGGTGCTCCCTCTACCACTATAATCAACATCTTCTCTGCAACTTATATTTGTTTTAAATAAAATCTCTTGGAATACTGAGAAGTTAAGTGAAAATTTAAAAAAAAAGTAAAATAAAATTCCATGGGTGCCCACTATAATGTGCATACTTTGGGATTATTAACTTGATGGAAATATACACTTAAAGTGAAGGAACAGTAGGCCATTAACAAATTGCAGACTGATGAACAGAATTTTCCCCCTAAGGAAAGAGGTTGAACTTTGCAAATTTCTCTTTAAATTTTAGATTCTAATAGAAATTTAGTTTTAATTAAATATAGTGGTTATTACAAGCTGTTGCTGATTTGGGTCACTTATCTAAGCAAATTATCCTCCAGTAAAATCTCCCTTTTAATGAATTCTTAGCAGTAGAATGATATTTAATACTAAAAGACCATGCCAATATTATGCCTACCCCTGTGGAGACTGCCAAAATTAAAAGACTTGTTGAGTATGGAGCCAGCAGCAGGCTTTAGTGTTCTACAATCAAAGGACCAACCTCTCAAAGTTCAGAGAATTTCACTGACACTTTTGGGCTCATATTGACAGTGGGCAAGGACTTTAGAGATCATCATGAAATTTCTTGGAAAATATTTTGGATGTTAGATTTAGAGGTGCAAGAGACGATTGAGTCCCTCTATTGCAACAACAGAATTTGCAATTAATAAATAAATCAATGTTTATTAAGTATTTAATGTATTTGCTTAACCAACTTTAGGAAACTGAGACCAGAAGGGTTAAGGGACTTGCCCAAGTTGACAAAAGTTAGAAATACCAAAATCTACTTTCTAGTTTAGAGAGAATGACCTGATTCATGATATAGTGGTGTCACAGGGAGGGATGCTAAAGAGGTTTTAGAATGAGTCCCTTCCCTAGGGAAGAAGTAAAAGGCATATTTATATAGTCCTTTAAGTGTGGCAAAGTTTTTTTAAATAACATTATTTCTTTTGCTCCTTATAATCCTGTAATGTCAGTACTATATTATTATCTTTATCTCAACTTTACAAGAAACTGAAGCACGGAGAAGAAGTGAGTGAGTGAGAGAAGGAGTGAGAAAAGGTGACTTAAGTGAGTCATTCACACAGCAAGTATGTCAGAGGTGGGATCCCAAGCCTATTTTTCTTGTGTTAACTCTGAATTCCATTACTCTTTTTTAGGGGATTTTGAGCACAAAATGAGACATTTTGGACAGTGTTTGAAATTCAAAATGCTAAGCAGGGTTTCCCACGAATACCACACATAACCCTTTTAAAACTGCACCTTGACTACTTTAGCTATCTTTGGGAGTAATTTGTTGCTAGCTGATGTGTATCCAGTCTTGGCTTTGTTATCAAAGGACCTGAGTTCAAGTCCCTCAGCTGCTCCTTTGCAAGTTGGGCCTTAGTTTCCTCTTCTGTCAATTGAAGGGATTGGAATACTTGGACTCTAAAACCCCTTTCAACACTACATCTATAATTCCGTGATTGTTAAACACTTATATCACTATTCACTATAGCCTTGTCCAAAACTCTCGTTTAATCCTATTGGATGGTAGAAGGAAATATTCAAACAAAGCATATAATATATTTTTGGAGAAGAGTCAGCTGACAATATAGATCCCCTTGTGTTGGGAATTACATCTACTAGAATCTTGATTGTATGATAAATAAGGATTAAGTGAACTTCAAAGAAGGAGAAATTACTGAGTGACGGGAGTAGAGGGAAGGCCTAGAAGTGGCAATGGGGAACAAGAAGCATTTCAACTTCCCCACCATGACCAATGAGTTGAGGGATATAAGGAAAACTGCCAACAGTACTGGAAAATATGACCAAGAAGAAGCAAGTTGTAAGTGAGTGCAAGAAGATGGGATTAATGAGAAAGGAATAAAGTTTCAAGATGAAAACAAGTTTATTAACTATGGGACAATAATATGTCACTTCAGTAGGGTGGATACCCCTTCTACAACCCCAAATGGAAACCCTTCCATAAATTACTAGATAGCTTTCTGGATATATGGAGGCAAAAATATGTCACCCTGGAGCCAACTTGGAGGTGCACATCTCTGAATATTAGTAGGTTGATTATCTGATGATAGATACATCCTTAATCACTGGGTCCATACTCAGTTTTCTTTTGTTCTTTCTAGACCTCAACAAAAAATATCCTCCTCTAGCATAGCATTTAAGGACTAAAGGGCACCTTGCACAGCAATGAGGCATCAGAATTCAATTTCATTGGAAGATATAGTATATTTACTGGTGGATGGCTTCCGAAGTATCATAGGTTTAAAAACAGAAGGGGTTCTAGAGGACATATAGTCTGACACACTTCAATTTAAAGATGAAGAAACTCATACTTAGAGAAATTAAATGACTTATTCTGGAAGTACCAATGACTCCTCTGGAGTGATGACATGGGTTCAAATCCCAGCCCAATACTACTTGTGTGACCTTGACAAACTCAATTAATTTCAGTTTTTTCACCTGCAAACCGAGGGGTTTTAACTACCTGGACTCTGAGATTCCTTCTATATATGTATATAGAGATCCCATACATATACATACCTACATATACATACATATATATGTAGATATATAGATGTATAAAGATAGCCATATATCTAGATATAAAAATACAGAGAGGTAGATAGATATTCTATATATGTATGACTCCAAATTCACTGAGTTACTGGAGAGTTGTTTATTTCTTTGAGAGCCTCTGCTAAATCAGAAAATTAAATTTTATAGAAATTTTGGAATATTTATTATTCCAAATATCTATTACTAGATATTTATTATTATTACTAGAATATTTATTATTCCAAAAATCTATTACTCGATGTATTTTTCAGCTTACACAATGGTCTAAGATGACCGATTTCTTTGTAATCACTAAATCTTATGCATGTTTTGTTTTATTCATAAGTTGTATTTTTCATTTTGCTACATGCAATTCATCATATTTTTAGAGGGTAGTCTGCCTTGCTCCTCTCAATATTTGGCTTATTCAAATAGCAAATAATCATATTTTGAGAAATTAAATAAGAATCTTGAGGACCTAGAGCTAACAAATCTGAAGGGAAATAAGTTCTAATAAAAGAATCTGGGTTTATTTAAGCTCCACTGTAGAAATCTAATTGGCATTTATTCCAGTTTGCAGGGGCAGACACAGTTAAATCTGGCTTAATTTCTAATGGAATGAGATCATATGAGGAATGGAGGTTAGGTTGCAAGGAGCTGCCACAGTCTTAAGAATCCTTGATGCAGTTCAACATAATTCAGTTCATCTCAATTCAATTAAAATATTTTAATAATATTAAATTTTTTCAAATTACATGTAAAGATAATTTTCAACATTCATTTTCATAAGATTTTTAGTTCCAAAATTTTCTCCCTTCCTCTCTTTCCTCTTCCCTCCCCAAGATGGCAAGCAATCTGCTATGTTAAACTTGTAAAAAGTATTTCCAGATTAGTTACATTATGAAAGAAGAAACAGAAAAAAGGGCATGAAAAAACAAAAAAGTTAAAAATATTATGCTTTAATCTGCATTCAGACTCCAACACTTATTTCTCTGGATATGCATATCATTTTCCAACATGAGTCTTTTGGAATTTTCTTGAATCATTGTTTTACTGAGATGAGCTAAGGCTATCAGGGTTGATCATCCCACAATGTTGCTGTTACTGTGTATACTGTTCTTGTGGTTCTCCTTACTTCACTCATCATCAGTTCATGCAAGTCTGTCTAAGTTTTTTTCTGATTTCTTCCTACTTATGATTTCTTATATCACAATAATATTCCATTACATTCATATGCCACAAATTGTTCAGCATCCACCCAATTCCCAATTCTTTGCTACCACAAAAGAGCTGCTATAAATATTTTGTATGTGTAGGTCCTTTTCCCTTTTTAATGATCTCTTTGGAGTACAGAGTTAGTTGTGGTATTGCTAGATCAAAGGGTATGCACATTTTGATTGCCCTTTGGCCATAGTTCCAAATTGCTCCCTAGAATGATTGGATAAGTTCACAACGCCACCAAAGAGTTAGTGTCCCAATTTTTCCATATCTTCTCTGACATTTTTCATTTTCCTTGCCTGTTTTATTAGCCAATTTAATAGGAGTGAGGTAGTACTTCAGAGATGTTTTAATTTGCATTTCTGTAACCAATTGTGATTTAGAGCATGTTTTTTTTTTATGCAACTATAAATAGCTTTGATATGAGTCAAGATGGCAGAATAGAAACAGGACCTCCACATGTCTCTGGCTATCACAACCTCCAATACATGTAAAAGGGGACTCTGAACAAATTTTGAAGCTACAGAACCCACAAAATGACACAGAGAAGCTAAGCTCCTGATGAGGAGAGCCTGACATGCCCACAGGATTCGGCCAGTGAAGCACTCTGGGAGATAACCCCAGCCCCATGACAAGGTTTTAGCCCCAGGCCAGGCCTGACCAGCGTCCATCTGGAGGGACTGCAGATCACCAGCAACTATGGCGGTCCAGAATTATCCACACATAGATGCTAAGGACGAAGTGAGAGGTCAGTGCAGTGTGGACTTTGGGACCCAGTAGTTGGGAGTGCATGGCTTTTGCCCCCTGGGCAAGATGCTGCTGAGGGCTGTGGCCCAGACATGGCCTACTGGCAGCTTCAGCTCCTGGCCTGCAGAGTGTAGGGGGACCAACTGACCAATCTGATGGGTAATGGCTCTGGATTTAACATGCTTGGATTTGGATTGTAGTCTAGGGTGGAATTCCTGGTGTGTGTGACCAGCCTGCCAGAGTGGGTGGAGGCTTAAGAGAGGGCAGCCAACTAATACCTCCAGAAGCTGAGAAAACCCAGGCATTTGGGAGGAAGCTCCCCTGTCTGGTAGCAGAGTTCTACTGTGGCAAAAAGCCCAAAATTGAGCGGCAACCTGACCAGGCAAAGGAAGGAAAGCAAACAGAAGAATCCAACATTAGACCCCCATTTTGGGGACAAAAAGGATCAAAGCACAGAACAGGAGGAAGACAGTGTAGTCAGAACTCCTGCACCAAAAGCTTCAAAGGAAAATACGAGCTGGTTACAGGCCATAGAGGATCTTAAGAAGCGGATAAGAGAAGTGGAGGAAAAATTGGGAAGAGAAATGATAATGATGCAAGAAAATTATGAAATGAGAGTCAACAGCCTGATTGAGGAAAATAACACCTTATAAAAATAGACTAACTCAAATGGCAAAAGAGGCTCAAAAAGGCAATGAGGAGAATAATGCCTTAAAAAGCCAAATTTGCCAGATAGAAAAAGAATCTCAAAAGCTCAATGAGGAGAATCATTGCTTCAGAATTAGATTGGAGCAAATGGAAGCTAGTGACTTTATGAGAAATCAAGATGCTGTTAAACAGATTCAAACAAATGAAAAAACAGAAGGCAATGTGAAATATCTCATTGGAAAAACCACTGACCTGGAAAATAGATCCAGGAAAGATAACTTAAAAATTATGGGACTACCTGAAAGCCATGATCAAAGAAAGAACCTAGAAATCATCCTCCAAGAAATTATCGAGGAAAACAGCTCTGATGTTTTAGAACCAGAGGGCAAAATAGAGGTTGAAAGAATCCACCAATAACCTCTTGAAAAAGATCCCAAAAAGAATACTCCTAGGAATATTATAGCCAGGTTCCAAAATTTGCAGATCAAGTAGAGAATATTAGAAGCAGCCAGGAAGAAACAATTTGCATATTGTGGAAACGCAATCAGTATAACTCAGGATCTGGGAGCTTCAACACTGAGGGATCAAAGGACTTGGAATATAATATTCTGGAGGTCAAAGGAGCTGGGATTAAAACCAAGAGTCACCTATCCAGCAAAATTGAATATTATGTTTCAGGGGAAAATATGGTCATTCATTATAATAGAGGACTTTCAAGCTTTCCTGAAAAAAAATCAGACTTGAATAGAAAATTTGACATTCAGATACAAGAAGCAAAAGAAGCATGAGAATGTAAACAGGGAAAAGAAATCATAAGAAACTTATCAAAGTTGAACTATTAAGATTACTACGTGGAAAAATGATAATTGTAACTGATGAAACTTTTCTCAGTATGAAAAAAAAAATTGAAGGGAGGGGTGGCCAGTTGGCTCAGTGAGTAAGAGCACCAGCTCCAGTGTTGGGATGACCTGGGGGTCAAATCCAGGCTCAGATACTTAGCACCACACCCAGAAATAACTGGCTGTGTAATCTTGAGCAAGTTACTTAACCCTGATTGCTTTAAAAAAAACAAAACAAAAAAAACCAGAAAATAATTGAAGGGAATGTATGTATATATATATAGTGTGTGTGTGTGTGTGTGTGTATATCAGAGGGTATACAGGCTTATGAATACATATGTGAATTTGTGTATAAATATATTTACAGGTATACATAGGTAGAGGGCACAGGGCCAATTTATTAAGAAGTGATGATACTTGAAATGTGAAATTAAGATGTGAGAGAGGAATATAATGAGAGATGTGTAGAGACAGAATGGGATATACTATCATATAGAAGAGGCAAGGGAAAATGGTTACAATGGATGGGAAGAATAGGAAGGCAAAAGGCAATGGGTCAACCTTATTCTCCTTGAATTTGGCTTGGGGAGGGAATGAAATACACACTAAATAAAGTATCTTACCCTACAGGAGAGTAGGGGGGAAGGGGATGAGAGGGGGGATAATGGAAGGGAGGACAGGCTGGCGGGGAGGGAAGTTGGAAGCACCCACTTTTGAAAAGGGACTGGATCAAAATAGAGAATAGAACAAGTGGGAAGTGGGATAGGAGGGACAGAAATATAGTCAGCCTTTTACAATATATCTGCTATGTTAATGTTTTGCATTAGCTACCCATATACAACCTATACTGAATTGCTTATCTTCCCAGTAAGGGTGGGCAGCAAGAATCTGGAATTCAAAGTTTTAAAATCAAATGTTCAATATATACCATTATTAATACTATTTTACATGTAATTGGGAAATAAGATATACAGGCACTGGGGCATACAGATCCACCATGCCCTACTCAGAAGTCAAAGAATGTATGGGAGAAGATATGGGAGAGAGCAAATTGGAGGAGGGGATATTCTATAGGACTGCTCTTTTGGGACGGTGGGTAGGGGAAAAAATGGGGAGAAAATTTGTAACTTAAAATCTGGTAGAAATGAATGATGTTAATCAGAAGTTAATAAAGCATTTGAAAAATGGAAAACATTAAAAAAATGCCTGTTTATGTCATTTGGCCACTTATCAATTGGGGAATGCCTTGCCTTCTTATACATTTGACTCAGTTCTCTATATATTTGAGAAATAAGTCCTTTATCAGTACTTTATAAAAGTTACTTGTAGAGATCCTTTCCCTTCTTTCTGTTTTCCTTCTAATCTGGGTTATTTTGTTTTGCATTTTGTTTGTGCAAAGCCTTTTCAGCTTAATATGATAACAAATATCCCTTTTGTATTTCATTATGTTCTCTATCTCTTTTTTTGGTCATCATTCCTTCCCTTTTCCATATATTTGACAAGTAAACTATTCCTTGCTCTCTGAATTCAGTTACTTATGGTATCACCCTTTATGTCTAAATCATGTACCCATTTTGACTTTATCTTCCTATAGAGTGTGAGATGTTGGTCTACGACTGACTTCTGCCACTTTTCCCAGCAGTTCTTGTCAAATAGTGATTTTTTTTTCTTGGTATAAATGAAACTTTTATTCCCAACTCCTCACTTCCTTTCCTGGGGAAAGCCACCTTATATTTCCAGTCCAAGGAATTAAATAGTGGCAAGAAGTTGTTAAAACTGGTGGTAATACTCTTGAGGGAGGTGAAGGGGGAGAGGGAGAAAGAGCTGAGAATTTCTTTGACCAAACACAGGAAGCTTCAGAGTAGCTATCAACATGTCTACTCCTGAGTCATGTGTTCATTTCTACCTGTTACCTGAGAGGTGGGAAAAAGATTGGAGTCATTGGACCCCCCCGCCCCCGCCCCAGCAATGGGGACTTCAATATTGTCCTACACTTCCTGGAAAGCACTTCTGAATCTGTACCCAATGCTTTTCCACTCAGGGGATGAGGGTCTCCTGAGGGTCTTTCCTCTGGTCCCCTCTCCACCTCCTTGAGAATGCCCTGAGGCCCGGGGACCCTGCCTCTTGGCCTGAGTGGTATGTGGGGGTTTCTGGGTAAAGGTTGTCCCAGACCAGGAGGAGTGCCTGGGGGCTGGTAGCCACCCTCATTGGGGTCCAAGGGGTCTTTGCTGGAGCAGAAGCCACACAGATTGCACATATTGGTGTACAGTAAGTGGGTCCAGACCAGCCTTGGGCACTACAGGGACCCAGGAATCCTCAGTCTGCTGGAACTACAGTTTGGTGAGCTGATGCAAGCCAGGCAGATGGTGCTTCAAGATCTCTGCACAGGCAAGGCCTGCACCAAGCGAATACTATTCTCTATGTGGATTTGCTTTCCAGCTGGCCCAGTGCAAAGCCCGGGAGATTACAGATCTTGTTGCCATCCCACATCCACATTTCCAAGGAAGACCTGGCACTGGGGGGACCAGTGGTTTCCTTATAGAGCTTGCCTTCTGGTAATTCTCCACTGCTTGTCCAGGGACCTTCACTGTGCCTCCACCTCCTCCCGCCACCAGGGACCTCTCACGCTGGGGAATCAAGATCCAAATAGTGATTTGCTATCCCCAAAACTGGTGTCTTTGGGTTTATCCAAACAATATATTACTCTACTATCACCAAATCATATACTAAATAGTATATTACTATTATTTTTGTTATAGTCATTTTCTACTGTGTTTTGTGTAATTAATCTATTCCATTGATCCACCACTCCATTTCTTAGCAAGTACTAAATAGTTCCCACTTTATAATATAGTTTAAAATCTGGTATGGCTAGACAAGTTTCCTTTACTTTTGTTTTTCATTAATTCACTTGATCTTGGCCTTTTGTTCTTCCGGATTAATTTTAATATTTTTTTCTAGCTCCATAAAATAATTTTGGGTAGTTTAATTGGTATGCCCCTGAATAAGTAAATTAATTTAGGTAGAACGCCCATTTCTATTATATTAGTTTAGCCTACCCATTAGCAATTGATATTTTTTCCAATTGTTTAAATCTGACTTTATTTGTGTCAAAAATTTTTTTTGTAAATCTATTTATATAGTTCCTGTGTTTTCTTGGCAGGTAGATTCTCAAGTATTGTTTGAGGTTATATTAAGTGGAATTTCTTTATCTTGCAGCTGGACTTTGTAATATATGGAAATGCTGATGACTTATGTGGGTTTGTTTAATATACTGCAACTTTGTTAAAGTTGTTAATTATTATAAGTAGTTTTTAGTTGATTCTCTAAGTATGCCATCATATCATGTGCAAAGAGTGGTAGTTTTGTTTCTTCTCTGGTCATTCTAATTCCTTCAATTCCTTTTTCTTCTCTTACTGTTAGAGCTAATATTTCTAGTACAACATTGAATAATAGTGGTGATAATGGGCATCCTTATTTTTTTGTTTGTTTTTTTTGTTGGGCAATTGGGGTTAAGTGACTTGCTGTAGCAGCAAGCACCCCAAGCGTCCTCAGGGTTTGCTGCCACCACAGGTTCTTGGATCTGCTTTGATAAAGGAAAGCAACTCAAAATGGGTTAACAAGCTTACTTTAA
Source organism: Petaurus breviceps papuanus (assembly GCF_028583685.1). Lineage (NCBI taxonomy): Eukaryota > Metazoa > Chordata > Mammalia > Diprotodontia > Petauridae > Petaurus > Petaurus breviceps. The sequence goes on along the minus strand of NW_027185889.1, from coordinate 3,131,725 downwards.
TCAGTCAGACGTATATCGTTTACCTTGGTCAGGGGAAAAAGTTCAGCACCCCGAACTTCAAAGTATACAGGCAGAATTATCAAGACAGAAACAGATCAAGTAGACAGCTTTCCAAACTGTCCAGCCATTACATCCATACCAAATCAACATCTGGGTTTTTTCAAAGCCGGGGGGCTCAGGACAACGGCTTCCCAGAATCCATATCAAATCATAGAACACTTCTCAAAGTGAGCCCCCAAACAAAGCCTCACATCAGGGCTTATATAGCCTTCTCCTGGCTCAGAGAATGTAACAACTTTATTGACCCACTGGCCAATCAAAAAGTATCTACTGAAAAACAAGCCTCCCACCCCAGGCTTCAGGTGCACTTTAGCCTAGGGGCAGGGAAGATCTTCCAAATTTGCATTCCCATTACATTTGCCCAGGTTCACACAGCTAGTAAGTGTCAAGTTTATGGTCTGAGGTTGGATTTGAACTCCTGTTTTCCGGACTTCAGGGCTGGTTCTCAATCCACTGTGCCACCTAGCTGCCCCAGTGCATCCTTATTTCACCTTTGATCTTATTGGGAAGGCTTCTAGCTTATCCCCAATATAGACAATGTTTGTGGATGATTTTAAATAGATACTACTTATAATTCTGAGGCAACCTCCATTTACTGCTATGCTCTGTAGGTTTTTTTTTAGTAAGAATGGGTGCTATACTTTGTCAAAAAAATTGTATCTACTGGGATAATCATGATTTCTTTTTGGTTTGTTATTGATATCCTGATAGTTTTTCGTATATTCAACCAGTGCTACATTCATGGTATAAAAAAAGTCAATTAAAATTTGACTACTATGTGCAAGGTAGTTGCTGAGCACTAAGCATAAACAACAAACAAACAGCTAAATAGCCCCTGTTCTTAAGTGGTGTGTGATTACATCATGGCAAACAAATAAGTATGATACAAGTTAGATTCTTATAGAACAAAGAAGAGACGACCTTTGTTTTTACAGAATTTTCATTTCCATGAGCCCATATCCAGAAAGTCACATTTTTTATAAAAAAGGGAGAATGAAGGGAGACAATTCAGTACACAAATTATCAACACCTCAAACAAGATTCAAAGTACATTCAATGTTTCACACACTTTCCAACCTCTGTGAAAAAAAAAAAGTGAAAGAGTTCTTTTCTTCCTTTAATCTTTGGGAGTAATGTTGATCATTATGACCATATGGCATTTAGTTATATTTTGTTGTTTTAATTTCTATTTCCATTTTATTGCTATTGTTTTATATTGTTTTCCTAGTTTTGCCTTCTTTACTTTACATGGGTCCATATACATCTTCCCATGCATTTCTGCATTTTTCATATTCATTCTTTCCTACACTGTAATAAGATCCATTAGATTAGTGTGCCAATAAATGGACATCTTCCAATGCTTTGCTATTACCAAAAAAATGTTGGTATGAATATTTTGGTGTATATGGGATGCATCTTTTTAATCTTTAATTTCCTTGTGATATATACTTAGCAGTGATATGTCTGGGTCTAAAGTAATGGACATTTTGCTCATTTTCTGAGCATAATTTCAGTAACTTCTCATAAGTGTTAGATCAATTTACAAGCCCACCAAAGATATTTTTGCCTTGCCATGATCTCTCCCACATATATCTAAATGTTTTCAGATAACGTACCTATCCCTACTTACCCTGTATTGTAATTGTACAGTTGATTTTTAAAAATCCTATTACAGGCCTCTGTTTAACCTTACTAATTTTCATTTGGTATATCATTCCATCATGTCATTATCATTTGGATCATGATTATTCACCTAATGAATATATTAGCTGTCCCTGTTAGCTTCATATGATTTGCAGATTTAATAACCTCATCTAGCTTAAACTTCCACTAGTCTCAAAGAATCAAAGAATTGTGTTGGAACATGTATCAGAGACCCTCTGGTCTGACCTGTACTTGCAAATGGATTCCTTCTATTGTTTAACATTCATGAATTCATCTAATACTTACTTGGAGACCTCCAGGGAGGGGCTACCTACCATATCTCAAAACAATTTGTTTCAAGTCTAGGTAGTCTAATTTTGAGGTTGTAATTATTAACAGCTAGATGTAATCAAGCAAGCCATAGGAATCAATCAAAAACCTGTATTATGTGGCAACAATTTGCCAGCCATTATACTAACTCATGTGCATACAAAGCAGGGGAAAAACAATTCCTGTCTCTACAGAGCTTACATTTTAAATTTATTTCACAGGTTAAGATCTCCTAGCCCTTTACCATCATGTTTGCCCAATTCATGATTTTTGGGTCAGAATATGCATATGTCATAAAAATTGCTTCATCAAATTTTTTCTTTTAATTTTACTTATCGTGATTTTGCCTTAGACTTCCAAGAAAGTCCCATTGAACTTTGGTATTTAGAAATCTCACTGGTTTCCTCTTGTAAATGACTCGGACAATCTTTTATTTTTTGAAACATTTTTATTTAGAGTTTTGAATTTCAAATTATATCCATCTCCCCTCCCTTAGAAGATGAGCAGTCAGATATAGGGTACAAATGTAAAATTATATAAAAAAATTTCTATATTAGTCATTTTGCACAAGAAGACTTGAATAAGAGAAAAAATGAAAGGAAGTGAAAAACAATATGCTTCAGTCTATATTCATTCTTTCTCTGAAGGTATACTTCATCATTAGTCTTTTGGGATTGCCTTGGATCATTGTATTGCTAAGAATAGCTAAGTCATTCACAATTCTTCACCTAACAATATTGGTATTACTATGTACAATGTTGTGTGTTCATTTCACTATATATCAGTTCATGTAAGTTTTTCTAAGTTTTTCTGAAATTATCCTGCTTGTTAGGGATGTATTGTCAACACAATAATATTACATTACAATCACATGCCACCATTTGGTTAGCCATTCCCCAATTGAGGGGCATCTATTTGATTTCCAATTCTGTCACCACAAAAAGAACTGCTATAAATACTTTTGTATAAATAGGTCCTTTCTCCCTTTTTTGGATGTCTTTGGGATATAGTATCTCAGTGGTATTTCAGCTCCTCCATTTAAGTGATTCTATGCTCATTCAAACAATTTGGAGCCACATGTTGGTGTTAAAACTGAACTTTTCAGGAACAAAACCTCTAATTAGGCTATTTGTGGGGGCTTTACTTTTATAATCTCTATCACTGTTGATACCAGTATTCAGGACATTTTTCATTCTCATATCAAACCAGAAATAAGCAGAGGGGGGAGATTTCCCACTCTGCCTAATGGGAATTACTTACACAAGGTGAGGCCTTTCCATCTAGCAACTATCCATTTCTCCCCTCCATCTCCCTAGGCAGAATAGGAATGTGGGAGAGATGGGAAGGGAAAGTACTGATCCAAGATGCACATACTATACACGTCACTATAATTAAACCATCTCTTTCTTGCCCGAGATATTCAGGTGAGCACTTAATTCATGGTTTCATGTTGTTTGTGAATTCAGAATCATTCACAAAATAAATGATAATAATAATAACCATAACTAGCATTTCTATACTCCTCTGAAGCTTGCAAAGTGGAAAGTTTTCCCAAAAAAACCTTATTTTATCCTCACAACAACCCTGTAAGATGTGTTATTATTTCCATTTTATATATGAGGAAACTGAAGATGAGAGTGGTTAAATGAGTTGCCCAGGGTCACACAGCTAGTAAGTGTCTGAGACTGGATTTGAACTCAAGTCGTTCTGACTTCTGACTCGATCTGCTGTGCCACTTAGCTGCTTCTAAAAACTAAACTTCAGCTCAGAGGAAATAAACCACAAGTCAGCAACCCTCATGATGAGGCTTTACCAACCCCAAATATACCTTTCCCCAGCTAGATATGAAGTTATGTTATATGCCATGTGAAATATAATAAATGCCACAAGGTAACCTACCTGTAGACTCTGATCTAGAAAATAAACACACCTGGGTCAGTTATAGGTATTTATGAGAAATAAGATCAGATTTTTAGAAACAACAATAGCAACAACTTATAAGAAATGAGGATCAAGCTAAAAATGGGTGATAGATCACCACTTTGAAGTGGCGGAGTAGAAGGGGATAAGGGCTCATTCTTTGAAAGGAATATAACTAGGTTATAAAATCTACCTAAAATACAGCTATTTCACTAGATGTAATATTTATTGTAATGCATCCAAATTTTTCAGAAATTAGCAAAAATACCTGAAATCCAATAGCAAGTTACTCACTAATTTGTCAACTAATGAAATATTCGTAAATGTTATATCCCTCAAATTAAAATACTGTTAATGTCTAACTGAAAGTGCTGAAAGTGTTAGGATTCACTCTCATATAGCAAAGAAACACAGTAGATCAGAAAGAATGAGAGTTTTGATTTTGAACATTCTAGCCTTGGCTTCTGATTTCAGTCTTAGTGTTTTCTGAAAACATCACATGGTCCTTTTGATTTTTGCAATAATGTCATTCTTCAGTGGGAAGCTTAGTGAAATGGACAAAAAATGTACTTTTCAGTCAGGTGCCTGCATATTTGGTGTTGTTAATGGTACCGTTGTGAAAGCTAAGTGAACAAAAGCAAATCCAATAAAATTCAGAGAAAGATGAACTTAAGCATCCTTACTTTTAGCAGCTTAACAGGATGAAATTATTAGTCAAATCATTGATGAAATGCATTGCCTAGATATTAATGCTTTTACAACAATGTCCTTTCTAAGATTATATCATGAGAACTTGATGTATTGACCCATGTAAGTATTCTATTTCGTCCATTTTTCTCTCTCTGATGGGGGATGTAAATGGCATATTTATGGGGAAAGCATTGTAGTTTCACTCAATCACATAGTCCTCAAACATCTTAAATGTATTCACAATCAACCTATCTTTTCCTAAACCATTGAAAGAAATAAATTTATATGATTAAAAAAATCAGAATGAATTTATATACAATATTTTATCTCTCTCTCTCTATCTATCATCTATCTAATTATCTATCCATGTCATGTTGAAATTTGCAAAGCACTTTACTTGGATATCTCATTAGATAGGAGCATTTCAAGATAGAATCACAGAACTCAGACTTGTCAGTGCAGAAGTTATCTCATCTAGGCTACACCTGAATAACAATTCCCTCTAGATCATTTCAATCCAGCCTTTACTTGAAGACCTCTAACCAGGGTAAAGCTCCCTAGGCAGTCATTTCTTTTTCTTGATAGTTATAATTTAGGGGAAGTTTCTTTTTCCTTGTTATACACAGCTAAATCATCTACCTAGCTGTAATTTCCATCCATTATTTCTCATTGTATGCTTTGGGACCAAGCAAATCCCCCTTTTACTGTGATAATGAATACTTTATCCTTTGAAATACTTTGCATTCTCTATTTCTTCTGGGTATCTTCAGCCTCATTTCCTTTCCCTCTTCACTCTATTCCTCCCATATAATTTAAAGGGAAACATTAAAACATATTTGGTATTATTCATGCTGATGTATATAGCTGGTTAGAAAAGTAACAGATGCTTAGGCTGAGAAGGAGAACCTGCTTTCAACATATCACTCTGTGTAATTACCCATATCAGTCTAAGCTATTATGTCATATACAGATTTTCTTTTTTTCTTTAAAAATTTTTTATTAATTTGTTTCTTTGCTTTTAGTTTACAAGATTCAATTCCACAGTTCCTTGAGTTTCACATTCTGTCGCCCTCCCCCCTGCCATGGTGGCATACAGTCAAGTACAGGATCTGTAAATACTTTCACATTAGACATTAGTCAGGTTATAAAGATGGATTGTATCAAATGGAATGAAAAATGGTAAAGAGGAAATAAAACCAAACAAGAAAAGGAAAAAGATAAGGTAGTTTGCTTCAATTTGGATACAAACTCAGTTTTTTCTAGTTCTTTCTCTGGATGTAGACATCTCTCTCCATCATGAGTCTTTTGGGATTGACTTGTATCACTGCATTACTGAGAAAAGTCTAGTCTATCAAAGTTGGTCATCACACATACGTTGTATCTGTAATTGTCTACAAATTTCTCCTGGTTCTACTCTTCTCACTCAGCATCAGTTCCTATAAGGCTCTCCAGGTAAATATGAAGCTCATCTCCTCCTCATTTCTTATAGCACAATAGCATTCCATAACATGCATGTACCACAACTTGTTCAGCCATTACCCAATTGATGGGCACCCCCTTAATTTCCATTTCTTTCCTACCACAAAAAGAGCTTCTATAAATATTTTTGTACATATGGGTCTATCTCCCACTTCTATGATCTCTTTGGGATATAAACCTAGAAGTTGTATTTCTGGGTCAAAGGGTATGAAATTATTCATAGCCCTTTGGGAATAATTCCAGATTGCTCCCCAGAAAGTTTGGATCAGTTCACAACTTCACCAGCAATGCATTAGTGTTCCAATTTGCCCACATCCTCTCCAGCATTTGTCATTTTCTTGTTTTGTCATCTTAGCCAATCTGACTGCTGAGATGTGGTACCCCAAAGTTATTTTGATTTGCATTTCTCTAATCAATAGTGACTTAGAGCATTTCTTCATGTGCTTATAGATATCTTTAATTTCTTTCCCTGAAAATTGCCTGTTCATATCCTTTGACCATTTATCAATTGGGGAATGATTTGTATTCTTATAGATTTGACTCAGTTCTCTGTATATTTTAGAAATGAATACTTTATCAGAGTCATAGGTTGTAAAACTTCTTTCCCAATTTCCCACCTCCCTCTTAATCTTGGTTACATTGGCTTTTGTTTGTACAGAAGCTTTTCAATTTAATGTGATCAAAATTATCAATTTTGCATTTTATAATGCTCTCTAAGTCTTGTTTAGTCATAAAGTTGTCCCCTCTCCACAAATCTGACAGGTAAACTGTTCCTTGTTTTCCAAGATTGCTTACAGTATCAACCTTTATACCTAGATCATGCACCCATTTAGACTTGATTTTGGTATATTGTGTTATATAATGATCTATGCCCAGTTTCTGCCATACTATATTCCACTTTTCCCAGCAATTTTTGTCAAATAGTGAGTTGTTATCCCCAAAACTGGGGTCTTTGGGTTTCTCAAACAATAGATTACTATAGTCATTGACTGCTGAATCTACTGTGCCTAATCTATTCCATTGATCCTCTACTCTATTCCTCAGCCAGTATGAAGTAGTTTTGATGACTGCTGCTTTATAATACAGATTGAAATCTGCTATATCTAGTCAGTCCACCTTCCACCGGGGCATTTATTTTCATTAATTCCCTTTATATTCTGGACTGTTTATTCTTCCAAATGAATTTTGTTACTATTTTTTCTAGCTCTATAAAGTAGTTTTTTTTTTTGTAAATTGATTGGTATGGCACTAAATATATAATTTAATTTAGGTAAAATTGTCATTTTTCTTATATTACCTCGACCCAGCCATGAGCAATTGATATTTTTCCAATTAGTTACATCTGTCTTTATTTGTGTGAAAAGTGTTTTGTAGTTGTGATCATATAGGTCCTGGGTTTATTTTGACAGGTAGATTCCCAGATATTTTATAATGTCTACAGTAACTTTAAATGGGATTTCTCTTTTTATCTCTTGTTGTTGAATTTCATTGGAAATATATAGGAATGCTGAGGGTTTATTTTATATTCTGCAACTTTGCCAAATTTATTTATTGTCTCAAGTAGTTTTTTACTTAGTTCTCTTGGATTCTCAAAGTATATCACATACTGATTTTCTATGGAAAGGGCAAGATAAAAAATTATATGTTGATAATAGAATTGTATCATATATATATATATATGTATATATATATATATATATTTTTTTTTTTGCTTTTTTGGGGGGAGTGCAATTGGGGTTAAGTGACTTGCCCATGGTCACATGGTTAGTTTTTGCCTTAAGTGCCTGGGGCCGGATTCGAACCCAGGTCCTCCTGACTCCAGGCCTAGTGCTCTATTCACTGAACCACCTAGCCACCCTGAATTGTATCGTATTTTATGTTCTGGATGAAAGTTGATATCACTGTATGAATAACTTATCAACCTATATTTCTTTCTCTTACTGCCTCTCATATTGTTTATTTCCTTCTGTTCCATCTACCAACCCAATTTTCTGTCTGGGTTTAAATCACCTCAAAATAGAGGATTCTACAGTCCCTCTTGTTATCATCAAATATCCTCATATAGAATGTGAAATTAAGATGATTGAGGATTGTTTTGTGTCAGATCTTTGCCTTTGAAAATAGTGGCTAATTGATTGTGTCTGCATGAATTATCCTTCCTTGAGTTTTCTGTTTACATTAATGGATCTTTCCTCTGCAACATTAACTATTTGCATGAATCCTATTTTTTCCCCCATCAGCAACATTTAGCATATAATTTAAAAATGAGAAATGTAGGCTATTCAGTTTGTAAATATCTTGGATGGGGTGCTGCAGAGGGCAGCTCCAGAAAGGAAGATCAGGGAGGGGAAGGCTTCAGAAAATGAATTAGAAACATATCAAAGGACTGGTGACCACTTGCTTTGAATTTTCTGAGGCCAAAAAAATTGCTCTCAGTAGTTCTCAAGTTCCTATCTTTATTATCTTTACCATAGTTAGTTGGTGATTCTATCTATCTATCTATCTATCTATCTATCTATCTATCTATCTATCTATCT
>NW_027185889.1:3079003-3123055 GCF_028583685.1 Petaurus breviceps papuanus | reverse complement strand
TCTATCTATCTATCTATCTATCTATCTATCTATCTATCTATCTATCTGTCTGTCTGTCTGTCTGTCTGTCTGTCTGTCTGTCTGTCTGTCTGTCTATCTATCTTTCTCCCCTATCAATCTAGAATCTAATATATATACATGCATTTGTGCATAAATAGTACATATGTGTATATAAATAAACATGGGTGTTTATATATATACATATATATCTTTTTTATATATTTGTATATGTATGCATACCTATATATGTGCATACATACATACATGCCATTTCCTCTTCACCACAGCTAGTTGGTGATTCTATTTATCCATCATCTGTCATACACAAGCATGTATGCATGCATATTTGTGTGTGTACATATATACACACCACATATTTCATATATGTTATGTTTACATTATGCACATCTACATATGAATACATGTACACGCAATTACCATTTTACAAAAAAAACCTCAGGCTAAGACCCCTTGTTGATTAGTGACTCCTGGGGGTATGTAGGGGAAACCTATTCCCTGGTCAGCTTGAAAGCTACTGACTCAGATTAGGGATCACTATTCTTTTTTTTCTTCACTACTATTTATTTCTCTTGAACTGATGCCTGGCTTAATAGTACTTTACCTAATTTCAAGAACCAGTTTTTTTGGTAATTTTTTTTTGTCATGTGTGATTCTGAATCCCAGAGAATATACCACTTTCTTATTTTCCTCCTAAAATTAAATTCCACTGACCCCCAAGTTAGCAAGGCCATTGCCCACTGGAAATATCAATTTCATTCCATGATGCTTATGTAAAACAATCTCTTACTCCTGTGAAAAGCTTCAGTAGATGAAATGGCTTATGTGGCTTAGTAATGTGCCAGTTGTTTTATTTAAATGCTGACATCCTGCCAACATGCTGAAGATAGAAACCTATTTTGTGACTATAATTGATCTTGAGTGGGGTCAAACAATTTATTTCATTTCAATATGATGCTAAATTATCTTGTTTATGTGTCTGCATTGTATAAACAAATAATTGAATGGGCTGTTTGTGTTATGAACAATTGATGTGTTAATGGAATCCCCCCATCAAGGTTCCACTGCATAAATCCTTTTGGGCTTATTCCACAGAAGTCCCATGTGGTATAGAAACCATGTTTTCTTTTGGTTGACAGTTTAGGCATGTTGAGAATAATGGAGCTATTGAGTCTTTTTCTTTACATGCTGACCTTCTGTTACCAAGCATCCAAGCCCCTAAGCTGAAAATGTTCACCACTGGAAGTCACGCTTGAAGGTTATGTATATTCTACATGGAGTGCAGGCACCTGTTTCAACAAGATTTGAGCAAATTAAGGAGAGTCAGCAAAAAAGGGAAGGTTGACCTCTTTAGTGCAAATGACATGGACTTGAGTACCATATGGGTTTATTCTACATGTAAATCTAATGAGACCCCTGGTATCCACAGAAATATTTCCCCCAAGGTTAAGGAGGAAATAAGAATAAGCCACATGGTGCTGAATAGTAATAAGTATTGAATTTGTTACTCTATTAATTTAGTTATTTATATATCTATCTTTAGATATCCTTGAGGCTTATTTCTTCCCTTTTGAACTTGATGAACCATGTTCTTCCAATGACCAAGTTGATCCCCAGCTAGACGTTAAGCAATTGTGAAGGCACATTTGTGCTTTCATTAGAATCCTATTGAGGGCAATGCTCCTATTAAAATAAAGGGAACTATCCCTCTTAGTGAATTGAATTTATTCTCAGATTTTCTTAGGTACAAAGTCTGTACTGGGTAACTGCAGGAAAGGTTGGCAATCTAGACCATTGAGTTTACAACAAATTAAATGTAATACCCAGGAAAGTACTATCAGAAATCATGACTAGCTAGAGGGAGTGTTGATTATATATTCAGGTTAAAGGTGAATTTTATGCCACTTCCTGAATGTAAGTTATCCTTGGCAATATGTTGCAGCCTTCTCATAGCTGCCATTTCTGGCTCTTTGGGTTACCTGCAAGTCTGATACTTGACAAGTCTCATTGTTTTATGATTCAGTCACTAGAGAATACTTTTGTTGAATAATCAAAGAACAGCTTGAAATCATCAAAAAAACACCACATTTCCCCAAATGCAGTTTGGCCAACTTTCCTTCTACTTAATTCTGGGTCCAAGCTCAAGCTCATCTTCACTGACTGAGTACCAAAGGACTCACTCAGTGAGTTGCCAAATGCTAGATTAACTCAATGACTTACCATTACATGTCTTTGCCTTGGCAATATGCATTACTGTTAGGAATATGTAACCTTGGGCAAGTAACAACCTTCCTGGGTCACAGTGTCCTCATATAAAATAGGAGAGGTTTTGACTAAATGGAATCTGACTAATGTGGTGGATAGACTTGAACCTGGAGTCAGGAAGATCTGGGTTCAAATACAGTCTCAGACACACTAGCTATGTGACCCTAGGCAAATCACTAAACACTGTTTGCCTCATTTTCCTCACATGTAAAATGAGGTGAAGTAGGAAGCAGAAAGCCACTCCAGTATTTCTGCCAAGAAAATTCCCAATGCACTCACAGAGTCAGACATAACTGAAATGACTGAATAAGGCCCTTTCCAGCTCTAAACTATGGTTTTATATGTGAATTTGGGAAGTTACTTTTGGTCTCTTTTCTTACCTAAATGATAAAGAGGTTGGATTAGATGACCCCTAAATTATCTTACAGGTCTAGAGCAATGATTTCATGATACTTTATATTGAGAGACAACTGCTTAACTACTGTATTGAGTCTTACAAAATATTAAAAGGCAGAAAGGACATCCTCTAACAGGCTGATTAGATACCATACAAAAAAGGCCCATGGACCATAAAGGAGAAGAATAACGCACCTTGCTTCCCATATTGTCTCCTATGTCCTATCCCATATTTGGGCAGAGTGCCAAAAAGTGGTCCCAAACTGTATTCAAAGGATGATGTACTATTTTAGGATTTCAATCCAGGCATAAACTTTTAAGGTCAAAATTTCTACCCTATGCATTTGGCTTCACTGGTGGATAAGGCATATGGATCTTTTGTAGTCTGCTGTACCCTAAAGTTTATACTTAACTTAATTGCACTTAGTAATCTGGAATAGTGAAGTTATTATTTCTGAAAATATTATTTGACAACTCTTGAAATTAACTAGAGAAAAACTGTTTTGACAAGAGTAAGATGAAAGAATCTTGTGGAAGAATTAAATTGCTTCTATGAACCTAGAGCATTATCCTCCTTCTACAGGAACATGTTATTTTGTTATTGCTGCTTCTTTCTTTATATTGAATGTTTTTAATTTAATATTAAATGCAATTTTGTCTTTAAATGCTTTGCTATGTCAAGCAAAAGGAGGTGGTTTAGTCACAAATAATTCAAGTGTTGCAATGCTCTCAACAAAATTCTCAAAAAAAACTAGAGGGTGAAGGATGTTCCAGCATGTTGTATGGATTCTGTATTGAGTATAACAGAAAGATATTGGAAATAATTTCACTAGTTGAAAAAGCAAAGAGTTAATGTTAGTATTTACTTGCAAGAAATATTATTCACATTGAAATATGGAATCATAAAAAAAACAATTGCTCTGCTATCAGTTGCCTCCAAACAGACAAAGTAACCTACAATAGTTTCTTTCCTAGTATTTGAATTAGAAGGATGGTTATGGAGTAGAGTGATAAGGACAGGAGATGTATAAGAGTATATTTAACAATTTTGAAATTGTGTCTAATTAATTAACAAATTGTAAAGAAACCCTTGCTTTGGATCTTTTAAACAAATTGTGAAAATAAAATAAATTTAAAAGAGAAAAATATCAATCATGTGGATAAGAATTAGACATATTAAGAAAGTCTGGATGGATGAAGTTCTTCATTGATAGGTGTATCCACATTGCTGAGCTCTCAGACTCTCCAAACTATATGTAAAATGTCATTCAGCAAAGGAAAATCTGTTTTCTGTGAGATGTATATCAATGACTAGAAATAGAAAATGCAAATGGAAAATATGGATGCATGCAATGCTTTAGTGATTCTGGAAAATACCACAAAACACAATAGCACTACTAGAATTAAACATGGTTCAATAAATAGAATTTCATTTTGGAATGCAAGTTAGTAAATAGAATAACAGTGCTCTCAATATTAGCTAGACAGATATTACATAAGTGTTTTAAAAGAGAATAATTTAGTAGAGTCACTTCAAAGTATCTTCATATTTAGCCAAACACCAATAGTAACAAAAACAACAAGAACAGATAGTTGGCAACTTAAGAGAATTTGCAATGTGATAAAACTTTTTAGTGGATAGAAAATTAACAAGACCCCACATGGGAAAAAATGATGTTTTCCAGGAAGAAAAGCTTAATAAAATGTAGAAATAGAGTAACTTCCAAGTGGAGTCATTTATCATCTTGATAAGTGGTTCAGTTTAATGTAACAAATATTTAAATGCCTAGTATGTGCAAGGCACTGTTCTCAGTGTTATAGATATAAGAATGAATAAGATGATAGCAGAATTTCTTTACTTTCTATTTTTCAAGTAGCTTAACATATGTTTGGGAACATGAAAAGGCAGACATATTGAAATGCTGTATATTAGAATAAATTAAATCTACAAGACCTATAGTAGGTGCAGGTAGGTTAAAGCATTTTACCAGGGACAATTTGTGCAAAAGAAGTTCTATAAAAGTCATGATTTAGGATTTCTATGACTTCAAAAGGAGGTGGGCTAGTCATGATTAATTCAACTGTTACTTTGTTCTCAACAGAATATTAAAAGAACTGGAGGATGAAGGGGGTTCCAGGATGTTGTATGGATTCTATCTCGGGGACTTATTGAAAAATTTGGGTTGTAATTAATTCCACTAGATGAGAAGGCAAAGAGTTGGTGATAATATACATTGGTAAAGGAAACAACCACATGAAAGATATTACAATATAAATATCCAAGTATGGAATAAGCAAAAAGTTCATAAGAACAGTATACATAGAATGCTTAGAGAGCTCCAAATGCTGAGATAATACTGGTTTATGGTTTCATGACTCTACAGAGGATCTGGAAGTTCAGGTGGATATTGCTAGATGAAAAAAGATGAACAAGAAGAAATGAGGGGAAATTGCAGTCCAGAAGTGAAAAAAAGTATGAATAGAAAGATTAAGGCATTTGTTAACATGAAACTGGAAATTAGTGAATATTTTCTTATGGATGAACCATCAAATACATGACAAAGAAGAATGTGAGGGTTGGAAAGGAAACTTACAATTGTTCTGAAGGTCTTAGAATGTATTGGGTTTAGCTCTTTGTGTTTTGTTTTAAGAAAGAATTTGATCAATTGGAGAGCTTCCAAAGGAATACAACCAGGATGGTCAGGGGGCTCAAGTCAATGATATACGAGCATTTGTAGAGGGAATTAGGGATGTTTAGCTTGGAAAAGACTTAGTGAAGACATTATAGTTGAAGTAATTAGCATTTAATAAGCATCTTCTCTGGGTTAAGTCCTATGCTAGGCAATGGGAATACAAAACGTGAAATAAGGCAATCCTTGCCCTAAGGAGCTTACATTCTATTTGAAGGTTTTCATGTAAAAGGGACTTAGAGGGAAGCCTCACTTAGATAGCTAGGGAAAGAGAAGAAGCCAGAGATTGAGAGCAGGATGAATAAAAGATGTGGGACATCAACCAGGAGAGCCTGATCTTATCTAAGTCAAAGAGGAGATAGCAGGGAATGGTAGCCAGGTGGCCAGGAAGTATGTATTGAATGGAGCAACTCTGAATATATCGTGATTATTCCTGGAATATTGTTGCATACTTGAATGGGCACAAATTTAATCACACATTGAAAACTTTTTCGAAAACCTGTTCCTAAATTAAACATTCTCCATGACTTTGCCCTTGACACAATATTCTTTCTATTGAAGAATAATTACACACTGAATCTTTATGTTGGAAACAATAGAGGGGGCATTCCTGAAGAAACAGCTTCCAGAACCATTACCAAATTCATAAGTTTCTTGCTCTTCTCCTTAGCTTCGCTGATCTCCAGGCTCACTAAAAAAAAAAAAAAAATTTCCTCAGAACTCATAGTGGGGTGGGGCGGGGCATCTTTGTAGCTGCTATTGTAAACTTGCACATACAAAGCCAGAAAGATCAGGGGTAAACTACATCTGGGGGTGGGGTCTGGAGGCTTAGTGACATATTTAATAAACCTAGATTTATGCTGGCATGCTACATCATGCCACTAGAAAAATGACTGCTCAAGACACCTGGCAAATAAAAACAAATTACTAAAATTTTCTGTTCTCTGCTATTTTTTTTACTCCCTCCACCATAGATCTGATTTTGATTATCATTTCTTTTATAATTTGTTGCTATGCTTTTCTAAATGCTCTTATAGTCCTTGCCTCTAAGTTGTTTTTTTTTTCCCTCTGAGGTTCTGCCTATAGTTTTGGAGGATTATTCTTTTCTTTTAGCCTTACTTTTGGAACTTATTTTATTATATAGTGCTCTACTACATAGTGCTTACACTGTGCTTCATTTCTTCTTATGTTATTCTTATTTTTAGGCTTAGTTCTCGATTAGAATCTTTGCACCAGGGCAAGGATCCATTCCTTTTAGTACTTTTGTTTGGACATGCCATGTTTGCTTCTGTTGCTTTGCAACTGGATATTGTGCCCTTTGTCATTTTGGATGAGGTTGTTAATACTAAGACCCATCCCTATCTCTTTTTCTGACTTCTGTTTCTTTTGCTTGGTGATGCTGACATTCACTAACCTTTATAGCTTCTTATATAATTTGAAATCAGAAACTGATTCTATTTCTTGCTGTGACCCTGGGAAGTCCCAGTTGAATGTTAGAGCATGCTTCCATAAGGTCTTGCAGTGTGAGCATCCAAACCTGAGTTTTCCCTGTCTTCAATTGTGATCTGAAGAGTGGAAAAATCTCACTGTACATTGACTAAGGTGGTTTTTCTCTTCCCTTTGCTGTCATTCTGGTGATGATGATGAAGATGTGAGTAGTTTAAGCATCACAGAAGACAATGTTGCAACTATAATGAAGAGAAAAATACTTTGGATTACAATATTACAAAAGGCAAAAGATAAAAGACTACCTTGAAAACAGCATATTTCTTCAGGGGGGAAATGTACTTTTAATAAAATACAGGACCATAAGTATTGCTTATGAAAGCACCTGCACTGAGTAGCAACTTTGAAAGGCAAACTGAATAGTAAAGAGAAACAGAGAAGGACAGATATATTTGATCAATTAGAAGGGACTAAATGATGATGAAATACTTATATTCTAATAGGAGAAGAAGAGACACATATCCCTTCAGAGGTACACTATCTTCAAGGGTCACAGGGGGAGGTGTCTAAGGAAAACACAAGACTTGGGTATGGTTTTATTTTTTTTGGTTGGCATTAAGAAAACAGAGAAATTAAAGAGCAACATTAAAAAAAAACATGAGCTTGGGGAGAGAAGAGAAAAAAGAAGGGAGGAATTTATTTTTCATAATTGGAATATATGAGGAGAATGGATAAAATTGATAAAGAAATAGTGGGTACTAGTATCTCATTAATGTGACTTCTATCTGAGGTAAGCAAAGGGATATTGAAAAAATTGATATAAAAATACATTAAATTCAGCAGATAAACTGACAGTGGTAGTGAGAAAGGAGAAAATAGGATAAATGTGGGAAAATAGAGTTCAAGAGAAAACAATCAAAAGCAAAATAGGCCAAATTCAGAAGGCTAATAGCAAAGACAGAATAAGAACCAAAACTTACAGTAAAATTATGGTTAGGAGAGGAGAGAAAACTGCAAAAATGGACCACTTCAGGTCATAGATGACTAGTTTTGATTACATTCATTCACTTTTTCCATCATTTTTTTCTTTCTAAAGAGGAATGTAAAAGGTCAAGGGAGGTAAAAAGATGACAGAGGGAAATAGTAATTTTAATCATGAAAGTAATTGTAATATATTCACCTACCAAAAAGAAGATAGCAGAATGAAATAGATATTGGAATCCACAGATGTTTACTTAAAAAGAAAGAGAAAGGAAGGGAGGGAGGGAGGAAAGAAGGGAGGAAAAAAAAAGATAGGAAGAATATGCTTAAACACAATGTTCAACAGATAATTAAAATAAAGGACTGAGTAACATTTTTTTATGTCTTAGGCAAATTAAAATAAAAAAAAGTAAAGCTAACAATTATAAACTCTGATGTGACAACACCAAAATTTATGTGGTAAAAGAAATTAGTGGATTGTAGTAAGCCAAAATATATGATTCTTGGGGTCAGTTCCTATGCAGATGTCCTTGATGATTGTGGCTTTGGCTTCTGGCTTTGAAGTCTGCCCTTAAGAGCATCCTTTGTTATGTGAATACATAAGATAGGAGTTAAAATGACCTTTCCTATGACTTTTTGGTGCATAGATAACATGGCCTTATCCAATTCCGAGCTACTTCCAGGATATGACACATTAAGATAATGATAAGAATACTCCAGGATATGACAGACTAAACTGTTAAGAGTACTTGAATATGTGTCTGTTTGAGCTTTAAAAACCTTGTTCAAAGAATCATTAAATGAAGTTCATGGTTCTTCCTTGAACTACCCACAAGGACTGCTTATTTCTTATTCATATCTCTGACCATGCTTAGTGATGGACACTGAGCAGCCCAAGGCAGTGGAGATTTACTATGTGCTTAATAGCACCATGTATAACAAAATAATATCAAAACATGGTAAATTTAATGGAATAGGATCCAAGTACTTAAGAGAAGTTAATCAAATAAGGTAGAAATAAACAATTAAAGTATACTAATAAAAGATCTCAATAAAAGTACCTCATTTCATGCCAAAAAAAAACCCTCAATAAAATGACAAATAAAAAAATGGGGTTTGGAGAACAGGGGAGGATTTGGAAAATCCTTTAGAAATGGCAAATATGATGAATCTCTGGCAGATACTGAATAGAAATAAAAACAAAAACATACATATATAAACACACATACATATAAAAAAAGCAGAAATTTTCGACATGTTCTTTTTTTTTCCTTTTTTGGTCCTAATTTATTTGTTTACTTTTAGTTTACAAGATTCAGTTCCACAATCCCTTGAATTTCAAATTTTCTCCCCTTCTGTCTCTTCCCCCCCACCCCAAATGGCAGCATGCAATCAAGTATAGGATTTGAAAATACTTTCACATTACACGTTAGTCAGGTTATAAAGAAGGATTGTAAAAGATGGAATGAACAATGGGAAAGAGGAAACAAAACCAAACTAGAAGAAAGAAAGAGAGCAGGTAGTTTGCTTCAACCTACATTCAAATTCTGTTTTGTCTAATTCTTTCTCTGAATATAGATGTCTCTCTCCATCATGAGTTTTTGTCTTATAACCCTGCATTGCTGAGAAGAGTCCAGTCTATCAAAGTCGGTTGTCATACATATGTTGTATCTGTAAATGTGTACAAATTTCTCCTGGTTCTGCTCTTCTTACTCAGCATCAATGTTTGTATAAACCTCTCCAGATAAATATGAAGTCTATCTGCTCCTAATTTCTTATAGAACAATAGTATTCAATTAGATTGACATACCACAACTTGTTTAGCCATTCCCCAATTGATAGGCATCCCCTTAATTTCCAATTCTTTGCCACCAGAAAAAAGAGCTGCTATAAATATTTTTGTACCTATCAGTCTTTCTCCTACTATTATTATCTCTTTGGGATACAGCCCTAGAGGTGGTATTGATGGGTCAAAGGGTATGAAATTATTTATAACCCATTGGGCATCGTTGCAGATTGCTCTCCAGAATGGTTGGATCAGCATTGCTTTAGTGTTCCAGTTTGTCCATATCCTTCCAGCATTTGTCATTTTCCTGTTTTGTCATGTTAGCCAATCTGACTGGTGAGATGTGATATCTCAGAGTTGTTTTGATTTACATTCCTCTAATCAATAGTTATTCAGAGCATTTTTTCATATGCTTATAGATATCTTTAATTTTTTCCTCTGAAAACTGCCTGTTTATATCCTTTGACCATTTATCAATTGGGGAATGATTTGTATTCTTATATATTTGACTCAGTTCTCTGTATATTTTAGAAATGAGGCCTTTATCAGAGACATTGGTTGTAAACATTCTTTCCCAGTTTTCCACTTCACTACTAATCTTGGTTACATTGGCTTTGTTTGTACAGAAACTTTTCAATTTAATGTAATTAAGATTATCTGTTTCATATTCTATAATGTTCTTTAATTCTTGTTTGGTCATAAAGTCTTCCTCTCTCCATAAATCTGATATGTAAACTATTCCTTGCTTTCCCAGATTGCTTACAGTATCAGCCTTTATACCTAGATCATGCACCCATTTACAGTTGATTTTGGTATATGGTGTTAGATAATGGTCTATGCCCAGTTTCTGCCATACTATATTCCAGTTTTCCCAGCAGGTTTTGTCAAATAGTAAGTTCTTATCACCAAAACTGAGGTCTTTGGGTTTATCAAACAGTAGATTACTATAGTCATTGACTATTGAGTCTCATGTACCATTGATCAACTACTCTATTCCTCAACCAGTACCAATTAGTTATGATGACTGCTGTTTTATAATACAAATTAAATTTGGTATGGCTAGGCCACCTTCCCTAACATTTCTTTTCATTAATTCCATTGATATTCTGGACCTTTTTTTCTTCCAAATGAATTCTGTTACTATTTTTTTCTAGCTGTATAAAGTAATGTATTGGTAGATTGATTGGTATGACACTAAATATGTATTTAATTTAGGTAAAATTGTCATTTTTATTATATTAGCTCGACCCAGCCATGAGCAATTGATGTTTTTCTAATTAGTTAGATACGACTTTATTTGTGTGAAAAGTGTTATGTAGTTTGTTCATATAAGTCCTGGGTTTGTTTTGGGTGTTAGATTACCAAATATTTTATAATGTCTACAGAAACTTTAAATGGGATTTTTCTTTCTATCTTGTATTGTTGGATTTTGTTAGAAATATATAAGAATGCTGAGGATTTATGTGGTTTATTTTACATCCTGCAACTTTGCCAGATTTATTTATTGTCTCAAGTAGTTTTTTACTCTATTCTCTAGGATTCTCTAAACATATCATCATATCATCTGCAAAAAGTGATAGATTAGTCTCTTCTTTGCCTAATTTGATTCCTTTGATTTTTTTGACTTTTCTTCATTATTATTATTGAATTTTATGTTTATTTCAACTTTACAACATTCATTTTCACAAGATTTTGGGTTACAAGTTTTCTTCCTGTCTTTCCCATATGTACCACCCCAGAACAGCGATCCTATTGAATACTCCCCCACACACCAATCTGCTCTCTCCTATATCCTATATTCCCAATCCAACTTTCCAGTAGCACAAAAGATCTCCGTACCCCAGTGCCTGTATATCTTTTTTTCCCAGTGCATGTAAATAATAATGATAATGATTATAATATATGTATTAAACATTTTATTTTAAAACTTTGTATTCCAGATTCTTTTCCTTCTTCACTCATCACCCACCCTTAGTGTGAAGATAAGCAATTCAATATAAGATGTACATGTATACTTACACAAAATATTTCCATAGGGATATATTGTGAAAGACTGACTATATTTCCCTCCATTCTATCCCACCCCCATTTGTTCTATTTTCTATTTTGACCGTGTCCCTTTTAAAAAGTGTGTGCTTCTAACTACCCTCCCCTCCCCCCCAGGCTGCCATCACTTCTATTATTTCCCCTCTGATACCCTTCCCTCCTACTTTCTTGTAGGGTAAGAAACCCAATTTTGTATGTATGGTATTCCCTCCTTAATCAGAATTCAATGAGAGTAAGGTTGACCCATTCCCTTTTGCCTTCCTGTCCTTCCCATCCATTGTAACAGTTTCCCCTTGTCTCTTTTATATGAGATAATTTGCCCTATTCACTCTCCCTATCACCTCTCATTATATTGCTCTGTCAGCCCTTAGTTTTATTTTTAAAATAACATCCCTTCTTATTCAATTGATCCTGTGCCCTCTGTCTATGTAAACATGTACACATATATAAAATCTCTGACATATGTATTCATATACATATATACCCTCTTATACAGACATACACATGTAAGTGTATATAGACACACACATTTATATTCCCTTTAACTATCTTCATACTGAGAAAAGTTTAATAAGATACAGTTATTGTTTTTCCATACAGGAATCTAAATAGTTCAACTTTGATATGTTCCTTATGATTTCTTTTCCCTGATTACCTTCTTATGCTTCTCTTGCTTCTTATATTTGAATGTTAAATTTTCTATCCACTCAGGTTTTTTTTCATCTAGAATGCTGGAAAGTCCTCTATTTCATTGAATGACCATATTTTCCCCTGAAACATTATACTCAGTTTTTATGGGTAGGTGATTCTTTGTTTTCATCCTAGTTCCTTTGACCTCCAGAATATCATATTCCAAGCCCTTCAATCCCATAATGTAGAAGCTGCTAGCTAGATCTTGTGTTATCCTGATTGTGTTTCCACAATATTCAAATTGTTTCTTCTTGGTTGCTTGTAATATTTTCGCCTTGATCTAGGAACTTTGGAACCTGGCTATAATATTCCTAGGAGTTTTCTTTTGGGATCTTTTACAAGGGGTGATCAGTAAATTCTTTCAATTTCTATTTTGCCCTCTGGTTCTAAAATATCAGGACATTTTTCCTTGAGAATTTCATGAAGGATAATTTCTAGGTTCTTTTTTTGATCATGGCTTTCAGGTAGTCCAATAATTCTTAAATTATTGACCCTCGGTCTATTTTCCAAGTCAGTGGTTTTTCCAATAAGACATTTCACATTGTCTTCTATTTTTTCCTTTGTTTGGATCTGTTTAATAGTATCTTGGTTCCTCATGAAATCATTAGCTTCTAATTGCTCCAATCTAATTCTGAAGGAATGATTCTCTTCAGTGAGCTTTTGGAATTCTTTTTCCATCTGGCAAATTCTGGTTTTTAAGACTTTCTTCTCCTCATTGGCTTTTTGGGCCTCTTTTGCCATTTAAGTTAGTCTATTTTTAAGGTGTTATTTTCTTCAGTCACGTTGTTGACTCACTTTTCATGATTTTCTTGCATCATTCTTATTTCTATTCCTGATTTTTCCTCCACTTCTCTTACTTGATTTTCAAAATCCTTCTTGAGCTCCTCTATGGCACATAACCGGTCCACATTTTTTTTTGGAAGCTTTTGGTGCAGGAGTCCTGACTACATTGTCTTCATCCCATTCCTTGCTTTGATACTTTTTGTCCCCAAAGAAAGAAATCTAAGGTTTAACTGTTGTACTTGCTTTGCTTCCTCTGCTTGCTCATGTTGCCACTCAATTATTTGACTTTTGTGCACTTTGCCACAGTACAACTCTCCTTCCTGAGAGGACAGCTTTGTCCCAAATCGCTTTTTTTTCCCCAGCTGCCAGAGCTATTAGTTGCATGTCCTTGTGGAAGTCTCCACAGTCTCAGGCACCTGGTCACACACCCCAGGACCTCTACCCAAGACAGTGATCCAGATCCAAGTATGTTAAAGTAAGAGAAATTGCCCCCTCAGAATGGTTGTTTGGTCCCTTTAGGATCTATAGGCCAGGAACTCTTCAAATATGTTTCTTCTAGATAGCATATTGTAGGATTATGGTTTTTAATCCATTCTGCCATCAACCTCCATTTTTTGGGAGGGTTCATCCCATTCACATTCACAGTTAGGATTACTATCTGTGTCTTTCCATCCTCCTCCCTCCCTGTTTATGTTTTTGTTTCTCCCTTCTCCCTTTCCCTCCTTAAGAGTTTTCCTTTTGACCACCACCTCCCTCAGTATTCACTCCCTGTAACCCCCCTTTACCTAACCCTTCCCCTTACTATTATTGCCCTCCCTTCTAACCACCCCCTTTTTATCTCCCCCTTACCTCTCTTTCTACCTGTAGAACACAATGGATTTTTATGCTTATGAGTATATTATTCCCTCTTTGACCCTAAACCAATGAAAGTAAATTTCATACAGTGCTACTCTCCCTCCCTCCTTTCCCTCTATTATAATCAGTCTTTGATCCTTCTTTGAATCAGAACCAATGATAATAATGTTTGTATTATGTTCATCTCCCTCTGTCCTTCCCCTCTACTATAATATTTTTTACGCCTCCTTGTGTGGCATAATTTACCTTTTTCTGCCTCATCCTTTCCTTTTCTCCTATTACAATCCCTTTGAACCCCTTAATAAGTTTTTTTTTAAATCATCAGATTAGTTCATTTATACCCACACCCTTTATAATTCTTGGGTTATCTCTCCTGGATCTGTTTTCCGTGGCAGTGGTTTTTTTTTCCAGTGAGATGTTTCACACTTTCCTCTAATTTTTTCAATCTTCATTGCTTTATTTGACTGATTCTTGATGCATCCTAGAGTCCTTAGCTTTGATTTGACAGATTCTAACTTTTAGTGAATTATTTTCTTTGGTTAGTTTTTGAAGCTCCTTTTTTAGGGAGATATTTTCTCCAGTTAGATTTTTAACCTTCTATCCCAGTTCACAAATTTTACTTTTTAGCAATTTGTTTTCTTCAATGAGATTTTTGTTCAGTTTGGTCACTGTAGATTTAAATTTATCTTCTACCTCTCTAATTTGGCTTTTAAAATCTTTCTTGAGCTCCTCCAAGAATGCTTTTTGTGCTTGAGAGCAGTTCATATTTCCTTCTGTGGTCTCAGGCGTGGATACAGAGTCCATGGTGTCCCCTGAAAGTGATTCTTCTCATTTACAATAATAGGATTCATTTGTCTTTAGTCTTCCCTTTGCAAGTTGCTTCTGGCCCATTGTGATTGCCTATTTCCTAAACTTTAAAGTGTATTTCTGTTTCTGGAGTACAGAGGGCTCTGACACATGCTTCTCAAGCTGGGAGCTAGGTGCCTGGTTGTTGACTTTGTGTGTTGTATCTTCTGGGTATCTAGATTGAGGCCAAGGCCAGGACTCAAATAAAAAACTAGTCACTTGGGGAATTTGGTTTTCCTCAAACAAAATGGCAATAAGATAACATACTAAAATTTCTGAGATATAACTAAAGGAATCCTTTGGGGGGGGGGAAGGAAATTCATATTTCCAAATACTTTCATGAATACAAGAAAGAAAGAGAAGAACCCATTAATACATTGAGCATTCAGCTAACAAACAAAAACAAAGATCTAGAAAAAGCAAGAAATTAAAAGCACCCAGAAAAAAGATAACAGAAAAGATAATAAACATTGACAAAAATTAATTCTATCCAAATGATAAATAAAACAGGACTAGAACTTATTTTTTTTCAATTCACCTGAGGAAAAGATAAGCTTTCAGTTGGTATGATAAAGAGAGAAAATCAAATTTTCAATATAAATTAAAAAAATGAAGAAGAGGTTGAAGAGGAAATAAAGAAAAATATGAGCATCTATTTCACCTAGTTATATAACAACAAAATTAATAAAATAAATGAAATTGATACATAATTTATCATCCATAAAACACCCATTAACTGAAGGTAGAAGAAAATTTAAATAACCTAATCTGGGGAAAATGAAGTGAATAAAGGTCTTCCAAAGTAGGGATAAACTATAGTCAAGTGGATTTAAAATGTACAAGTGAATTCTATTAAAGATTCAAAAATTAATTCCAATATTGTATAAACTGCAATATAATTTGCAAAAAACACTGAAGTATGGTATAGAATTCTACATAACTCCTATGAAAAAATATGGTTTGATTCATATACCAAAACCAGGGAGAGATAAAGCATAAAAAAACAATTTATCAATATTTCTAACAGATATTGATCAAAATTATTGAGCTATATAGCAAAGAGTCATAAAATATATTGAAAGAATTCTTGGTCAAATAAGGAATTCTTGGTCAAATAATGATCACAAGAAATAAAACTGACAAATTCAATTATAAAAAATTGAAGAACTAAGTCAATTATAATAAGATTCATTGTTATTTTTTAGTCATTTTACAGTCAGGTCTGATTCTTTCAGAGCACATTTGGCATTTTCTTGGCAAAGAACTGGAGTGGTTTTCTATTTCCTTCTCTAGCTCATATTTCTAGGGAGGAAACTGAGACAAACAGGATTTAGAGGCTTGCTCAGGGTCATATAGCTGGTAAATTTCTGAGGTGAGATTTGAACTTAAGTCTTCCACATTACAGGCCCAGAGCTATCTTCATTGCACTATCTGCCCCAATATGCTTTAATGGGTGGGTGGGAATATTTCCAGCAAATCTTTCTGATAAATATCAACTATTAATGTTATATTAGAATTAACATAATTTTAAAAAAAAGCAACATAATAAGAACATGAATAATTTTTCAATAATTAATGGCCAAAACCTATGAATAGTCAGTTCTTAAAGAAAGAAATCAAGGGTATCAATAACATTATTGGAAAAATTGCTCCAAATAATGAATAAGATAGATGCAAATTAAAACTGCCTATATAGTACCTCACACCCATAAAACTGTTAGAGAGTTCAGGAGGACAGGATCATTGGTTTTCTATTGGTTAAACAAATTTATCCAATTGCCTTGGAAGTCAGTTTTTGTAAGTATACTTTCCAAATCATTAAAATGTTATATACCAACACACAAAGACATATGATGTGTGAAGTCATTAGAATATATATGCATATTTAAACACACATATTTTGTGTGTATGAATAATATAAATATATATGCATATATATGCAAATACCGATATCATCCCAATGAGAACAGAGTTCATATGAGCAAAAGTTTTATTAATAGCACTTTGGGGTGGTATTGCAAAGAACTCAAAACCAATGCCTGTGTATCAACTTGGGAAAGGCTGAAAAAAAATATGAATGTAATGGAATGTTATTGTGTGGTAAGAAATGAGAAACCTTGGAGGTTTTATATGACCTAATTCACAGAGAAATGAGTAGAACTATGAGAACAATTAATGACATTACTATAAATTTGTAAAAGAAAAAAAAACAATTTTCAAAGACTTCAGAGTGATGATTGATGAAATTAATCGTCTTGATTTAAAAAGACTTAAAATGAATCATGCAACCTATGCCTTGGCATATGGGTGAAGGATCAGAGGTATAATAAGTGAGACAGGCTTTTTGAGCTATCAATGTGTGAATTTGCTTTATTTGTTATGAGTGAGGGTCTTTTTTCTGTTGGTGGAGATGGTAGTGATGGGTGGTGGTGGTGGTGAAGGGTGAAAATTATGGTAGAGACTGGGATATAGTGATAATGTTACTCAAAAAAAGTAAGACGT
Organism: Petaurus breviceps papuanus; assembly: GCF_028583685.1. Classification (NCBI taxonomy): domain Eukaryota; kingdom Metazoa; phylum Chordata; class Mammalia; order Diprotodontia; family Petauridae; genus Petaurus; species Petaurus breviceps. The sequence continues at coordinate 3,105,751 of NW_027185889.1, read as the reverse complement.
GAAAGACTATCAATTAAATATTTAAGTACAGAAGAGGCCAGACAAAATTTCAGAAGTGGACAAAGGAAAAAAAAGTCAAGCTTCGTACTACTGTGTTAAATTACAAATATATTTAATTAAAAAAAGCTATACAAAATAATGGTTCAAAGTTTCATAAACAATCCTCTTGATGTTTTGCAGGTTAATAATAAAAAGCGTGATATTTTCAAATTATATCATTTTTATCAATGATATATTAAATAAAATCTAGAGCACATTATTATATTTGAACTTACTTTTTTTCCAAGAATAAAGGAAATTTGTGGGCTTACAGTGTCTTTTTATATGTGAAGGCAATTACTTTATTATAGCTGTTACTACTTCTGTCTAGTGAATATTTTGGGTAATGTTATTATGTAGGATGTGATAATCCATCTCACCAGTCCTTTTTCCCATGATTCTGTGGGGAAACCAAATTGGGCCACATGCAGTATCAGAAATTCACACAAGTCTTGTGCCAAGAGAACAATTATTTTGTAAAACCTTCTTCTTCTAGAGAGATTATTTTTAATGACATATTTGATATGCCTATGATAGTTTTTGAAAGGATAGCAATCACTTGCTTGAGATTGCTTAGCCTATTAGAATGTCATTCGGAAAATTTTGTTCTCTCTGAGAGATAATTTTACTCAAGCAATTGAGCATTTTACTTCTGGGGAAACTTAAAAAAATCTGGTTATACTAGATGAAGCTCTTGAAAATGTCACATTGGAATTGATATTTTCCAGTTTTTTCCTTAGATTATCAAAAACAAATAAAAATGATTAAGGATATCAAATCTGATATCATGAAATAGCCCTTGATGTAAGGCCTAAGCTTTTTAATGCCACATCCCTCCTCAAACTGCCCATATTTTATAGTGTTTGTGTACCTCTGGAAAATCCATTAATGTATCATTGCCCCTCAAGTAATTCTCTAAATAGCAGTAAGATACCTATCTGTATTTTTAGAGAACATTCCTTACCAGGAATTGCTCCCCTCATCCCCATTTGAGTAATGAAGTCACAAGTTCAAACAACAACAACAACAATACTCCCTTCTAAGCATAAATATCTATCTGCCTCTGAGTTATTAGCCCATCAATAATGTGACATACAAGGGGAAATGTTGTGAATATTTAACTAGTAGAGAAAATACATTAAAACCCTCTAGTGCTGGAATTGGGGGTTGCCTTGACCCCATGTAATCTCTATGCCTCACTACCATGATACTCAATGTTTGTGTTTTCTATGCCAACAGGTAAAGAAACAATGGCTACAGGTATTGTTTTGTGGTAAAGTGTGTCCTAGGGGTATGGAGGAATGTTTTGTGCACACTCTAATTATTTCAGTAAATTCTTTTCAGCTAATTATATCTGTTGGCTGACTGTTAACTGGAAGCACATTGTGATAGACTTGTGAAGAAAACTTTAGGAAAGTTTTTTTCTCACCCATAAGTTGTGGGAGTAGTGCAGCACCCTTTGGGACCCATTTCCATAAATGAAAGCAAGTGTGGAGGGAGCAATCTAGAGCTTCAATCTATTGCTTACCTAATCAACTGAAAACAAATACATTAAATGCTTACTATGTGCTAGGCATTATACTGGGTGTTCAGTATGCAAAATCTTGGAGCTGGAGATTTTGAAAGTTGAAAGTGATCCGTGTGGTTATGTAGTCAAATGCATATGCAAAAGGCATCCTAACTATGATATATCTGTAGAATGATCATCCAGTCCCTTGTTGAAGACCTTTAGGGGCAGCTAGGTGGTGTAGTAGATAGTGCCTGGCCTAGAGTCAGGAAGACCTGAGTTCAAATATGGCCACTAACACTTATGACCCTTGGCAGGTCACTTAACCTCAGTTTGCCTCAGTTCCCTTACTTGTAAAGTAAGGATAATAATAGTATCTACCTCCCAGGGTTGTTGTGAGAATCAAATGACATAATAATTCTAAAGTGTTTATCACAATGACTGGCATATAGTAAGTGGTATATAAATATTAGCTATTATTATTAATTATTAAGGACTAGGATCCCATCATTTTTTCAAGGAAGCCCATTGCACTTTAGGATGCTTCTATTAGGATTTTTTTCTTTCCTAGTATCAAGCCTCAAGTGGACTCTGCAAATTTGATCCATTTTTTCCTAAATGTGCCCTCTGTGTTCAAATATAACATATTTAATCCCCTTCCTAATCACACCTTTTCAAAAATTTAATGGCAGTCATCCTGTCCTCCATGACTCTTCTCTTTTTCATTCTAAATCTACCCAATTCCTATTACTGATGCTCATGTGATTTGAATTTAAGACCTTTCCCCATCCTGGTTGCACCCCTCTGAATGCTGAAACAGCAATATTTTCTTTACAATATGGCATTAAGAACTAAACATAACACTCCAGATGCAATCTGATGAGGACAGAATATAGTGGGACTATCACTCCCTCACCCGATTCCTGCAAGCTATGTTTCTCTTAACATAGTCGGTTTGGTTTTTTAGCTGCTAAATCACACTTCTTGTTCATATTGAGCTTGTAGTCCATTAAGACACTGAGATTTTTTTTAAAGAAAATATATTATCTGACTGTGCCCCCTCCATATACTTGTGAAGTTGATTGTTTGCAAGTTTTAGATACCACATTTATCTCTATTGAATTTCATCTTATGAGATTTAACCCAATGCTTTTGTACAGGGAGTAACAAACTACAAGATTATTGAAAAATTAAAAATAAACATCTTTAGCTTGGTGAGATGTATAAAAATTAGTGGTGGGTTGGATTTGGCCTGAAAGCTATTATTTGCCAACTATCACCCTAAGCTGTTAAGATCTTTCTTACTTTTCTGGCTATTGTGTCATTCAGTGTGTTAACTGTTTCTCCCTGCTTTGTGTCTTCTGCCCATTTTATGAACATGTGATCTATGCCTTTATGATGAAAATTTTAAACAGCTCATGACAGGCATAAATCCGTGCTTCCACACTGACATCGAAACACTAATTACTATTCTTTGACTTGAACCGTTCATCCAGTCATAAGTCTATCTACTTTTCTACAGGATTGATATTAATTATTTCATTAAATCTTTGCTAATGATAAAAGTGTATAACTAGACAATTTTCAAAGGAAGGAATCCAATGTATCAATAGTTACGTGAAAAAAAAGTGCTCCAAATGAACAGTGTTTAGAAAAATGGGTTTCAACTTATACCCATTAGTTTGGGAAAGATTATTTAAAAAAAACCATAAATGACAGAAGTTGGAGAAACTGGGAATACTGGAGCTGTGGTTTGGTTCAGCTATTCGAAAAAACAATTTGGAACTATGCCTCCAAAGTGTGTAAAGTATGCATATCATTTGATACAGTGATACCATTACTAGGTCTATACTTCAAGAAATCAAAGAAAAAGTATTATGTGGGAAAAAAAAGTTTTAGCAATTTTTTTTAGAATTTCAAACAAATGCACTAGAAAATGAAGAAATTTTAATCAAATAAGGAATTGATAAATGACTTATGATATAGGTATATAATTTAATATTGGGAATAGTGAAAGAGTTAGATTTAGAGAAAACTGTTAGATTTTTATGAATTGATATATAGTTCATCACATAATTATAAAATAACAATTATAATATTGTAAAGAAAAAATAATTTTGAAAGACTTAAGAACCCTGATCAGATACAATCCAAGTGAAAGTCACAGTTTGGAAAGGGCCAATGCAGTGACTAATTTTGCTTGTTTATCCATATTTGTTCAAAAGAGTTTTGTTTTTATTTCAATGAAGGTGGTTGGATGGAAGAAGAAAAAGGAATAAGGAAGAATGAAGAAGAAGGGGAAGAAGAAGGAAGAATAAGAGGAAAAAGAAGAGGAGGGGGAGAAGAAGGGGAGGAGGAGGGGAAAGAAGGAAGGGGGAGGAGAAGGAAGAAGAAGGGGAAGAAGGAGGAAGAAGAAGAGGAAGAAGAAGAGGAAAAAGAAGGAGAAGGAGGAGAAGGAGGAGGAGGAAGAGGAGGAGGAGCTAAAATTTGGGTAAACTATGTTAAGATCATTTCTGTCTTGTACCAGTTTAGTAATAGAATGACAAAAGGAAATTAGGTTATCCTGGTTTGACATACAGCTATGCTTTCTTTAGAATTACCTTCATAGAGCCATGTTCTCTTTAGAATTATCATTACCTTTTTTAGATGTTTGCTAACTACCTGTTTAATTATCTGTTCTAGAATTTCCTTGGGAATAACTCTACAATGTTCCTAGGAATATGTACAAAAATTTTTTATAAGGGGTGCAGATTCCTTTTCTTTTTTCCTTTAGCCTGCCCATTGCTCTAATCTTAGATAGGTAAGGTCTAACAGCTGATTTTATGGGAAATCTTTCACTCAAACTTCCTGTAGTTCCTTCTTCACCTTTCCCAATCCTGGAGGAATGATAACACCTTCATCCCCCTCCTTGCCTTTAAAAGTAGGTGTCCAGAGCCCCATTCCACTTAAATACTTGTGTCAACTCCCTCTTTTCAAACAGTTAAGTGTTGGCCACAGGGTAGATTTGGCTGCTTATACTGCTTTGATCAGTAGGGAGTAATTAACTATAATCATAATAATTAATAATTAGCTATAACCTTTCTGATAATAGTAAGGACCACTGACTGGGCTTCCCCAACTGCTTTGTTGCTACCCATTCTGGACCAAAATTTGAATCTGCTCTACTGTTCTGTCTTCCAAATCTTTAACCATTGCCAACCACCCTACCTCTCATTCAAAGAAACTCCACATCTTTCCATGTGCAGTACAGTCAAGCCTACCCTTCTATATTGTCTCTTCCAGCTAGAATGTAAGATCCCTGATAGTTCAAACTATTGTGATGTTCTCTTTGATTCCCAGAATTTAGCACAGGATTTTGCAAATAGCAACTTCTTACCAAGTGCCTTTTAATTGGCTCATTCATTCATGAATTCATCCTTACTACATCTTCCTCCCCTTCTTTGAGGGTACAGACTTTTGTTTCAAGATCATCTCATAAGCATTTCATATAATTTATTGGACATAGAAGGTTTGAAGAATGAAAATAAGTTGATAATAAAATCTGGTGAGCATTATTTTGAGAAGTAACTTTGGAAACTTATTGTTTGAGGGTCTGTTAAAAAGTACTCACAATAATAGTATCACAAGCTTAGGCAAATCAAAATAACCAGCAAACTCACATTTGTATGTACTGCAATACTTAGAAAAACACTTTCCTTACAACAGAACTGTCAGAGAGATTGCTTCATTATAAGTATCCACATAGTATAGATGAAACTACTTAAGCTACCAGGTCTTAAGTAAGAAAATTTGTGCTCAAGTTACATTGGGATATTATGGATTTTTCAAGTAATAAGGGTAATCACCTAGACAACAGATGTCAGAGACAAGTTGCAAAAGCAGATCCATTGGCTCCAGGTCCAAAGATGATTAAAGGGAATTATTTTACTTCCATTTAAAATAAAGAAGGATTGGTCAGGGGCCATTGTGTTGGTTTCTTGTAGCATTCTTTTACAAGATCAACGAATTAGTTGAGCTAGAGGACTGCTGGGGTCCCTTCCACCTCTCAATTACTATGATTCTATGATTTTGTGAATTGATTGTAGTTGGCTGGGATAGCCATCAATGTAGTCAAGTAAGAGAAAGGAGGTTCAAGTCTCAACAAGGTTAAAATGATGGGAATCTTTAGTGTTTTTGGGGGAGGGGAAAATATTGATTATTAATTCATTTCCCAAAACCAACCTGATAGCTCTCAGTGAAAATATATGATCAAATTCAACTAATCTTCCTTTCTTAAAAACTGACTTGATTATAATTACTGTAAACCCTAAAAGACTCAGAATTTGCTATGTATATGATTTTGAATGATTTATTGCCCATATCAAACTGTCACTTTGATTAAGGAATTGGGAAATCCCTTAAGCATAATCTAACTTGAGATGTTCATATTTGCAAATTTAATCTCGATTCAAAATTATATAAGCATTTTCCCCCTGCTGAGATTCTAGCACAACTCAGAATAAGACCTAGAGCCACAAAAATGCATCAACATTTGAAATCAGAAAATGAGAAACTTGCCATTTTACAAGACTTAGTTTGAGGGCTTAGATGGTTTAATTTTTCAAAACTGGATTTTCCATCTTTATCTATTTTTCATTTAAAAAATGAAGCATGGCATTAACACAACACAAGTTAATTTCAACAAACTAATGGAAGGGGTACTCTGTTTCAGTGGAAAGAACAAGGGATTTGAAGTCTGAAACCCTGTGTTCAAATCCTGACTCTTCCTCTTAATATAGTTTGTGCCCTAGGTACATAAACTCTTATTGTGATTAAGTTTCTCAACAAGCTGAAAAGTTTGAAGTAGATGACCTCTCAGATCCCTTCTACTTCTAAACTTATTTTGAAGTAGATTTCATTATTGAAACAAATTCAATTCAACAAACATTTATTAAGTGCTTACTATATACAAGATAATATGTTTCTTACATCCAGGAAATCTGTTACCGAGGAAATGTTATTTTTGTTGTTGCTCAGTCATGTCAGACTTTTCTGACCCCATCTGGGGTTATCTTGGAAAAGATACTGGAATGGTTTGTCATTTCCTTCTCCCACTCATTTTATAGATGAGGAAACTGAGGCAAAAAGGGTTTATTTTTGGTGTTTATGGGTTGAGAAGTCTGGAAATTTCCACAGCTGTTGGTGATTTACTCTCCTGAAGTCTGCTCTAGCCCCTGCTGGTCAGAGCCTCCCTGGGACCCAAACCTTGGCTCACAGGGGACTGAGCTCTGCTCCCAGCACACTGTGATAGACCTTGCCAGGCTGCCTTCAGTGGGAGATTTGTTGCTCTCTGTTGCTTTGTGGGTTTTGTAGCTCTAAAATTTGTTTAGAGTAATTTTTTTTTACATGTATTGGAGGTGGTGAGAGCTGGAGTGGTACTTAGGTCCTGTTTTTACTCCACCATCTTGGCTCCACCCCCTGAGAATGATTTCATGTATAGGTTGAATTTCAGCCTGGACTTGAAGAAAACCAAGAAAGCCAGCAAGAAAAGATGAAAAGGGAGAGAAAGGGGCGGCCAGGTAGCACAGCAAGTAAGAGCACCAGCTCCAGTGTCAGGGTTACCTGGGGATCGAATCCAGGCTCAGACACTTAGAACCCATCCAGAAACACCTGGCCATGTAACCTTGAGCAAGTAACTTAACCCCAATTGCTTAGGGGCCGCCAGGTGGCTCAGCGAGTAAGAGCACCAGCTCCAGTGTTGGGATGACCTGGGGATCAAATCTGGGCTCAGATACTCAGCACCACACCCAGAAATAACTGGCCATATAACCTTGAGCAAGTTACTTAACCCCAATTGCTTAAAAAAAAAAGAAAAGAAAAGGGAGAGAGAATTCTCTGGAGGTCAGCCATAGAAAAGTCCTGGAGTCATGAGATGGAATGTCTTTTTAAGGAACATCAGGGAGGTCATTATTATTCCTAGATTGTTTAGGATGTGAGAGTAAATAATGTAAAAAGAGATGAGAAAGGTTAAAATGGGCCAGTTTAGGAAGTACTTTGAATGCCAAATGGGATTTTATATTTTATCATGGAGGTGATAGGGAGCCACTAGAGTTGCTGTAGGAGGGATGACATGATAGACCTATACTTTACAAAGTTTAATTTGACATCTGTGTTGAGGATGGGTTGGAGTGGGGATAGACTTGAGGTAGGGACACTCACCAGTAGGTTCTTGCAATAGTCCAGGCATGTGGTGATGAGGACTTGCACCAGTATGACATTAGTGTCAGAGAAATAAGGAGGCATACAAAAGAGATATCACAAACTAAAGTCACCAGGACTTGACAATAGATTGAATACAGAGGGTGGGGGTGGAGCTAAAAGGCAATGAGGAGTCCAGGATAGCACTTCTTTTGTGAACCTTTGTGCCTGGGAAGATGCTGATGCCCTTGACAGTAATAAGAAAGTTAGAAAGAAGGGAAAGGTTGGGGTGAATGATAATTAGTTCAGTTTTGTTGATAGTTAAATTTAAGATGTATATGGGACCCACAATTTGAGGTGTTTGAGGTGGGTGCTTAGAGATAGCATCCTGGAGATAAGGAGAAAGTATCCATGGGAGATGACATACAAAGACATACTATATAGGGGTGGGGAAGCCGCGGGCCTTAAGAGGTCCTTTATAGTCCTTAAGTGTGATCCACATGTGGTCCTCAAGTGCGTACCTTTGACTGAATCTAAGCATTTGTTCTGTGAAGTTTGGATTCAGTCAAAGGGCCACACCTGAGGACCTAGAGGACCATATGTGACCTTGAGGCCCCCAGGTTCTCCATCCTTGGCATAGGAGAAGAGACAAGGGCCCAGGACATAACATTGGGAGAGACTCTTTCGTCTGCCTCTTGTTGCCTCTTAATGATTAAATAAGGTAATGCTTATAAAGAGCGTTTATAACCATGCACAATATAGTCCATGCAATAATCATTTATTAAGGGCCTACTTTGTACAAGGCCCTGGTTCTTATTATGTTTATAGTATTAGACTGAATATGGGGTAATGCTAAGACCTTGAGAGCTATATGACATATTATTTTGAAGCTAATTTTAGTCTGAGTTGGTTTCAATTAGAAACCATCTGGAAAATACATTGAACACAGTTTCTGAATTGAGCAAGTAAAGAGATAAGATGCAGAGAATTTCAAATAGGAAAGTCAAAGACATAAGAAAAGAGATTCAAAATTCATTCTAATCCAAACAGTTCCTAATAAGAGAATTTCATGAATTTCAGAAATAAGTTTGGAAATAACCAGTCCTGAACTGAATGCTTGTCTTCAGGGCAGGCAGTTAAATCTACTGTCTGGTCTGAGCATCCTGAAGAAATATGAAGAGATGAAGATTGGTGATTTGGAAGTTAAAAACACAGTGTGACAACCAGAAATAGTAACACAATCACAGCTGGGGTCATAGATGGAATAATTCTCCCACTGTCTTTTGCCTTGCAGTATAACATCTGGAGTGTTATATTTAGTTGTATCTTAGCATGCTTGAAAAGGTTCGAGAGACATAATTTATGGGTAATTTAATATTTTTACTAATAATGCCAGTACTTTAATAAAATGGTGGTCATTTGACTGTTTCCCTCTTACACCAAAGACAAACATAGTGGTGGTGGGTTCATGGCCTTTATACCTATAGGATGAGGGGTGTTCTTGAGGGTGGCAATCAACTCTGACTGTTTAACAATTAATGAGAGAATTAATATTATAAGGAGAGGCTGGGCCTAAACACTGATTATGTCATTTACTTCTAAGTTACCTCCAACCTTGGAAGATCTATTCAAAGAATATATATTCCACCCAAGCCTGAGCAGAAGGGAGTTTCACCTAATATATATCCAAAATGAGGAGATGGTTAATCCTATCTTCCATCAGCCTGGTGCTTGAGAGACTGGACAAAGAAATAACAAAGGGGACAAAAACCTGGAGTATCTCCAATTTTAATCATTGACTATTAATATTAGAGAGAAATACTCATTTCTCTCAGAGGTTAACAAATTTAAAGTGCCTTCTGAAAAGAACCTCTAGGATTATGAGGGGACTCCACACCATGCCAGATAAGACGTAATTGATAGAAGTCAAGATACAACTGATTATAGAAAGGAGAAGAATTGGGAAGGCAAGGGAATATCATAGGATTTAGATGGCAAGAGATATTAGCTATCTTCTCTTCCAAACTCTTGTTTTTGAGTTAGCTAGTTGAATCCCAGAAACACTAATAGACATCCCAAATTACATAGGCAGGAAATGATTCAGCAAGGAAGCAAGCCCTACTTGAAATTCAATGCTTTTTCCACTTCACGATACTGCCTCTCCCAGATTCTTGTTTTTAAATATTTGTAGAATGATCATATTGAAGGGATACACAAAAGAGGTCATTACATAATCCAAATCAGGGGTTATAGATATTCTGCTTTGTCTCTAAGGGTAAGAAAGAAGAGGAATTAGTGCAAGTTAAAAAATAAATTTGAGCACAATAAAAAGAGAAATATCCTAGCACCTGGAATTCTTCCAAAATGTAATGAGTTGATAGTGGTCCCTGGTAGTGAGGTCCCTACCACTACAAATATTCAAGCAGTCTGGATGATCATTTGTAAGGGCTGTTTTGTTTGGGTATGAATTATACTAATTCATCTCTGTGCTCCCTTCCAAATCTGAGATTTCATGATTCTGTAATTAGAAGGATCGTGGAAGTGGTGACATTCTTTTTACCAGGTTAATTAACCACCACTTACCATGATAACATGTTATATTGATGTCAGAACTTAGATATGAGTATGCTGTGATCAATCAGTAATATATTGTTTCTGTGTTATAAGATTTTCTTGAGTCTGAGCACACTTCACTGCTTCTGACTGATACAGGGACATGCTAGAATTAGCTAACTTGTTTTCAGAACCCATTGTTCAATTTTCAGTGGGATCATTTAATCTCAGATTTTGGCATAGACTCAAATCAGGGCTTGACTGATTGTTTTGTTGATGGCCTAGACTCTTTTTAAGTCTTTATAATGCAGATAAAACTTAAGAGTGTGTGATGATATGTGTGCTTTTATTTTTCCTGGAGAGCCCTACTGTTAAATATTTACTAGTATATCCTTGTATTGCTCTATAAAATTACTTGAGCTCAGCAGAAGTGTAGTAGAAGGCTCAGGGAATGAAGTCATCACTAGGCTAGAGGTCTGGTGATTATAGGATCATAATCATTATGATGCCGATTCTGACGCTGTGGCTGTTACTACCAATGATGATGATAACTGACATTTATATTGCACTTTAAAAATTACAAAATAAGTTATATCCACTATCCCATTTGAGGTTCGAAATACTCCTGCTGATAAACAAACCTGCCAAGTGTTAGTACTCTTTCTCTCTCTTCCCTCAAATGTGAAGTCAGTTAGGGCACTTAAGTTGTTCATTAAGTTATGTGTAAGGATGTTCCATCATGAGTCCCCTCGAATGCATGGCTGAAATCAATTTGGAAAACCTCATAACAAAAACCCATTTGGGGTTGTTTGGATTTCAGGTAGTAGATACCCAACTTTCCTTTTCTATCCTCCTCTTCCATTTCTTACCTTAGTTCTTTAGTTCTTTTTTTTTAAGCAATTGGGCTTAAGTAACTTGCTCAAGGTTACACGGCCAGTTATTTCTGGGTGTGGTGCTAAGTATCTGAGCCTGGAGTTCTTTAGTTCTTGAAAGAGTAAGGGAAGTAGTAATCAGGAAAATGATTTGAGTCAGTAGATATTTCACACCCTCAAAAATCACTTGCCTACAATTTGTATGTGTGTGTGTGTGTGTGTGTGTGTGTGTATGCACATGTGTGTATTTTTACTCACAAGAAGGGGGAGAAAACATAAGGGTCAATACATTTTCTTCCAACATTCTTATATTCTCTGTTAATGATTGACAGGATAAGGCCAAAAATAGGAACTTTTGTCTCTTTTCCTCCATCTCTCCTAACAAGTGTCACAAAACAAACCCAGGGCAAATGGTGATGGTAGGGGCAAGGGAATTAAATTTGGGAGGAAAGTGACTCATTACCTAAGTCATTGCTGGGAGGGCTGGGATTTGTATGATGTTGATTGGATTCAATAGTGGTAGATTCACCTCAGGGTGTCTAAGTTTACTAAGTGTACATCATTTGATATAGTATTTAGATCACCGTGCTTGACATTCTTGGACCCTGCTTTATAATTTTACTTACTAGGTATGTATTTCTGGATATATTATGTAAATTCACTTAGTTTCCATTTCCACATATCTAAATTATGAATTGTGATAGAACCTACTTCGCAGAGTTATTGTAATAATTAAATAATATATTTTATGTAAAATACTCCAAAGTTCTTAAGGACTATTTAAATGTGATTTATTATTATCTCATGCTCATTTTTTTCTTTCATTGAGGTCCAGATAGAAATAGTCTTGGAACAAGTTTCCTGCTACTATTCTTTGATATTTAATGTTTTATGTACCAACCATAGTTGAACAATACAACTGCTTTTTGTATTAGGATGTAAACTCATCCTCTGAAGTTTCATTGAAAGCATCCTTGCATAATTCTGGTGGCATGTAGCATGACTGGGATGATACATTTCTCATTTTGTTCTCACATGATTTTGTTCTCCTCTTCTTGATCTCTATATTTGTATATTCTTTTGTCACAAAAAACTTGGAAATTATGAATATTTGTTATATCACTATCTATTAAAATGATTTTTTTCTTAAGATTTTGCATATCAGAATTATGTCTGGGTGATTGTGGGCAACATTTCACAAAGGTCTTGTTACAAAAAAAGTATATATTTTGAAGTTTGTATTGCTAAGGTATGGATTTGTAAGTGTTCAATCTAACAAGGATAGCAAGCTTCTGATGTATAATTCTAACTCCCAGGTCATATTCTGCTAAGCATTCAGCAGATAGTTGTTTTTTTTTTTTTTTGCAGCTTGTGACACAAGTTTGTAACACAGTTTCTATTATTTTCTTTTATAATTTACATTTATGATTGATTGTACACTTCTTAATGAGAATTCTTGCATAATATTGGGTGGTGGTGACTTTTCTTGATTGTCATAAAAACTTGTTTCCACAAAAAAAGTCATTTTTGATACTTTTTTTTTGTCAACATATTATTGACTGAATTAACACGGATATCACCAATAAAGGGCCTCTTGATTCCATGTTGGATCTTAGCCATTTTCTAAATTCCTTTGGTATGTTAAGCACCCTGAGTCACTTTCAACAAACTTCATGACATATGACTATTATCAGCCTTTAATATGCTTTAAATAATATAGGATTGTGAAAAAGTATTTCTATAGTTTATATTTACATTTTTTATCATGTACTCTAATTATGTCTATCAATCATCTTCCTCCTTTTTTTTTAATGAAAAAGCTTTATTTTTATAGCTGCTTTTTGGTGATAGGCCCTGTGTTTTAATGTTCCATGTATGTTATATGGGATGCATGCCAAACATGTAAATTTATCTTACAGCGTTAAAAATGTGCATTAAGTTAGGTATTGCTTGTTGTTTTAAACATCTTCTCCCTAAATCCATTGATCAGAAAGCTTTCAAAAAGTATTTGGCTACAGCCTTCATTTGGACATCTTTATTCCTAATATCTCTTCCTTGGATGAGATCAATGTTTTCCATTAGTTTTATTTGACCTTCTGGATTCAAGCTCTCATCTTTCTATTTCTATCATCCTCAGCATATACTGACATTTTTATAGAGATCAAGATGATATTTTGATGGAATTGAAGACAGATTCCATAAGATAAAGTAGGCATTTAATGTATTCTTTGGGGGATGGGTGGGTGGGGAGGTTGAGTCATATAGCTTGATTTAATCTATATAGCCTGTGTGATTGATTAGATGATTTGCTTTGACTTCTTCCTTAATTTGCAAACATATTTCATTCATATCAGGGGAAATTGTATTGTTGTTATTCAAGTCATTTTGCAGTTATGTATGACTCTTTGTGACTCCATTTGGGGTTTTCTTGTCAAAGGTAATCGGATTGTTTGCCATTTCCTTCTCTAGCTTATTTTATAGGTGAGGAAATGGAAGCCAAAAGGATTAAATAATTTGTCCAGGGACAGCTACTACCTAAAGCTAGATTTGAACTCAGGAAGATGAGTTTTCTTCATTCTAGGCCCAGCACTTTATCCACCATGCCACCTAGCTGCCGCTAAGACTAAATATTGTTGTCACCATCACCATCACAATTGTCATTATAATAATCATTATTCTCAGCTTATATTTATATTCCAATATAAATGATCCTGGTACATGTTACTATCCTATTACATGTTTAGTTTTCAGCAGACTATCAGATGTATTGAATGACTTATTTTTTTTTTTTTAGTTAACAAAACTATTAGCATGTAAGATTATCTTCTATAGGCTCATGGAACAACTCCAGGTATATATAGAATAATATTGATAGCATTATAACCCAAATCATTAATTTCTCATCTTCATTGGCACATTATAAAAACTGATTATCTTCCCAATTTTGTATCTCTGAGCAAGGTATCTATTCCATTTTAGCCACGTATCTTCTGGCTCTCTCTTTTTTTTAATTATTCAGAATCAAAACAGTAAATGAGGGGAAGAGAGTAATCAGAAATGTGATATGATTACCATAATGGGCATGATTTTAATGAATATCTGTAATGTTAATGGGATAATAAGATATTCCCCACCCATTAATAGCCCTCACATAGAGCCCTTTGGAGGAGGGACTTGCCTAAGGAGTAGCTTGCTTAGGTGAAGGATTGCCTGTAGGAAAGCTTCCACACCTTTTGGTACTAAGTTGTTTAGGCAATGAGTCTCGAGGGTTGTGATGCCTGCTGGCTCTGAGACGTGTATATATACTCTGAATTTGTATTTTGCTTGGGAGGTTTGCTTATGAGAAGGACCATTTTATTTCCTGTTGGAAACTCTGATTAGCCATATGTTCAGACTGCCCCCCCCCAACTGCTCAGATATAAAGGTTCTTTCGATCCAGTGGTGTATGTAAAGTGTATAGCGATACTGCTTTGATTTAGGCAGTCAGAGTCCTGTCTGTTGGACTTCATGCTAATTTCTCTAGTTGTATTTTCTCTGACATTCAGTGTGATTACTTTACCCATGAACTAATTAATGTAATTAAAAGTAGGATTGTTAATCCCTTTTTGAACAGTCTTTCCTAGAAAAGCAGATTAAAGAATGTATTCTAGCAGGCCATCCTGGATATGCTAGGGTGTTTGTTGTTACAATATCTGATCAGTGACTCTGATGTCTGTTAAAAAAGAGAAGAATAGGTGAGATGACTTCACATTTTTACATGGACCATGTTAATTTGTGGGTCTTTATTACCCAAATCTTTTTGCCTTAAGCTTTGATCTAGTTACCCTGATAGAACTCAAAGAATTAGTAACACGCAGTGTAAGAATATTGGATAGGTGCTCAACATGTGACAATGAGTCTATTAGGAGAGGAAAAATGAAGCATATTCAAAGTTCATTTAACTTTATAACAACCACTTGCACTGCAGATATATGTATAAGCTGTACATGTCTGAAATTGTTTTAAAAAAAGGCATAAAGATGTCTGCATGTATTGCTTCTCTTGATGAGTAGGCAATGTTACTGCAATTTCTCTCCCATGTAATTAGTAGAAAAGGCAATGTTATTTCAAATTCTCTTTCACATAATTTGAAAAAAAGTAGAGAATAAAAATGTTCATAAAGTCCTTTAATTGAGTCACCAGATCATAAAATCTAAGTTATTATATGATGCTAATAATTTTTGAATACTTTTGGTGTCAGAATATTACTATTTGTAATACATTATTTTAGGAGTCAATAAAAAATACAGGTCACCAGCCTTTGATTAAAATCAGCAATGCAAAATACAGTTTCCTCATTTATCAGATGATACATGGGATTTTGTTTTTCCTAAGGAAAGTCTCAACTCATTTATCGCTTAAGAAAAAAATAACTTTTAAATATATCATATCTTTATCAAGTTCATGAATAAAAAACATTTTATGTAACAAGCTAGTTTTGCCATATATATTCCTCTAATCTTCATACAACACATATGTGGAATTCATAGAGGAATCATGTATAGTGGATATATACATAGGTATGTATAGAAAATAGTCCAGGTGTGCTGGCCCAGCCCACACTCTATGGTGATCACCTGTGATGAAGACCAAATAGTCATACAAATCTCATGCTAACATCTTTTTAATGCAAATGAATGATACCATATATCCAGTACTTATATGGCTTCACAGTTTCATTGATATATACTTCCCCTTGCTCCTGAAGGTTAAATCATATCAATTCCTTCCCATCCTCTGTGCAATTTTCACCCAAATCCTCTAGTAAATCCTACCATGGAGAGTCTAAAATATGTACTAGACACACCTTCCTGGAAGACTTGTAATATTCTGTGGGCACAAATGGAGCTTTGGGCTGTCCATCTGTTATCTGTTAGCCAGACTACATATAAAGAAGAAAATTCATTAAAGTAAAATTATATGGGGAGCTCAATTTAAGCACAAAATTAAACCCACAGAAGCAGACATGTATTTCATAGAGAGGTAGTAAGCATCCTGCTATGCATGGAGAGATGAGAAGCCTCGCCCCCAACTTTTACTACTAAGTCTTTCATGATGACTTAACTTACCTCCATATATATAAATAAAGTTTTACATTTATTCAAAACAGACACTGGGGTGAAGGAGAAAAAAACAACAAAGTTTTAAAACTTCATTAAAGTTTTTTTTCCTAGTTATTATGGTCCCCATTCAGAAATATCCAGAGGGAAAAAACCAAACCAAAAGAAAAAAAAATACACTGAAGATTCAGTTAAGCATTTGGAATTGGATTCAGAATTATCTGTGGAGAAGGAGCTGCTAGCTACTGGATAGTTGACTTAGTTGTGGATGGTATATCATACAAAGAGATAGAAAAAAATATTTGTATTTGGAGTCTTTAGAAGCAATCAAAATTAGAGTAAATGCCAATTTGGATATAATCACACCTCCTTAAAAGAAATTTCCAAAGGAAACAGGACAGTGATGATCAATGAATAAATTCTTATTATGCACAAATGATTGTATTAGCATTTGGAGATGTGAAGACAAAACTGAAAAGTTTTCTTTTCTCAAGGAGCTTACATTCTTTAAAGTAAGAGAAGAGGGTAATAGCTTTAGAGATAGAAAGAATCTTCTCTGATCTTGTAAACTTCTCTTCTAGTAAAAAAAATAAGAAAACAGAGGACCAGAAAGTTTAACTGATTTACAAGTTCAAACTTGTTGGTTAAAATGTCATAGGATATTAAAAAAAATTGTAGGATTGAAGCATATGGACATTTATTAATACTATTATATCTTTAAAGTGTTCATTCTTCCATAAAATATATTGTCATTTTAACTTTTCCTCTGTGTCACACCAACACAATATGCACAGCACTGACAGCAACTGTAAATATGGTGGCATAGTTCTCAGTGGCAAAATATAACAGTTTCTCCATATAGAAGACAGAAGCAAAGCATTTCTTCAGCAGGGAGGAGCCAGGATGGGGATGTAGAAGCAGGAAAACTCCATGAGCTGCCCCAATAACCACCTCAAATACCTATAAAATATGACTCTAAACAAATTTTAGAGCTACAGAACCAACAAAGTGACAGAAAGAAATTTCCTGCTAAAGGCAGCCCAGCAGGCTACAGGAAGGGTCCATCACAGCACACTGGGAAAAGAGGACAGTCTGGTGAGCCATGTGATTTTAGCCTCAGGGTGGGCCTGACTGGCAGTGGCTGGAGCACACTTCAGGAGAGTGAATCCTCAGCAACGGTGGCTGACTTATCAACCCATAAATGCCAAAGATCAAGCCAAAGGTCAGTGGGGAACTCTGTTGGAACCAGGAGGGACAGAAGAGCACAGCCCCTGCCCCTGGGGTGAGAAGTGGCAGAAGTACAGCAGCTGTGCATTCACTGCTGTGTGGCTGCTTCAGAGCTCCTGGCCTGCAGATCATAGGGGGACCAAGCAAACATTCAGAGGGTAATCTCTCTTGATTTAACCTGCTTCGATGTGGATCACTGTCTTAGGTGGTGGTCCTGGGGTATGTGGGAGAGCTTGCAGAGAGGGCACACAACTAATAGTTACAGAAGTTGTGAAGACCCCAGTTATTTGGGACAAACCACTCCTTTCTGCAAGAAGAGTTTGACTGTGTCAAAGAGCTCAAAAGTCAAGTAATTGACTGGCAACATGAGCAAGCAGAGGAAACGAAGCAAGCACAGAAATCAAACCTTAGATTCCCTTTTTGGTGAAAAAAGGATCAAAGCATGGAATGGGAGGAAGACAACAAAGCCAGAACTCCGTATCAAAAGCTTCCAAGAAAAATATGAACTGCATACAGGATATGGAGGAGCTCAAAAAAGATTTTGAAACTCAAGTAAGAGAAATGGAGGAAAAAATGGGAAGAGAAATGAGAATGATGCAAGAAAATCATGTAAAGTGAGTTAACAACTTCACTGAAGAAAATACCTTAAAAATAGACTAACTCAAATGTCAAAAGAGGCCCAAAAGCCAATGAGGAGAAGAATGCTTTAAAAAGCTTAATTTGCCAGATTGAAAAAGAATCTCAAAAGCTCACTGAAGAGAATCATTCTTTCAGAATTAGATTGGAACAAATGAAAGCTGATAGCTTTATGAGAAATCAAGATGCTATTAAACAGATCCAAAGAAATGAAAAAAATATAGAAGGCAATGTGAAATATCTCATTGAAAAAAACAATGACTTAGAAAATAGATCAAGGGGAGATAATTTAAAAATTGTTGGACTACATGAAAGCCATGATCACAAAAAGAAACTAGAAATCATCCTTCAAGAAATTCTCAAAGAAAATTGCCCTGATATTTTAAAACCAGAGGGTAAAATAGAAATTGAAAGAATTCAGTGATCACATCTTGAAAAAGATTCCAAAATGAAAACTCCTAGGAATATTATAGCCAGGTTCCAGAGTCCCCAGGTCAAAGAGAAAATATTGCAAGCAGAGAAGAAGAAACAATGTGAATATTGTGGAAATACAATCAGGGTCTATATTAAGAGATTGAAGGACTTGGAATATGATATTCCAGAGGTCAAAGAAGCTAGGATTGAAACCAAGAATTACCTACCCAGCAAAAATGAGTATAAAGTTTCAGGGGACAATATTCAATGAAATGGGGGGGCTTTCAAGAATTCTTGATGAA
This sequence comes from Petaurus breviceps papuanus, assembly GCF_028583685.1. Taxonomy (NCBI): domain Eukaryota; kingdom Metazoa; phylum Chordata; class Mammalia; order Diprotodontia; family Petauridae; genus Petaurus; species Petaurus breviceps. Next base: position 3,086,925 of record NW_027185889.1, on the reverse strand, counting down.
AAAACCAGAGTTGAATAGAAAATTTGACATTCAAATACAGGAAGCAATAGAAGGTAAACAGAGAAAAGAAATCATAAGGAACTTATTAAAGTTGAACTATTTACATTCCTACAAGGAAAAATGATAATTGTAACTTATGAAACTTTTCTCAGTAGGAGGATAGTTGAAAGGAATACACACACACACACACATATATGTCTATATAGGAGGGTATTTATGTATATGAATACATATGTGAGTGTGTGTATTTATATGTACATGTATACATAGAGAGAGGGCACAGGATCAAATGAAAAGGAAGGGATGATATCTAAGAATATATAATTAAGAGGTGAGAGAGGAATATAATGAGAGAAGATAGGGAGAGACAGAGCAGGGTAAATTATCTCATATAAAAGAGGCAAGAGAAATCTGTTACAATGGAGCTGAAGAACAGGAAGGTAAAAGGGAATGGGTCAATCTTACTCCCTTTGAATTTGGCTTTAGGAGGGAATAACACACACTAAATTGGATATCTTACCCTACAGGAAAGTAGAGGGGAAGGGGATAAGAAGGGGAATGATAGATAGGAGGTCATATTTGGAGGGGAGGTTAGTTAGAAGCACACTTTTTAAAAGGGACAGGGTCAAAGTAGAGAATAGAACAAATGGGGGGCAGGATAGGATGGAGGGAAATAGTCAGTCTTTCACAATATATCCTCTATGGAAATGTTTTGTGTAACTACGCATGTATAACCTATACTTAATTTCTTATCTTCCCAGTAGGGGTGGGTGATGAGGGAAGAAAAAGAATCTGGAATTCAAAGTTTTAAAATCAAATGATTAAAAAATTATTATTATTATTATTTTTTTTTATTGTTACTTGCAACTAGGAAATAACATATACAGACACTGGGGTATGGAGATCCATCATGCCCTGTTGGAAAGTTGAAGAGGGGATGGAGGAGGATATAAGAGAAAGCAGATGGGGGGAGGGTATCCAGTGGGATTGATGTTTTGGGGTAGTGGGGAGGGGAAAGACAGAGAGAAAATCTGTAACTCAAAATCTTGTGGAAATAAATGTTGTAAACTAAAAATAAACACACACAAAAAGAATATTATAAGAATTAATTTTTTTTCTTCAGTCACTGGAAAATCAAATCCCAACATCAGAAAGTCAAATTCATCATAGCAGCAAGGAAATCACTATGCCATAACACCACAGAGAGCCACACCATCCTTTAGCATTCCCATAAACAAACATTCACAAGTCTAATTATCTCCCTGGCTTTGTCCTCTCTTCCCTCCAGCTCCAGCTGCTCTGACTCTTAGCTTCCTGTGGGCTCTGCTCCACCCTTCAGCAAGCTCCTCCCACCATAGGCTTCATCTGATTGAATTCATCCTATTAGGGGGCAGGGAAGTTCTTCAAAAGCTGAGGCGCCCTTCAAATTCCCTTTGGTTTATTAAGGGGCAGGGATGACCTTCAAATTCACTTTATCATTACACTCTGCTTTTTATTATGCATTTAAAATATTGTTAGAAATTATCTCAAGCAAGTAAAAAGCAGTAGAAAACAAAAGAAAACCTAGAAGGAAGCACAGAAAATCTGGGTAGTTTTGAAAGCAATGTGTAGTTTTTATGATATAGGTTTTCTTGAAATGAAAATTTGTTTTATGTTGAATTCTTTCTTAGCTTCTGCTGTGTATATAGAAGTTTTTTTCTTTTATTATTTTGTATTTAATTTACAATGAATAAAAATGATCAAAAATGAATTTTTTCAAATAAGCTAGGAAAGAAGACAGCAAAGAAAATTTATTTTTCAGTTGGTCAATCATGAAGCATTTAGTAAGTGTTTGCTATATTCTTAGTACCATGCTAAGTGCTTGAGATGCAAAGACAAAGGGAAAAAAATTCCTCTCCTTCTAGAACTTACATTAAAAAACTTCCTTATTATTATCAATTTGATAAATATCTATATACCTGAACATTTCCCCATACAAAGAAAAGAAAACAGGCACCAAATCCCCATCTTGTCTATTCCTATTTGAGTGTGATTGAGCACCAATAGAGGGAATCATACAACTGTACTAACTAGGCCCACTACAAATGTATGGTAAATTAATCTAGGTGAAGTAGAAAGGGAGCTTATACTTGGCTCTTTAATTTCATTGCTTTTGTGACTGGACAAATCATTTCTCCTCACTATGCCTCAATTTCTTCACTGGTGAAACGAGGGGTCTGGCTTCTAAGGTACTTCCAGATATAAGTCTATGATATTATGAGTCAATGATTTGATTTGCTCTGTCTGGCTGTAGAAGAAAGAATTACAAGTAATTAATGGAAGTTACAGAGAGGAGAATTGGTTGCTTCTGCAGGCTGTGTGTTCTTCACTAGAAGTCCCTGAACAAAGCTTAGAGACCAATTGTCAGCTAGGTTTTAGGGTGGATTCTGGTACACTTATGACCTAGAGTAGATGTATTCTGAGGATCCCTCTAGTTATGAGATTTCATGTTTTCATGATCACTTTTTTGTATCTTTCTCAAACACTTAGAACAGAGCTTTGAACATAACAGGCACGTAATAAATGCTTAATGGTTGACAGATTCTGGGATATACCTTGTCTCTTCTCTGCCCCACTCTCTTCCCCTCAGCAGACTGTAAACTTTTTGAAAGTAAAACCTTTTTTTTTTCAAAATGGAATTTTGCATTAGAGGACTGTAATGAGTAGGTTCTAATGATGTTTATATTTATGTAAACTTGCATAAAATAGATCATATTATATAACTTTACATTTTTTAAAAAACAGTCTTGTACTTGGTTTCTCACTATAACTAAGCTTATAGGATCATAGATTTAGAACTAGAAGCAATCTTAGATTTTTCCATAGAATAATATCCTTTTCATTTAGGAAATGAAGTAAAACATCATAGATTATTAACAATATTCCCATTACCTACTCAGCAGGGTTGTTGTGAAGATTAAATGATACAATATTTGTGCAAAGGGTATGCAATTAAAAAAAATGCATTAATGTGAACTACTATTGTGTGTGATTCTTGTGATTATATTCCATCTCCAACTTATTTTTTGTATTACCTGGTAACAATGTTAAGAAATATGTTTTAGTTCAATTTTTTATCTCTTTTCTCGAGAAGTTTTATTTTTCTATGAATAGTTATAGAGACAGAAACCTCATGTGCCATATCATACCTTTTATTATGCCTTAAGAAATTTGTTATTCGTCAGAGAACAGTGTGAACTGCTTTCTTTTTCTTTTTCAACATATTTCTTTTATTTCTTCTATTAAAGTCCTTGGCCAATTTTTCATTCTGGTGTGCAGGTAACTATCAGTTCCTCAAGTTTCTGGCCATGAAGAATAAATTTTAGGTGGTTCTATCAAGCTGAAATGAGTTAAAGAACAAGAATGAGACAAATTGCCAGGCAATGATCAGACTAATTTTGGAAATGCTCAACATGAGGAGAATGAAAACTAGGTGATGAAAATTTGTACATAGAAGTTTATGAAAAAAACAATTTTAAAGTATGGGGGTATTGTGTTGTCTGCTTTAGTGGAAGAAGCTTGCATGTCAATAAGATTGACTTTAATTCCTGGTCAAATTCTATATTCTCTTTTAAATCTATCTAGAAAAGGAAGCAGTGTTTACAAAGAATCAACCAAGAAGAGATCAAATCAGACTAACATCATTTTCTTTTTTGACAACTGTTACTAGCTTGACAGATCAAAAGAATATTTTAGACAGAGGGGGTGATATAGAGAAATGTACTTTAGAAAATTAAGTAGACTCAGAAATGGATGAATAGCAAGACCAATAGAATAATCTGTAAAGTCTCCATTTGAGTACCCAAGGATGTTGTTGGTCCTGAACCAACTTTGAAAAATTATTTATATCTGTAATCTGCAAAGAAGTCATTTACACCTTGTTTCAGTTCAAGTTTCTTCTGAGCCTTGCCCATGATTGAGAAGCAGAACTTGTGAACCTCACAAGTGGTGAATCCTAGAACCTGTGAACTCCTGTTGGGTCAGCAACAGGAAGGGGCAGAGCTAATGACCATATATAGGGAGAGGCCCAGGCTGGAGTGAGCAGAACTGAGAAGTGAACTCTTGTGGTGGAGAAAGAGAAAACTCGTGGTATCCCAGCACTCTATGTTTGTCTGTTCTATCTGTGCTGATGTTTGTTTATGATACTTTCTACAGAAGCCCTGGGACCTAACTGGAAGCCCTGAAAGGGGATTTTATGGTTGTCTGTTTACAGAAGTCCTAAAGGAGGGATTCAGAGGTCCTGGAACTGTACTGATGATTTGTGTTGAGTTCTCAGAGCTGGTGTGTGGGTCTGTATTGATTTCACAGGCAGATGGTAAATTGATGATGGTGCCGACAAAGTGTATAAACATTATTGTGGCTCTTTTAAGCTTTGTCTTCGCAGAGGAACTGTGAAGGACTTAAGGTGGACTGGACACTGGGGGCTTCAATATGGGATGGGAACTGGAAAAGGAACTGGACAAGGAGCTGGACAAGAAACTGGGAGCTGCCTGCCTTTGAACCCAGATAACAGTTTTGTAGATTCCAGCAGGAGCTGGGACCATGGAAAAGGAACTATGGAATCTGAAAGCCAGCCCCGAGTCAAGATGAAAAGACCTCTTCTTGGGTACCTGATGCTGATGGAGATTATGATTTAATGTGACCCAGGAGTGGACAACTTTGACCTTTGCACTTTGTGTCCCTTAAGGATGATTGAATTAAGGACTTACTAAATGATTGAGTTAATAAATGGTTGGACTTTGCTTAAAACTATGTGCCTACCTTGGTGAAAACTATGTGACCATTTTAGTGATAAGTTGTTATGTCATAACATTGTGAGTGCTATACTTTGATTTCTGTTAATGTTTTGCCTTAATTTACTGCTGAATAAATAGAGAGTTCACTATACTATGTAATCAGAATCTTGAAGATATTCACAGCAGCAGTCCTTTGAAAAGCTGCTCATGCTTGGCTTTACAATATGAAAGAGTAAAAATTATGTTTATCAAGTTGTCAGAAATGTGCAAAGTTGAGAACTTAATTCTTAATCATTTGGTATAAGGCATAAAACTAATATTTGTTAAAATTTCAGAATACATGGAGCTAAGAAAAATAATGGTGCTGCTGCTGATTTATCTAGCACTTTCTATGTGACAAATGCTATGCTAAGCACTTTACAAATACTATCTCATTTGATCCTCACAACAGTTTAGGAAATAGATTATATTCATTTTACAGTTAAGGAAACTGACAAAACAGAAATAGAGTGGCTTGTTCAAGTTTACAAAGCTAGTAAGTATCTACTTACTAGTGACTGAATTTAAAACTCAGGTCTTCCTGACTCCAGACCCAGCCTTCTCCTATACTACCATCTACCACACCACTCAGATACCCTATCATGTTCATTGACAGAGTCAGGATCCAAACATTTTTGTTATCAGGTCTAACCTAACAAAACAAAACTAAATAATTATAAACAAAGTTTACACTTGGATGCCAGAAAATCCACTTCACAAATCCAGGATGGTAAAGGATAATTATGAAGCAATTTACCAGAATAAGACTTTTTTTTTTAACTCTACATGAGTCAATAGAGGCAATAATAGCTAAAAAGTCTAATGATAAATTAAGCTCCATTAAGAGAAATTAAAGAATCACTTGTTAGGTTGACAGATCATAGAATCAATTATTGTAAAGGTGTCAATTGAGTGAGATGGGCTCTGGGGTCCCTTTCAAATCTAAGATTCTGTGATTCTATAAATATAACTCTTGGGACATATTGAAATATTAAAATATTAGTAGATTTTACCCAGAGGCATTACTGTGGCTGCATTCAGAATACTCTGAACCATAGAAGTAGAAGGAATCTCAGGGATCCTCTAACTCTTGACACGCAGTTAGGCTATTACCTCTGGGCCAGTCTTACAACCCTACTCAAAAGACTATGGCCTCAAACAATATTGGATTCAATACTGCTGGCCTTACCCCCAAAGGAGTCATTATCTCTCCTTGGCTCATTGCCTCTACATTAGAGTAAAACTCTGGGGAGAGTTGAATAAATCTTAGTTATAGCTCATGACTAAGTTTCTCCCCAGGGCCTAACAGAACTCCTCAAACACTCAGTGTGCTATATGAGTATGATTATGGCATATGGGACAGGCTTTGTTTTACTCAATGCAGTAAATACAATTAATAAAGAATTCACAGGCACAAATGTATAGGTAAAGAGAATTAAATGCTCAAATAATCCACTTAAATTAAAGGTTCCTCCAAGAAAATCATCATTCATCATCATTATCAAGCATTTACACAGTGTTTGAACATTTTCAAAATATTTTCTATGTCACCTAATTTGACAATCACACAAAACCTGTGAGGAAAGTGTTATTATTGAGAAAAGTTAAATAACTCAATCTGGGTCACATAATTAATAAGCATTTGAAGTAGAATTCAAACTCATGTATGTATACCATGGCTAATTCTTTGTCTACTATGGTACAAAGATGCCTCTAAAGACTTTTGTAGGACTGTTAGACAAATATTTCCATTTCCCCCTCAGAACTGACCATTTGAAAAACTCACAGAGGTATTAAGGAGTCTTGACAGGGATAAGATCACCTAACCACTCAGGGAATGGCTTAGTCCTTGAGCTTTTTGGCAAACCCCTAAGGACGATGCTCTTTTCCTCCAAGAACAGTGTTATTCTGACAATTTCCTCATGGGATACAGTTGCTCGACTTTCAAAGGAACTTGATCACTTGTAAACTCTAGATGGGAATTTAAATTTAGGATTACCCACAAGGTAACCTCAAAGACTAGAAATAATCAATATAAGGATTGCTAGTTTCTGATGTGCTAAAAAAAAAACCCAAATAAATATAAAAATGGCACAAGGCAGGAAGGAACTAGAATTCAAGATACTTCCCTTATAGCTGTGTTGCAATGGTAAGTGATTGACAATTGACCCTCCCCACCAAAATATAATACACAACACATTTTATGTTTAATCTATGTCATTAACACTTTCTAGGTGATAAATAAAACAATGAAACAAATACTGATTTGTAGAATTTGCTGATTTCTTTTTTTTTTTAATTTGATAGGAGTGTTTATTAATTGGCCAGGACTGCCTCTCAGACCGAAAGACAGTCTCGAGCTTTCTGTTAGACATAATTTTATAGACAATGTGATTGCTGGCAACAGAATATGTTTCTAAGTGGTTAGCATTCTTTTCATTGAAGTGGAGCTTTCTCAGTATTATTCTTATCGAAGCAAAACATTCTCAGTATTATTCTTATTGAAACAAAGCCTTAGTATTATTTCTACTGAAGCAAAACAGACCTGAATCCGTGGGAATCTGTGGCATGTTTTCAGCAACACAGGTGAAACATTTCTTTACTATTGGAGCCTATTAGGTGGTTTCCAAGGACTCCAGTAGGGGTCTCCTGTAGCAGGTTTTAGGGGGCTCTAGTGTATAATTTCTGGTGGGCACTTCACTCCCCTCTTTTTACTGGTTCATAGTTGTATCTCGGACTCATCTGAGTCGAGGGGCATAGGGGACATATGCAGTTTGGAGGGCAAACAGCTTAACAGCTTGAATCCTTTGTCTAACATAGGTAATTAGGCAGTTGATAAGGCAGAGAGCCAATAGCAACCCAATGACAACAAAGCAAATAGTCCTATAAGGGAAGTTACAAGTGACGTGAGCCAGGGAGACCAGTTAAAAAACAAGATTGGTACCAAGACATAGATTGTTGATGATGAGCCTCTCTGTCAGCCAAACATTGACATACAGTAGCCAGAGATTCCCGAAGCACCCCGGAGTGGTTGACATAAAAACATCAGGTTTCTCCAAGAGCCATACAAAGGCCACCTTGCTTGAGAAACAGGAGGTCTAAACCTAA
>NW_027185889.1:3062184-3078603 GCF_028583685.1 Petaurus breviceps papuanus | reverse complement strand
GCCATACAAAGGCCACCTTGCTTGAGAAACAGGAGGTCTAAACCTAAAAACAGCAGGTTTCTCCAAGGGCCATACAAAGGCCACCTTGCTTGAGAAACAGGAGGTCTAAACCTAAAAACAGCAGGTTTCTCCAACGGCCATACAAAGGCCACCTTGCTTGAGAAACAGGAGGTCTAAACCTAAAAACAGCAGGTTTCTCCAAGGGCCATACAAAGGCCATCTTGCTTGAGAAACAGGAGGTCTAAACCTAAAAACAACAGGTTTCTCCAACGGCCATACAAAGGCCACCTTGCTTGAGAAACAGGAGGTCTAAACCTCAGCGGTTTTGGAGAACCACTTCGGCCAGGGAATCTAAGACGGTTTCCAAGTAGGAGATTTGGCTCTCCAAGTCTCACTGCTGCTGAACCTGCTATGCCTAGACCAACTAAGATAGGGACTAAAATGGGCACTGTTCTTTTTCTTCTTTCTTTCTTTTTTTTAAATTAATTTGGTTGTTTCCTTTTAGTTTACAGGATTCAATTACACAATTCCTTGAATTTCACATTTTGTCCCCCTCCCTCCCCTCCCCCCCATGGCGGCTTATAGTCAAGTATAGGATCTGTAAATACTTTCACATTATACATTAGTCAGGTTATAAGGGCGGATTGTACCAGCTGGGATGAAAAATGGTAAAGAGGACATAAAACCAAATAAGAGAATGAAAAAGATCAGGTATTTTGCTTCCACCTGGATATAAACTTAGTTCTTTCTAGTTCTTTCTCTGGATGCACATGAATTTGCTGATTTCTTAGTTGTAAATGTTCATGCTGGCATTTAACAATTGTTTCTCAAGAGCTAGCTCCCACCAAGACTTCCCTCTCAGACTCATCTGAAGAAGTCCAAACCTGTCCCATGATCTTTTTCTGAAAATCACCATTCTTGGCTCCAGTGGGAAAGGGAAGATTCCCTTCACATTCACCTTCCCTTTGATTCATTGTGTTCTGCAAGTCTGCAAGAGAGAGGGGATATGGAGAAAGAGAAGGGAAAGGGACAAATCATGTTATAAGTTTCTCTTATATATTATTTTCTTTCACCAATTGTTCATTTTTCTGATCCTCAGTCAATCAGCCATCAGCAGACAGCCTCCAGTTCCTGAAGCCCAATTAGTTAGATATCAACATATAAGTCTACCTTGTTAGGAGGCACCCTTCTACCGTGTTTCCCCGATAATAAGACCTATCCCGAAAATAAGCCCTCCCCTTACAGCGTAAGATTCCTCTAAAATAAACCCTCCCCCCAAAATAAACCCTATTGAGATTGCTACTGTAGTGAAGGTGATCCTCTGCGCTCTGCGCTACACGCTACATTAAGGTATCCTCTGTATGCACTGTTCCCCCCCCCTGAAATGCACGCAGCGCTCCGAGCTGCATCCAATCAGAGCTGCAGCAGTGAGTGCGTCATCCTGTTCTTCCTCAGTGATTTGCTTATTGAATAAAGGTACATTTTTTTGTTCACATTTACCTTTTTATTAAAATTGCTGTCAATGTTCATTAAAATAAGCCCTCTGGTGTTTTTCTGTCCAAAAAAAAATAATAAGACAGTGTCTTATTATCGGGGAAACACGGTAGCAAAGGTCCACTCTCAATAATTTCATCAAGTTGATTGGGGGTGGGGTGAGATTCAACAAGTTCATCAGGACTTATTAAATGTCATTATAACACATCTCTTACATGCCAATATCGCAATCATCTAACAAAAACATATGTACAAATTAAAAATATTTCCAAATACATATGATACCACTCTGAGTAGCAGTCTGTGTGCATTTTATGTCATCTTTACAGTGAATCTATACTTCAAGACTTTTGGCTGACAACCTCTCCCCACTGGAGTTTTCTATGTTGTCTGTCTGCAGAAAATTGGAGAAAGTGGTAACACTGAGATTTCTCATTCCCTTACTGACAATCAAAAAAACTTAAAAAATGTATTAAGACTGATTACTTGAAGATTTGAATTGGAAATCTTCCCATAAGGAAATAGATTCTTTGAGTTAGAACATCATAACTATAGATCTAGAAGTGACCGGAGGGGCTGTTTAGTTTAGCCCCTCTCCTTTTACAGATGAGCCTTAGGAGATTAAATGTCTTGTCCAAGATCTCAGAAGTAATGAATATCAGAGGCACTATTTGAATCAAGGTCCTATAACTCTGTAGGCAATAATCTTTCCACTGTATAGCTCTGTCTTATCTTAGGCAAGGATTTTGCATGAGTAAGATGAAGAATTCCAGTGCCTTGGTTCAAAAAGTAGTTCCTCCACTTGAACTTTACCTGTTTACCCATATTGGTGGCATGACAAAATTCTTGACATCCCTATCATAGGCCTATAATTAAAGTATAAAAATAAACAAGTAGACGAAGCCTATGATTAAAGTGAGTTATTTCCCAAGTCTACCTGTGATCCACAAATTCCCCAAATTTAAACCTTTATACTGCGTCCGTCCTTGAGCGCAGTGGAAAGTGGTAGTATACTTTTCATAATAGCCTACTTGAAATTTGAAGGTGAAATCAAGTCATTTCTTCGCATTATATTTATAACCAGAAGCTTCTAATTTTCTTAAATGTTGACTTGATAGAAAAGAAGTTTCAAAATTATTCAGGTAATGGAAACAATTCCCAACAGTGACAGAATAGAAGACCAACTGGGAAAGTGAAAGAAATAATAAAAATAGCTAGAAAATAGGGCTATTCCATCTGAGTCTAAAGTGGCCCTGCTCTAGATTATTAGTACCCCCAGAGAAGCTACCAAAGCAAGAATTGCATTTATACCCACAGATCACTACCTTAAGACTTCTAGTCATGAGAAACTCACTATTGCTCAAGGTTACCCATTATACTTCTGTGCTGCTCTAGCTAGGGAGGAGGTGAGTGGAGATTTTTTATTAATTTATTTTATTTTATGTTGAATTGAAATCTTTCTCCCAGTGGCTTCATAATTTTTCTCCTTGCTTTGTACTCTGGCTCAAAAACAAAACAAAACAAATCTAGTTCTTCAGAAAAATAAGTCTTCCATATTTGATGAAACTTATTATATCTTCCATGATCCTTTTCCTCTCCAGGATAAATATCATTGGTTCCTTCAAATGATCCTTGTGGGAACATAGTTTCTAACCTATTAGCATTTGTGTTGCCTTTCTCTGATCATGTTCCACTATTTCAATGTCCTTCCTAAACTGTGGTATGCCTAATCATATTCCAGAAGTTGTCAGACTGGGATAGAGTGCAAAATGATTATCACTTTCCTCTACTGGCTATTTTTTGGCCCTTATCTGTGATTTCATTGTCACTCTTACATCTATTAATTTGTCCCAATAACATATCCATTTGTCTGTCACATCACACTTGGAACTTGCAATAGTCTAAAACCTTTACATTTTTCACATTTTCTGAGCTCTAGAAATAAAGCACCCATTTTATACTGGCACAGTTGATCATTTTTATATTCCAAGTGGGGATTTTTCACATTTCACACAAATATATTTCATCTTATTAAATTGTGCCCATAATTTTAGCCTGAAGAGAAAATTTTGAATCCTGAGTTTAATATTAGATGGTGTTAGTTATCCCTCTTTGGTTCACATTTTCTCTAGGACTGATTAAAATATTACCTATATCCTTGTCTAAGTCATTGATATAAATGTTTAAAAAGGAATAAATAAACATATGGCCAATGACTGATCCCTGGGGTACTCAACTAGAAACCTTCCTTTTGGTTTGTGGTGGTTCATTGGTTAATACTCTTTGGGTCCATTCTTTAAACCAACCATCAGTTCAGTTATGATTATCTAGTTTACACACACACATACACACACACACTCATACATATTAAACAAATCTAAAGCTGTCTAAGTTTCATCATTGTTCCTTTGGAGTCTGGTTGGTCCTTACATTGATCAGAATCATCTTTCCAAGTTGTTTTTCTTTACAATGCTGTGGTCATTATGTAAATTGTTATCCTGGTTATGCTCACTTCATTCTGCATCTCTTCATGTTAATTCTCCAAGCTTTCTCTGCCTCTGATACCTTTGGACCACTCTTGTCAAAATTAAAATATTTATTAAGCACTTACTAGGTACCAGACACTGGGTTAAAGATTGTAAATGTAAGTGCAAAGAAGTAAACCAGATCTTTTCATAGGGAAGTGGATTTCAATGTCCTGGACAACAAACATATATAAGCATATGAAATAAATATAAAAGGAATAATTATGAAGTAGGCAAATACAAGGTATTTTAAATAAAGAAAGACTTGCTTAAGAAAATGGTGCTGTATACTCAAGAAAGAGGATTCTCTGAGTTAGAAGAGAGAGGGGCTTGCATTCCAGGTTTATGACATAACCAAGGCAAAGATACAGAAATGAAAGATGAAGTGATATGTGTAAGGAACAAAGAGAAGATAATGTTGGTTGTAATGCAGAATGTCGGAGAAGTATTATCTAGTGAAGCTAGGAGTATAAATTGGACTCAGTCTGTGTGTGTGTGTGTATGTGTGTATGAGATTCTGTCATTCCTCAAAAGTGAACACTCACTTTCCTTCTATTTCTTTCCTAAAACACAGTTACTCCTCTTCACATTTTTTTGTTCATGTTCATGTGCAATTTTCCTCTCTCATGTATCATTTTGGAATCTAGGGTTTTTGGATCTAGGGTTAAATTCCACCTAAACTAGTTGTAACATTGCTGGATCAAAGGGTATACACACTATATTTATTTATTTTTGGGGGATTTGTTTAATTTTGAATTGTTTTCTTCAATGGTTATATTAATATGGCACTCTACCAACAAGGCATTAGTTTGCCTGTTTTCTTATGTGCTTTGTACCACTGTCATTTTCCAGTTTTTGATAATAATTCCTAGTCTCATGCAAGGGTGAGAGGTAAAATTTAAGAGTTGTACTACTTTGCATTTCTCTTCCTATTAATGACTTGGAGCATTTTTAAAAATATGCCTCTTGATTGTTTACATACAGAATACTTTTTACACATCACAACACCATCTGCTTCTTTGAAAATCTGATACATTTACAATCTCATTGGTTTAGGTATTCCTATGCAAGCAACACAAATGGCAACCCATCCATGACCTCTCATTTTAAATAACTCATTTATGTTCCCCTATAAATATTCTATAGGGGAACCACCAAATATTCTGGGAGCTTCTTGTAGATTTCTTGACATTTTCAGGATACCAGTGGAGCACACAGGCTGAAAACATTATGTAAATGTCAAATACTGTTATTATTACAAGAGACAGCCATTCAAGATTTTAAGCATCCAGCAAAGGAATTGGATTCTTTAAACACTGCATTCAATATATGGCATTGATTGGTGTACCAAAAAAAAATTGAAAAATATTCTCAGAAATATGTGTACAAGACTATGTAATCAGAGGAAGTTGGTAGGAATCTGAAAAAAAAATAGAAATCATATTTGAAAAGACATGGGAAATAAAAAAATCAGTATAAAATCTAATAATTTCAAAAAAAAGGTGATATGGACAGAAATGAAAACTATTGAAATTAAACTTGTTGGTAAAGCTTGCTACATAATTACAGTCATTTTCTCTGATTCTTCATATCCAAAATGACCTTCTGATTTCTCAAAGTTCAATGCTAATATGCTTCTGGGATACTACCACTCCCTTCTTTGCATTATATTTATTTGTGAATATTTCTATTCCCTTTACCATACAATGCAGATTGATACTATGGCTTGGTCATTTTGGTGTCCTTCTTAAAGCCAAGTTCAGGGCATTGACCATGGCAAGTTCTATTTAAAAGTTTATTTTTTAATAATGGTTATGGGATGAAGGGATCAAACATTAACTATCATTTATATGATTCCAGGCACTTAATTAAGCATTTTATAAATATAATTTCATTTGATCCTTATAGTAATTCTGGGAGGTAGGTGCTATCATTATCTCCATTTATTAGAAATAGAAACTGTGTCAGAGATCAAGTGATTTGGTCAAAGTCACACATCTAAAAAGCATTAGGGCCTGCATTTGAACTCAAATCTTCTAGAGACAAGGCCCACCCCTATATCCATTGTACCACCTAGCTACCCTATGGTATAAGATAGTGGATAGAGAATAGCCTCAGTATTAGGAGGATCTAGGGTTAAGTTCCACCTAAGAGACATCCTGTTCAGAGTGACCAAGAACAAGTTATTTAATCCCTCATTGTCCCAGGCACCTTTTTAAGACTACAAGTTGCAAAGAATGTGCTGATATTTATTAGTAGAGGGAGTTTCCTCACATGGGGACTAGGTCAATCATAATAGTCCAAAAATTCTCATGTATTTTCTCCATGATCTATTTTCCTGATTGGTTGTTTTTCCAATAAGATATTTCACATTTCATATTTTCATTCATTTTTTCTTAAAAATAGTTTTTTTTGGATATCTCATGGTATCATTAGCTTCCATTTGCCCAATCTAATTTTTATGGAATTATTTTCTTCAGTGACCATTTCTATCTCCTTTTGCATTTGGACAATTCAACTCTTGAAGGACTACATTTTTCCAAATAATTTTTGTTCATATTTTTCCATGTGACCTATGCTACTTTTAAGGATTTTTTTCTGTTCAATCAGTTTTTTAATATCAATTTAGATTTTGCAAATTCTGCTTGTTTTTAAAATTTATATATATTTATTTACTTTTAGTTTACAACATTTGGTTCCACAATCCCTTGAGTTTCAAATTTTCTCCCCTTCCCTCTCCCCATGGTATTATGCAATCTGATATAGGTTCTACAAATGCATTTACATTAAATATTAGACAACTTGTAAAGAAGAGTTATAACCAATGGAGTGAACAATGAAAAACAAGGGATGAAACAAAAGAGAGAAAGCAAGTAGCTTGTTTCAATCTGCATTCAGACTCTGTAGTTCTTTTCACTGGATGTGGATATCCCTTTCCATCATGAGTCTTTTGGAGTTGTCTTACAACCTTGCATTGCTGAGAGTAGATCAATCTTATCAGAGTTAATCATCATAGATATGTTGTTTCTGTAATTCTGTACAAAGTTCCCCTGGTTCTGCTCTCCTCACTCAGTATCAGTTTATATAAGTCTCTCCAGGTTATTATGCAGTTTTTTCCATTACTCATTTTTTTAAAAGCAATTGGGGTTAAGAAACTTGCTCAAGGTTACATGGCCAGTTATTTCTGGGTGTGGTGCTAAGTATCTGAGCCTGGATTTGATCCCAGGTCATCCCGACTCTGGGGCTGGCACTCTTACTCACTGTGTTCCTCATTTCTAATAGCACAATCATATTCCATTACATTCATATACCACAACTTGTCCAGCCATTCCCCAATTGATGGGCATCCCCTTGATTTACAGTTCTTTGCCACCACAAAAAGAGCTACTATAAATATTTTTGTGCATATGGGTCCTCCTTCCACTTGTATGATTTCTTTGGAATACAGCCCTAGAAGTGGTATTTCTGGGTCTGAAGTAATACACATTTTTATAGCCCTTTGGGCACAGTTTCAAATTGCACTTGAGAATAGTTGGATCTGTCCACAATTCCACCAACAATGCATTAGTGTTCCACTTTTTCCACATCTCCAGCATGTATTGTTTTCCTGTTTTATCATCCTAGCCAATCTGACTGGTGAATGTGATACCTCAGGGAGTAGAAGGAGAAAATTGCATGAGCTCCTGCCCCAACCCCCTCCAGTACCTGTAAAATATGACTCTAGACACATTTTAGGGCTACAGAACCCACTAACTGACAAAGAGAAACAAATCTCCTGCTGAAGGCAGCCAGGCAGGCTGACAGGAAAGATCTATTGCACCGAGCTGGGAGTCAAGCACAGTTCTGCATGAGTGGCATGGGCCTGGACCCAGAGCAGCCCCAACCAGCAGCACAGATGAGCTAGAGCAAACTTCAGGAGAGAAAATCACCAACAGCTGTGGTGGTTTACAGACTTCTCAACCCATAAATGTCAAAGAGAAAATGAAAAATCAGTGGGGAAACTCTGTTGGAGCTGGATGACAGAAGAGCATGGTCTGGCCCCTGCCCCTGGGGTGAAAAGTGGTGGAGGTGCAGCAGCTGCAGCTACCACATGGATGCCACCAGAGCTCTTGGCCTGCAGATCTAATGGGGACCAAGCTACCAATCAGAGGGTAATAACTTTTGCTTTGACTTGCTTGGATCTGGGTCTATGTGGGTGGGTGATGCTGGGGTGAGAAATGCCAGTATACCAGAGCTTGTGGTGGCTGTAGAGAGGGCACCCTCCTCAGATATCTGACAACCTTTGTAAAAAACCCAACAATTTGGTACAAAGCTCTGTCCACTCTGGAAGCAGAGTTCTACCATGGCAAAGAACTCAAAAGTCAAATAATTGGCTGGCAAGATGAGAAGCAGAGGAAGCAAAATCAGACCATAGAATCCTTTTTTGGGGACAAAAAGGATCAAAACATGGAACAAGAAGAATTCAACAAAGTCAAACCTCTTGCATCAAAAGCTTCCCAGTAAAATATGAACTGGTCAGGCCATGGAAGAGCTCAAGAAGGATTTTGAAAATCAAGTAAGAGAAGTAGAAGAAAAATTGGGAAAAGAAATGAGAATGATGCAAAAAAATCATGAAAAGCAAGTCAACAGCCTGCTAAAGGAGACCCAAAACATACTGAAGAACATAATGCCTTTAAAAATAGACAAACTCAAATGACAAAAGAGGACCAAAAAGCCAATGAGGAGAAGAATGCCTTAAACAGCCAAATTGCCTAGATGGAAAAGGAATTTTTGAAAGCTCACTGAAGAGAATCATTCCTTTAAAATTAGATTGGAGCAAATGGAAGGTAATGACTTTATGAGAAATCAAAATACTATGAAAGAGATCAAAACAAATGAATACATAGAAGGCAATATGAAATGTCTCATTGGAAATAAAACACTGACCTAGAAAATAGATCCAGGAGAAATCATTTAAAAATTATTGAACTCTCTGAAAGCCATGATCAAAAAAGAACCTAGAAATTATCTTTCAAGAAATTCTCATGGAAAACTGCCCTGATATTCTAGAACCATAGGGCAAAATAGAAATGGACAGAATTCACTGATCATCTCTTGAAAAAGATCCCCAAAGAAAATTCCTAGGAATATCATAGCCATATTCCAGAACTCCCACATCAAGGAGAAAATATTACAAGTTGTCAGGAAGAAACAATTTGCGTATTGTGGAAACAAAATCAGGATAACACAAGATCTAGCAGCTTATACATTAAGGGATCAAAGGACTTGGAATATGATATTCCAGAAGTCAAAGGATCTAGGATTAAAATTAAGAATCATGTACACAGCAAAACTGAGTATAATGCTTCAGAGTAAAATATGGATATTCAATAAAATAGAGGACTTTCAAGCATTCTTGATGAAAAACGAACCAGAGTTCAGCAGAAAATTTGACTTTCAAATACAAGAAGCAAGAGAAGGTAAAAAGGAAAAAGAAACCACAAGGAACTTATTAAAGTTGAACTATTAGTTTTCCTACATGGAAAAAAAGATCATTGTAACTCATGAGACTTTTCTCAGTATGAGGATAGTTGAAGCCAATGTGTCTATGTATGTGTATATACATGTGCGTATACATATATAGGAGGGTGCATGTGTGCATAATACATATGTAAGTTTGTGCATATGTGTGTACATGTATACATAGAGAGCACAGGATCAGTTGAATAGGAAGGGATGATATCTAAAAAAATAAAATTAAGAGGTGACAGGAGAATATAGTGAGAGAGGGAGAAAGGGAAAGATAGAATAGGGTAAATTATCTCATACAAAAGAGGCAAGAGAAATCTCTTACAATGGAGGGGAAGAACAGGAAGGGAAAAGGGAATGGGTCAAACTTACTCTCATTGAATTTTCCTTAAGGAGGGAATAACATACACTTTAAATTGGGTATCTTAGCCTATAGGAAATTGGGGGGAAATGGATAAGAGAGGGGATGTTGGAACGGAAGGCAAGATGGGGGAAGAGTTAGAAAAAAAACACTTTTGTAAAGGGAAAGGGTCAAAGTAGAAAATAGAATAAGTGGGGGAAGGATTAGATGGAGGGAAATATAATCTTTTGCAATATATCTACTATGGAAATGTTTTGTATAACTACACATGTACAACCTATATTGAATTGCTCATCTGAGCAGTGGGGCTGGGTTAGGAGGGAAGAAGGGAAAAAATCTAGAAATCAAAGTTTTAAAAACAAATGTTAAAAAAAAATTTTTTACATGCAACTGGGAAATAAAATACACAGGCACTTGGGTATAGAAATCCATCTTGCCCTACTAGAATGTTAAAGGGGTGATGGTGCCTCGAGGATATAAGACAGAGTATAGGGGGAAAAGGTTGGGGGAAAGGGTATTCAGTAGGCTTGCTGTTTAGGGGTGGGGGACAGGGGAATGATGAGGAGAAAATTTGCAACTCAAAATTGTGCGGATATGGATGTTGAAAATAAAAAAGTGAACAAATAAAATATAATGAAAAAAGAAATGTGTTACCTCAGAGTTGTTTTGACTTTCATTTCTCTAATCAATAGTGATTTAGAGCATTTTATCATATGCTTATAGATATATTTAATTTCTTCCTCTGACAACTGCCTGTCCATATCCTTTGACCATTTATCAACTGGGGAATGACTTATAAATTTGACCCAGTTCTCTGTATATTTTAGAAATGAGTCCTTTATCAGTGACAGTGGTTGTAAAAATTCTTTCCCAATTTTACACTTCCCTACTAATCTTGGTTATGTTGGCTTTGTTTTTACAAAACCTTTTCATTTTAATGTAATCAAATTTATCTATTTTGCATTTCATAATGCTCTCTATCTCTTGTTTGGATATAAATTCTTCCCTACTACATAAATATGACAGGTAAACTATTCCTTGCTCTCCAAGATTGCTTACAGTAGCAGCCTTTATTTCTAGATAGTGCACCCAGTTAGACTTTACTTTGATATACGGTGTAAGATATTGGTCTTTGCCCAGTTTCAGCCATTTTATTTTCCAGTTTTTTTCTGGCACTTATTGTCAAAGAGTGAGTTTTATCTCAAAATTTGGAATCTTTGGGTTTATCAAACAGTAGATTACTATAGTCATTGACTGCACTGACCCACTACTCTATTCCTCAGCCAGTACAAAGTAGTTTTGATGGCTGCTGCTATATAATACAGTTTAAAATCTGGTATGACTATGCCACCTTCTCTAGCATTTCTTTTCATGAATTCTCTTGATACTCTGGACAATTTGTTCTTCCAAATGAATTTTATTTCTGTTTTTTTTTTCTAGATATATAAAGTAATTTTCTGGTAGATTTATTGGTATGGCACTAAATAGGTAAGTTAATTTAGGTAAAAGTGTCATTTTTTCTTATATTAGCTTGATCTAGCCACTAGAAACAAATGTTTTTCCAATTATTTAGATCTGACTATTTGTGTGAAAAGTGTTTTGTAATTGTGTTCATATAATTACTGGGGTTTTTTTTGGCAGGTAGCTTCCCAAATATTTTATGTCTACAGTAACTTTAAATGGAATTTCTCTTTCTATTCCTTGCTGTTGGACTTCATTATAAATATATATGAATGCCAAGGATTTAAGTGGATTTATTTTATATCCTGCAACTTTGCTGAGTTTATTTATTATGTCAGGTAGTTTCAAAAAATATGGAATGCTTCATGAATTTGTATGTCGTCTTTGCACAGGGGCCATGCTAATAGTCTCTGTATCATTCCAATTTTAGTGTATGTGCTGCTGAAGCAATCACCCAATTCTCCTTCTTGGAGAATTTCTCTTCATTTTTTGTTGGGCCTCTTTTACCATTTGGTCAGTTTTTTTAGGGTGTTATTTTCTTTAGTAAAAGTGCTACTTTTCTCACGTTATTGACTTAAAAATATTTTCTTTAATAACTGTCATTTGTTTCCTATTTTTTCTCTATCTTGTTTATTTGAGTTTTAAAATCTTTTTTTTAACCCTTCCACAAATATTTTTTGGGTCTAAGACCAAGTTACATTTTCCTTTTGATTTTGTTGTCTTCTGAGTTTGTGTTTTGATCTTCCCTATCTCCATAGTAATTTTCTATGGTAAGTGTTTTATTGTTGTTTATACATTTTTTCAGCTTATTTCTTGACTTTTAACTTTATGTTAAAATTTGGCTTACATTGTCGCAAACTTCAGGTTTCTTGTGCAGCTGTTTTTAGAACTACTTCTGTTGGTCTGTAAGTTTTCAACTCTTCCCAGGTGGTATGATGTAGGGAGAGGTGTGTTTACTATTCTCCTGGCCTGTATTCTGGTCTATGAACAATCACAAGCTCTCTTTATCATCTAGATCTGTGACCAAGGTCCCCACTCTTTTGCGGCAGTAAGTTCTTGTGTTCTAGTGTTCCTCCTCACCCTGTGACTGCAAAGACTGCAACCCAGGATTGCTACCAGGACATGTATATGGACAATGCAAGTGAGTCCTGCACCTAGTGCTAGCAAAGGGACCCCTTTATTCTCTTTCATATCACTTGTTCAAACCCCTTAGTGCATGTGGGATGAGAGCTCTGAAAGCTGCTGCTAATTCTACTGATTTAGTTGCCTCCAAGACCTGCTGCTATCTTGCATGGCTTTTTCTGTGTTGGACTGTGCTTCAGTCTCACCCCATTTTGACAAACCTTTCCTGCCAACCCTGTAAAATTATCTTTGACTTACAAATTAAATTAAATTAAAAATGATTTCTCCCCATCCTTTTGTGGGTTCTGTTGCTCCAAAATCATTTTGACGTTGTTTGGAGGGGAAATTGGGAGAGCTCAGGTGAGTCTGTATGGAATATTGTATGGAACACTACAATGCATTTTAGAACAATATCAACAAAACTTAGGAATACAAAGAAATATGGAAAGGCATGGAAAATCCTTTAAGGTAAAGAAATCAGAACCAGGAGACAATTTACACACTGTCTATAACACTATATAAGGGAAATATAAAAACAAATATGTGATTTAACAAAGACAGTGAACAGGAACCTAGATAAATTAAAGCTTAATAAATAATAAAGATAAGATTTAACATATAGGACTCCTTTTAAAAGTATATTCAATTGCCGTAAGTTCAATTCATTGTATTATTGTCTAAAGTTTAGCTCAACTGCTTATTATTAAATTATATATATATATACATATATATATACGTATATATATATACATATACATACATATATATATATATATAGGTGTGTGTGGGTGTGTGTATGAACTACTAGTAAGAGTGTTGTATGTTGAAAGGAAAGGACACTGGACTGAGTATTTGAAACTGGTTTTGTCTTGGTTTTGCCACTAAATTATTGAATTACCTTGGGCAAGTCACTTAGCTTTCCTTTTGGCTGTTGTTCAGTTGTGTCTCACTCTTTATGACCCAGTTTGAGTTTTCTTGACAAAGATCCTAGAATTCTTTGCCATTTCCATCTCCAGCTCATTTTACAGATGATGGACTGTGATAAACCGGGTTAAGTGACTTGCCTGGGGTCTCAGTTTTCTCATCTGAAAATGAAGAACATATATTTCATGGTGAATTGACTAAGCATAATAGTGACAAAGTGCAGAGAGAAAAAAATAAGTGGAAAAGTAGGACAATAACAGGTGAGTTATTTGTGGAATTAAATAATGTTCAGTTTTTACCATCCTTTTTTCGTTAGAGGCACACAGAATGGGATCATTAAGTAAGTCTTTAGGATGGACTAAGAACAGCCCAGAAGAAGTATATTATGATTTTGGAGAACAAAACAATTTTGGCTTTAACTACTGATAAAAGCAGGCAGAACTTTGAGGCAATTTCATTTCCCCCCCTTGATGTATCATTACTTGGCACCATTTTACTTGGCTGTGACATAAAGTGGTGAATAATTCAGTGCATGTCATTTTCACTTTCCTCTGTTCCCCAGTAGCCATGCCATCTGCAAATAAAACAGGGAGACCTTTTTCTATTACTTTAACTGTTTGAGGTTACACAGTGCTAACAGTTCACAAATCAGCCCTGTGGACACAGCCCTCATCAATGACACAAATACATTTACATGACTTGGCCATGATCACAACTTGTATTCTTCTTTAAATGAGAACAGAATTTCAGAATAAAGGCCCTTCTATAGAAACTATGCAGTTTCCAAAACGATTACCAGAAATACTGCCTATTTTGAAGGCACATAAACCATCCTTAAGGTGATGCTTGAAATGGTCCATTGTTCTTAAAGATTTATATGATTTATAGTCAAGGCCATCATAAACTTCAATTTACAATGAATCTGGAAGGTACTTAAGAAGCCATCTAGTACCATCCCGACCTGAGCTGGCACCCTCTCTATAGCATCTTTTACAAACCTCTGGGGACAGAAGATGGACAGCTAGAGCTCCCTGAAGAAACCCATTATACTTGTGATTAGCTGTCACTGGAAGAGATTGCTTTTTTTTTAACAGTTAGTTATTTTATTTTATTTTTTTGCTTTTTGGAGGGCAATTGGGTTTAAATAACTTGCCCAAGGTCACATGGCTAGGTTTTATGTTTGTGTGTGTTAAGTGTCTGAGGCTGGATACGAACTCAGGTTCTCCTGACTCCAGGGCCAGCACCCTACTCACTCTGCCACCTAGCTGCCCAAGGGATTGCTCTTTACACAGAACCCAGACACAATTGCCTCCTTCTAGCTTCCACTCATTGTTCCTAGTCCTTCCCTAGTTCCTAGAAATTGAAACCTGCTACTTCCTGATGTGCATGTAAATACAAAACTATCATTTCACATTTCCCCTAGTTTTGTCTCCTTTAAAGTGAGCATCCCTCTTTCTTTAATATATACTTGCATGCCATGGTCTCCAGCCTTTTCACCATCCCAGTAGCCCTCCCCTGGATAGGTTCCAGATCCTTAGCATCCTTCCCTAAATGTGGCAGGAGTAATTGGACATATTATTCCAGATGTCTGGCTAGGGAATAATACAGCTAGACACTCACCTTCCTTGTTCCTATGGTTTACTTACTGTAGCTTAGAATAGAAAATCATTGACTTCCAAGGAGGTCTGAAATATTATTATGCTATTACATAGTATATAATCTATTACATTATCCCTCTTATTCCAGCGTTGTCTCCCTTTCTGGGCTACACTCTCGACTTTTTTTCTACTTTTCAGAAAGCTCATCTGGGAAACTGAGACCAGCCCTGGAATTCACACCATGGGAAAACTCTCTGCTCCTGTGGCACCTTCCACTTATTGGATGGCACCTCCCATGACTTCTATTTTAAGGAAAATGCCCCGGCCAATTATGTCTCATTCATCTCCAGGCTGTACTCTGAATTTTGCTTTCTATGCCTCTTCACATTTTCTTCTTTCAGTTTTCCACTATCTTTTACATGCTTTCTTCATTCAGCATTCAACCTTTTTTTATTGCTTTTTGGAAGGCAGTTGGTGTTAATTGACTGGCCCAAGGTCACATGGCTAGTTTTTGTGTTAAGTGTCTGAGTCTGGATTTGAACTCAGATCCTCCTGACTCCAGGGCCGTTGCTCTATTCACTGTGCCACCTAGTCTCCCCAGAGTGTGACCTTCTTGAAGTCAGGAGCTGTGTTTCTGTTTTTTCTTTGTCTTAACAGTCCTTTTTAAAGTGCTTGAAATATTTTAAGTGCTTAATAAATGTTTATCAATTATCTCTCTTGCCTTCCCCTTTCCCTTCTTTCTTCCCACTCTTTCAGTTTGTCTCTGTATCATCCTATAGTTGTTGGTCTCTATCTCTTTGTCTCTGGATCTATGCCTTTATCTCTATGTCTTTATCTCTCTGTGTCTTTTGTGTCCATGTCTCTGTCTCTATCTTTGTCTCTTTTTCTGCCTACTTTGATCTGTTTTATTCTCTTTTTCTGTCTTGTAATAGCAATGGAATTTGAAGATCTTGTATTTGAAATCAAACAGGTACTTAGCACTTAGTTTCAAGTTCATAATTGTGTCAAATATTAAAACCCAGAATTTGTGAATTCCACAGTGGGATGAACTTACTGATGTAAGAGTAAGGAGCAGGACAGGAAGGAGCTAATACCTTATATAAGGAGACTCCCAAGCTAGAGGGCCAGAACTTCTGGGGGTGAGCATCATGGAGGCAGAGCAGCTACTGCTAGTGAGAGAGAGAGAACTACCAGCAATGAGAATTGCTGAGAGAGAGAGAGAGAGAGAGAGAGAGAGAGAGAGAGAGAGAGAGAGAGAGAGAGAGAGAGAGAAAGAGAGAGAGAGACAGAGAGAGACAGAGAGAGACAGAGAGACAGAGAGACAGAGAGACAGAGAGAGAGAGACAGAGAGAGAGAGAGAGAGACAGAGAGAGAGAGACAGAGAGAGAGACAGAGAGAGAGAGAGACAGAGAGAGAGAGACAGAGA
>NW_027185889.1:3059052-3062084 GCF_028583685.1 Petaurus breviceps papuanus | reverse complement strand
TGGCTGTGGTGTCAGTATTTTGTATGTTTTGATGTTACTTTGTCAGATTTGTCTGGTGTTGGGGATGGTGCAGTTGGTACAGAAGCCCTGGGACCTTGCTGCTGGTTCAGAAGCCCTGAAAGAGGGTTTTCTGGTTGTATGCTTGCAAAAATCCTGGAGGAGGGTCTTGCTGATGATTTCAGAGGCCCTGGGACTATACTGATGATATGTGTTGAGTTCTCACACCTTGTTGGTGGGTCTGAGTTGATTTCACAGGCAGAAACTGAATATATGAGTATACCAGCAATGTAAATGAATGTTATTGTGGCTTTGTTAAGCTTTTTCTTCCCAGAAACAGTAACTGTGAAGGACATGAGGTCGACCAGACACTATGACCTTCAGTGTGGAATGGGAAGTGGATGAGCAACTGCACAAGAAACTGGACAAAGAACTGAGAATTGTCTGCCTTTGAACTCAGGTGATAGTGGGATAGATTCAGGCAGGAGCTGGGACCATGGAAGGGGAACTATGGAAGCCTGAGAGCCTGCCTCCAGTCAAGATGAAAAAATAAAACAACAATAAACCTCTCCTTGGATATTTAATGCAAACTGAAAAGATCATGATTTACTAGGGGTGGAGAAGTTTGACCTTTACAATTAGATGATTAGACTTTCTAATTAAGGATGATTGGAAACTTATCTCCAATCCAGAAGAAAGAAGACTTTTTGATTGAAGAGATTAAGACAATGTGACCTAGGGGTGGAAAACTTTTGACCTCTGTACTTTGTGTCAATTAAGGAGGCTTTCCTCCTTAAGAATGATTGAGTTACTAAAAGAATGCACTTTGTTTAAAACTAAGTGACAACTTTAGTGAGAATTACACGGCCATTTTAGTGATAACCTGTTATAACATTGTTAATGCTGTATTTTGATTTCTGTAAAAAATTTGCCTTAATTTGTTACTGAATAAATAAAGGGTTCACTATATTGTGCAATCAAAACCTTGAGGTTGTTACAGAAGCAGTCCTCTGGAAAGCTGCTCATGCTTGGCTTTACATGCCACCATCTTTTTCCATGAAGAGAGACTTGACCTGTGATTTCATTAGTGTAGAGAGCTCTGAGGAAAATTTCTCCAACAATGTATAATTATATCTCACATATAATTTATAGCTTTAGCATATAGTTTCTTAACCTGTAGAAAATCATTTTTTGGGGGGGGAGGGATAAGTGTATATCACCTTTTCTTGATAATCCTATGTAATTTATTTTAATGCATATAACAAAAAACATTGTCAGAAGGGGCCTATGGGCTCCACTAGACTCCCAAATATCCCTTCATTACAGAGCTGTATGAGGGATAACAAGGTGAATTGACTTAGCCAAGGTCATACTCTTAGAATTTGACATTGGCAGAACATGGAGTCAGGTATTTCTACCTCCAAAACCAGTCCTTAACTCCCTATCTCATATGGTTTCCTAGCATGTTAATTTTTACTATAATTATCTGGTTTATCTTTTTTCCAACCAAGAAATGCATAACGAGGGTGATTTAAGATTTCAAAGAAATGATTGCAGAATTCACAATGCCTGGTACATAGTAAAGCTTAATAAATGGTTGCTGCCTGATTGCATATTAAATACAGATGATGGCATTTAAAACACTCCACAGCACAGTCCCTTCCTATCTTTCTGATCTTTTTATAATTTGCTGTATTCTTCCTCTATATTTTAACCACACTGGGACTACTTGCCATCCTTGAACTGTACAGTCTGTCTTCATGACTATAATACTCTCCTTCTTCAGTTCTGAATCAATTTATCTGGCTTGTTTCAAAACTCAACTCAAATCCTACCTTCATTAGGAGCTTTCTCCAGTCTTTCCAGGTCCTAGTATTTCCCCTCTGAAATTACCTTTCCTCTATGTTTTGTTCCATATATCTATTTTTCTGCATGTTGTTTTCTTCATTCAAACATGCCATCCCTGAGGGTAGGAACTTTTTTTTCCTCCTTTTCTTTGTATAATCTGTGGTTGGTACAATGTCTGGCAAATGCCAAACATTTATTTAATCCATACTTTTTTATTTATTAAATTGGTTTGTTTTTTGATTTTCTGAAGGGAAAAAAAATACATGCTTGGCCAAAGATGCCTTGACATCACAGGAATAGGTGAAGGACCTAGATCAGTTTCAATTTTAATGTTTTAATGATAAAGAAGAAGCATATTCTCTTAGATAAAACATTCTAAATTGTTCCCACAATGTCTTTAGTTAGATTTAAACAAATTACATTTACTTTGCCTGGCCTCATTTTTAGGTGAAGTTATATAGTAGACACGGCATTTTGTCACCTAGAAGGTTGAAGGGACTACTTGCTCAAACCAGAGATTGTAAAGATCAAGGCAACTTCAGTTACTATCTGAAACTATATCTATATCATCTATATCTATATACATCTTTGGGACATTTTCTGAATTATTACAAATTCTATAATCACTTCTATTAAGCATTTTAAGTAACTGGAATTCTTTACAATTTATGGTTGCATCTTTGTACTATGAAACAGTGATGTTAGACCAAAGCTCATTAAATTGTGCCCCACTGTCTTCATTTTTCACTTATTCAATAAGCATTTATTAAACAAAGTCTATGTGCACAGCCTGGCACAAAATGAAATGGGTGATACAGGGGAGAACAGATGGTTGGTGCCCACAAGGATTCTGTTGCAGAGACAAGCCAAACATAAAAGATAGAGTCATTGAATGCAAAAAAATGGAAAGGAAATATTCAACTGAATTTAATTCAACAGAATTTTGTTACATACTTTCTGCCTGGAAAATATTCTGCAAGTAAAGATTAAAAAAGAAAGAAAAGAAAATAGTCTCTGCCCTCAGAAAGCTTATATTTTACTTGGGGATAAAACTTATAACACACAAAGGAAGGAAGGAAAAGGTATGTGAATGAATGGATATATAAACAGATACAAAAATGAGAGAATAAATGAATGTGTGAATAAGTAATAATTAATAAATAAAATAACTGAATGTATACACATAT
>NW_027185889.1:3032226-3054052 GCF_028583685.1 Petaurus breviceps papuanus | reverse complement strand
TCTGTTTCTCTCTGTTTCCCTCTATTTTTAATCTTTCCATCTGTCTTTGTGACCATCTGTCTGTCTTTTCCTCTCTCCCTTCTATGATATGAGGTGCTCTCTGCTAATAATAATAACAATAGCTAACATTCATATAGTGCTTTAAGATTTACAGAGTGCTTTACATATGTAAAGACTCATGTGGTTTGAAGATCACAAGAATGAGCCATTCTTGGATCAGTTCATAATGAGAAAAAAAATATTCACTAGCCTACACCTCCCACTAATCATATTTCTGCTTAGTCCAGTCAATCAACCAAGAAATATTTATTAAGTTCTTATAAAATCCAGTTAAGTACTGGGGTTACAAAGATATTTTTTAAAAGGCAAAAATAGTTCTTTAGCACAAGGAGGTCATGTTCTAACGGGAAAGCATATATTAATATACCTATCTATATACATACACATATGTATGTACAAATATATACAGAATAGATGGGAGGTAGCCATAGAGGGAGAAGTTCAGGGACTGGGTGAGACATCTTACAGAAAATGACATTTCACCTGAATCTTAAAGGATGTCAAGGATTCTACAAAGCAGAAGTAAAAGCATTCCCATCATGAAGTATTGTGAGTAAAAAAGATATAGGGATTATAGGTGGAATGTTATGCCCAAAACCACAACTGAATTAGACTGTGGATAATTTAATACAGATCTATCTTGACTGATGTAAAAATAACAACAATAACAAAACAACACTCAATAAAAGTGATGTACAGACTTTCTATATATTTTTGATGTGTGTATTTGGGAGTCATAGTTGTTGTTCATTGTCCTTTACTTTTGAAGAGGACCAATGATATCATGACATGGTGTAGATTTAAGTGAAACAGAGTTGCACAAAGTTATCAGCCTCAATCTCTCTTCCAGAGACATCAAAGTCCAGTGGCAAGACTTTAAGAGTAGTGATGGCTTATAATACAGTGAATGACCTCAGTGTCTTGGATGTCTGCTAAACTCTAAGTGCTCCACAGCACCTGGTTCAGTGGCCTTTATGGACATTGGGACAGATTTTTCTCATTCACCCATTCTGCTGGATAACATCTTGATATGCTTGGGATAGATATCCCCTTAACTTCCCAAAGGGTTAGGGGACCACTGGTTACCCTCAACTTGAATTAATCTGTCTGCTGAGATTGTTTTACTGGGCATAACTACTGTATATCTTACAGCTTTTTGCATTCACAGGTGAGAGTTGGGTGAGATGTAAACACTAACACTGGATGAGTAACCTGGAAAAGAACTTGGAAAGCCCTCACGCTAGTGGTGCTAGTCGTCCCTGAATACCTCACATACCATATGGGGCATTTAGGGGTGGGAAGTCATCAGAGGATAGAACACCTGAAGGTGCTATTGGGCCCAAAGATTGAGTCATGCTATCTTTTATCCTTGGGATTGTAAGGAAAAAATATTGGGAAAGAAGATTGTCTTAGGAGAGGGGTGCCCTAGTTATGAGGTCCCATGGGTGGTAGATACCATGTACACCCACGTGGGCCATCAATGGAACAACTGGTAGGCACAAAGATGGTGATTACAGTAGTGAGGAGTTATACTT
Organism: Petaurus breviceps papuanus; assembly: GCF_028583685.1. Taxonomy (NCBI): domain Eukaryota; kingdom Metazoa; phylum Chordata; class Mammalia; order Diprotodontia; family Petauridae; genus Petaurus; species Petaurus breviceps. The sequence continues at coordinate 3,052,457 of NW_027185889.1, read as the reverse complement.
TCTAGGTTATCATTGCCTTGGGATAAGGTTCTATTGAACTCCACCATGTCATGGCAATGTCTTATCTCTCCAAAATGCTGAGAAAAAGAAAAATTCTTAGGGACGGTTAGGTGGCTCAGTGAGTAAAGCGCTGGCCCTGGAGTCGGGAGGACCCGAGTTCGGTTCCGGCCTGAGACACTTAACACCCATACAAAAATACTAGCCGTGTAACCTTGGGCAAGTTACTTAACCCCAATTGCCCTCCAAAAGGCAAAAAGAAAAAAAAGAATTAAAAATTCTTGCAAGAAAGTGGCACCACCATTTGTGGAGATCTTTGGGGAAATAGTACAACTCACCAACTATGGACAGTGCCCCACTAAATTGTTTTCCATAGATATGGTGAACCTCAGTTCAAAAGATGTACAGTATGGGGCTGAAAGAATTTGTGAAAGGCTACACTACACACAATTGGTCCTGCTCGATACTAGGAAAGCTGACCTGAGAATTCCACAGAATGTGAGGCAGATGTCTAAAGTGGAGCAATCTGTATAACAACACCAAAAGCCTACTGAAATATAAATTCCATAAAATCAAAGTCTAGTTTTTTGGGAATGTGTATTGAAATATTTCATTTTAAAATTATGTGGTCAGAGAAACGCTTCTGAAATTAGTAGTGACCTTAAAAATTAATTCCCAATTATAAATTGATTCTATAAATTCTGAATTTAGACCCAAATTGTTGTTTTTTTCTCCAATTTCTATTCCTTAAACTTTATGACTTCAGCCTAAACATTCATATAGCAGGCATGCCAAAACTGAGAGACAAAAGTATCTGCTGTGGTTATTACATAGATCATCCTTCATTCCCACTGAATTTCATAAATAAAATTACTACAAAGGCCAGATACACTTTAATTTCCTGACATTTGGGAAGTCCCTCCTCAGCATTCAGCAATACTTCATGATCTCCAGTGGACTTTTCAAAGCATGATAAAACTACAATGGAATTTGGAACAGCTCAAAATTGCTCATTGACCTTTCAGGAGTATTGAAAGGCATGAATAAAAAAAAAAAGGTGATGCAAGACTTTTACATTTTGAGAGGCATTCACAGAGTTTTCATATTATCTCACAACACTATCTTGGCTGCACTATATACCTGTGTGCATTGTATTTTGAAAGCAATATATTGGCCAAAGAACATTAAAATAAGGCAAACAGATTGATGCCATGGTGTCTTCATTTGGGGGAAAAAGTGATTGTCAGAATAGACTGTTAATGAATACACAATAGTTATATTATTAATGCAATGGATGGAAATGTCACAGAATTTTCAGGTTCAGCTTAGAGACTCACCACTACAGTGATCATCTAAAATGAGCTCAAATGTTGATAGACATCTATTATTGATAGATATCTATTCATTCTCTTGATTATCACTGGTCTTATGTTCCTTTTCACAACTGTGTCTCCTTAACATACCATGTCTTATCTCAGAAATAATCCAGCTTGGTAAAGCAGTAAGAAACTTTTGGTCCTGTTTCTCAAATTTGACTTAATCAGTGATTTCCATAAATCATACATTCTGGAATTTTCCTAAATTATAAGCTTCACAGGATATGACATACATTTCACATATACATGATATCACGTTAGGACCAAGGAGACAGCATGGAACTCATAAGCTTAAAGTGAGTAACTAACTTAGAACGACTTGTCCAAACCTCTAAGAACTGGCAGTGGATGCCAGTATATGAAAAAGACCTAACTGGCACACAGAATTACATGGGGGAGGCAGACTCTTTCATTTAAGTTGAGCTCATGTTGAAAATGGACTGAATTTAGCTGGGTTTTATATTTGGGTCATGTTGCCATCTGGTTCTTGTTTCTTGCTGAATTTTTTTTCTCAACCAAGTTCATTCCAGACCAAAGTTGCCGTTTTTGAAAACGTATGTTTTTAAAACCATTACATAAAGGAGAAAATAAACAAAAAAAAGAGGAAAAAAAAAAGAAAGAAAAGAAAAAATAAATCCTAATTGTCACACACTAGAGGGCACTAAAACATTCTAAGATAAAAATTATTAATTTGTTTGTTTACTTTCATTTTACAAGATTGAATTCCACAATTCCTTGAGTTTTACATTCTGTCCCCCTCCCTCCCTTCCCCGCCCCATGGTGGCATACAGTCAAGTATAGGATCTGTCAATACTTTCACTTTAGAAATTTGTCATGTTATAAAGATGAAAAATGGTGAAGAGGAAATAAAACCAAACAAGAAAAGGAAAACAGATCATGTAGTTTGCTTCAATCTGAATACAAGCTCAGTTCTTTCTAGTTTTCTCTCTGGATGTAGACATCTCTCCATCATGAGTCTTTTGGGATTGACTTATATCACTGCATTGCTGAGAAGAGATAAGTGTATCAAAGTTGGTCATCACACATACATTGTGTCTGTAATTGTCTACAAATTTCTCCTGGTCCTACTCTTCTCACTCAGCATCAGTTTGTATAAGCCTCTCCAGGACAATATGAAGTACATCTGCTCCTCGTTTCTTATTGCACAATAGTATTCCATGACATGCATATACCACAACTTGTTCAGCCATGCCCCAATTGATGGGCATCCCCTTAATTTCCAATTCTTTGCTACCACAAAAAGAGCTGCTATAAATATTTTTGTACATATGGGTCTATCTCCCACTTCTATGATCTTTTTGTGGTATATCCCTAGAAGTGGTATTTCTGGGTGAAAAGGTATGAAGATATTTATAGCCCTTTGGGTATAATTCCAGATTGCTCTTCAGAAAGGTAGGATCAGTTCACAACTCTGCCAGCAATGCATCAGTATTTCAATTTGCCCACATTCTATCCAGCATTTGCCATTTTCTTATTTTGTCATGTTAGCCAATCTGACTGGTGAGATGTGGTACCTCAGAGTTGTTTTAAGTTGCATTTCTCTAATCAATAATGATTTTGAGTATTTCTTCATATGCTTATGGAAATCTTTAATTTCTTTCTCTAAAAACTGCCTGTTCATATCCTTTAACCATTTATCAATTGGGAAATGACTTGTATTCTTATATTTTGATACAATTCTCTGTATATTTTAGAAATGAGTCCTTTATCAGAGACATAGGTTGTAACAATTCTTTCCCAATTTCCCACATCTCTCTTAATCATGGTTAAATTGGCTTTGTTCAGAAGCTTTTCAATTTAATGTAATCAAAATTATCCAATTTGTACTTTATAGTGCTCAATAATTTGTTTTTACTCACAAAGTCTTTCCCTCTCCACAAATCTGACAGGTAAACTATTCCTTGTTTTCCAAGATTGCTTACAATATCAATATTTATACCTAGATCATGGACCCATTTATACTTGAATTTGGTATATGGCATTAGATAATGACCTATACCCAGTTTAAGCCATACTATAATCCAGTTTTCCCAGCAGTTTTTGTCAAATAGTGAGTTATTATCTCCAAAATTGGGGTCTTTGGGTTTATCAAACAATAGATTACTATAGTTATTGATGGCTGAATCTCATGTGGCTAATCTATTACATTGATTCACTACTCTATTTCTCAGCCAGTACCAAGTAGTTTTGAGGACTGCTGCTTTATAATACAGATGGAAATCTCCTATAGCTAGTCCACCTTCCCTAGCATTTCTTTTCATTAATCCTCATGATATTCTTGACTGTTTATTCTTCCAAGTGAATTTTGTTATTTTTTCTAGCTCTATAAAGCAGTTTTTTTTGGTAAATTTATTGGTATAGCACTAAATATATAATTTAATTTAGGTAAAATTGTCATTTTTATTATATTAGCTTGATGCAGCCACAAGCAATTGATATTTTTCCAATTAGTTAAATCTGACTTTATTTGTGTTAAAAATGTTTGGTAGCTGTGATCATATAGGTCCTGGGTTTGTTTTGGCAGGTAGATTCCCAAATATTTTATAATATCTATTGTAACTTTAAATGGGTTTTCTCCTTCTTTCTCTTGCTGTTGAATTTCATTGGAAATATATAGGAATGCCAATGATATATGTGGGTTTATTTTATATCCTGAAACTTTGCCAAATTTATTTATTGTCTCAAGTACTTTTTTTATTGATTCTCTAGGATTCTGAGTGAAAGCTTGGCCTCTTCTTTGCCTAATTTGATTCCTTTGATATTTTTCTTTTCTAATTGCTACTGCTAACATTTCTAGTATGAGATCAAATAAGAGGGGGGATAGTGGACACCCTTGTTTCACCGCTGATCTTATTGGAAATGGTTCTAGCTTATCCCCATTACATATAATATTTGCTGATCATATTAAATAGATGCTACTTATTATTTTAAGGAAGGCTCCATTTATTCTTATGCTTTCTATTGTTTTTAATAGGAATGGATGTTGTATTTTGTCAAAAGCCTTTTCTGCATCTATTGAGATAATCATGTGGTTTCTGCTAGTTTTATTGTGGATATGATCAATTATACAGATGGTTTTACTAATATTAAACCATCTTTGCATTTCTGGAATAAATCCTACCTCATCAAAGTGTATTATTCTTGAGATAAGTTGCTGTAGACTTTTTGCTAATATTTTATTTAAAATTTTTGCATCTATATTTATGAGGGAGATTGGTCTATAATTTACTTTCTCTGTTTTATCTCTTCCTGATTTAGGTATCAGTACTATATTTGTGTCATAAAAAGAATTTGTAGGACTCCTTGTTGAGTAATTTTTCCAAATAGTTTATAGAATATTGGAATCAATTGTTCTTTAAATGTTTGATAAAATTCACTAGTAAATCCATCTGGCCGTGCAGATTTTTTCCTAGGGAGCTGGCTGATGGCTTATTCAATTTATTTTTCTGTGCTGGGGTTATTTAAGTAATTTGTTTCCTCTTCAGTTAATCTGGGCAACTTGGATTTTTGTAAATATTCATCCATTTCCCTAAGATTGTCAAATTTATGTGCAGACAATTGGGAAAAATAATTCCAAATTATTGTTTTGATTTCCTTTTCATTGGAGGTAGATTCACCCTTTTCATTTTTGATACTCATAATTTGGTTTTGTTCTTTCTTTTTTTTTATCATATTGACTATGGGTCTATCAATTTTATTGGTTTTTTAATAAAACCAGCTCTTAGTTTTTATTTATTAATTCAATAGTTTTATTAATTTCAATTTTATTAATGTTTCATTTGGTTTTCAATATTTCTAATTTAGTATTTAATTGGGGGTTTTGAATTTGTTCTTCTTCTAGGTTTTTTAATTGCATGCCCAATTCGTTGAGCTCCCTTTTCTCTAATTTAATCATGTATGCACTCAGGGATATAAAACTTCCCCTAAGAACTGCCTTTAACACATCCCACAAATTTTGGTATCTTGTTTCATTATTATCATTCTTTTGAATGAAATTACTAATTGCTTGTATAATTTCTTGTTTGACCCACTCATCCTTTAGGTTTAAATTATTTAATTTCCTATTAGTTTTTAGTCAGTCTTTCCATGGCCCTTCATTGCATATGATTTTTATTGCATCATGATCTGAGAAGGATTCATTTAATACTTCTTCCTTACTGCACAGAATTGTGAGGTTTTAATGTCCTAGAACATGGTCGATTTTTGAGTATGTGCCATGAACTGCTGAGAAGAAAGCATATTCCTTTTTATCACCATTCAGTTTTCTCTAGAGATCTATCAGACCTACCCTCTCTAAAATTCTATTAACCTCCTTAACTTCTTTCTTGTTTATTTTGAGGTTGGATTTATCAAGTTCAGAGAGGGGGAGTAATGGTTTCCCACTAGTATAGTTTTGCTATCTATTTCTTCCTCTAATTCCCTTACTATCTCCTCTAGGAATGTGGATGCTATACCACTTTGTGCATATATGTTAAGTTATGATATTGTTTCATTCTCGATGGTGCCTTTTAGCGGGATATAGTTAACTTCCTTGTCTCTTTTAATTAGATCAATTTTTGGTTTTGCTTTATCTGAGATAAGGATTGCTACCCCTGCTTTTTTTTTTTTTACTTTAGCTGAGGCAGGATATATTTTTCTACAGCCTTTTACCTTTACACTGTGTGTATCCCTGTGTTTCAGATATGTTTCTTGTAAACAGCATATTGTAGGATCATGATTTTTAATCTATTCTGCTATCTGCCTCCATTTTATGGGAGAGTTCATTCTATTCACATTCACAGTTATGATTATCTCTTTCTTTCCCTCCATCCTATTCCTTCCCCTGTTAATGTTAATATTTTTTCTCCCCTTCTCCCTTCCCCTTCTTTATTGTTTTCCTTTTGACCACCACTTCCCTCAGTTTTCCCTTAACAGCCCCCCTACATTTTCCTCCCCTTCCCCCTTACTTCTTCCCTCCCTACTAACCCCCCCCTTCCATAGCCCTTTCCCCCTCTTACTTCCTGTAGGATATTTTTATATTTAATGAAGTGTGATTTTTTCTTCTTCGCACCAAGAGTGACAACAACAAATCTCATTCAAACCTCCTCTCTCTCCCCTTTTTCCCTCTAATATGACACATTTTGCATCTCTTCTTCATAGTGTCTTATGCTTAACTGGTTTTCATTCCCTCCTTGCACCAGAACCAATGAGGGAAAAGTTCATATAATACTTATCTCCCTCCATGCTTTTCCTCTGCTATATCGCTTTTATGACTCTTTGTGCGGCAAAATTTACCCTTTTCCATTTCATTCATTCCTCTTCTTCCATTGCAGTCACTTTGTAGCCCTTAATAAGATTTTTAAAATCATCATTATGTGTATTTTATACTCATACTCTTTACTTGTCTATAAACAGTTTGCTGTTATTAAATAAAAGGGTGTGTGTTTGTGTGTGTGTGTGTTTTCCTTGTTTAACTTTCTATGTGTCTGTTGTGTCTCGCAATTGGAGGTTGAATTTTCCATTGAGCTCTGGCTTTTTCATCAGGAAGGTCTGGAATCAGTTGTATCATTGAATGACCATTTCTTTGCCTGGAAGAATATGCTCAGTCTCACTGGGTAGGTGATCCTTGGTTTTAACCCAAGCTTTTTTGCCTTCTGGAAAATTGTATTCCACTGCCTCAGTTCTTTCAGTGTAGAGGCTGCCAAATCCTGTGCAATCCTCACTCTGGTTGCTCTATATTTAAATTGTTTCTTTCTGGCCACAAGTATTTTCTATTTTACCTGGTAGTTCTTGAGTTTGGCCACAACATTTCAACTACTTTTCAGTTTGGGATATCTTTCAGGAGGTGTCTGGTGTATTCCCTCGATTTCTATTTTACCCTCAGGTTCTAGTATCTCAGTGCAATTTTCTTTAATGAGCTGTTGGAGAATGTTGTCCAGGTTCATTTTTTTCATCATGATTTTCTGGTAGGCCTATGATTCTCTGATTATCTCTCCTGCATCTGTTTTCCAGTTCAGTTACATTTCCATTGAGATATTTTACCTCTTTTTCTAATTTTTCATTCTTGTTGTTTTGTTTGACTAATTCTTGGTTCTTCATAGAGTTATTTGTTTCAATTTGATTGATTCTAGTTTTTAGCAAATCATTTTCCTTGGCTAGTTTTTGGAGCTCCTTTTCCATATCATACACTTTTCTTTTTAAGGAGATATTCTTCATTATAATGTTTTTCTAATTCTGCAATTTTGATTTTAAAAGAATTATTCATTTTGTCTTCTATCTCTCTCATTTGGATTTCAAAGTTCCTTTTGAGCTCATCTAGGAGAGCTTTCTGTGCTTGGCACCCATTCCCTGTTCATGTTGAAGCTGTGGGTGTAGAGTTCACACTGTCTCCCTCTGAGTTTGCTTCCTCCCTCTGAGGATACTAGGAATGCAGATTCTTTGTAGTCTGCTTTCTACCCATTTTTAGGCAGGGCCTTATCCCTGCCCTTCCTCTAGGTTTCCCAATCCTTTACTGTTGATGGTTTTGCCCTGGAGCAATAGTTACTATGTTTTCAGGGTCAGAGGGCAGGGGGGTGGGTTGGAGCAGGCTGGGTTCACTCTGACATCCTGGGTCTTTTTTTTTTTTTATTTATGGGCTATGGAGTGGTAGTCCTAGGAGTATTTGATGTCCTGTACAGGGGCCCTGCATTTGGTTCTTACCTTGCTCTTTCCCGCCCCCACTCTTTGGTGATAGGCCTGGTAGGGACCCTTGTGGTTGGTTGAATGACTTGCCCCCCACCAGTTGATCAGGCCTACTCCTGGCCTGCCTCTGTGTGCCACACCTTCCCGGCCTGCCTCTGCATTCCTCTGCCTTCCTGGCCTGTCTCTGCCAAGATAAAAATTCTTAATGCTTTAGCTTATGCAACTTTGTGGGATGCATCAAAGGCAGTTCTCAGGGGAAGTTCTATATCACTGAGTGCATGAATGAATAAATTAGAGAAAAGGGAAGTCAATGAACTGGGCATGCAATTGAAAAACCTAGAAAAAGAACAAATTCAAAGTCCCCAATTAAATACTAAATTAGAAATACAAATCATATGTTGGAATTTTCCTTGAATAGGAGCTTCTCAAAATACATGTTCATAGACAATATTTTGGGTCTTGGACTTGAGTCATCCTCAGTCCAGTTCTTTATATTCTATCCTATTCCATCTCTCTCTGTCTCCAGGTACTGCTTCCCATCCTTCTGCCTTGACGGTTTAAACTTCCTACTTCCAAATTCTCCACAAGTCAATATTCCATCTCTCATATCAATTATGGCTCCAAATGTGCAAAGCTAGGACCTTCAGTACTTCAATCATATATGTTACCATCCAGGCTGTGTGGTCCCTGTATGCTTGTGGTTGTCCCACTGATTTTGTGATGGACTCTGTTGAGTAAACAGAGCCCTTATGTACCTATCCACGAAGGTTATACTTTTCCGCATGCAATCACTTTGTTACTGGAAGGCCATAATATGACAGGCTAGTTCTTGAAGACCAAGAGGCTATATAGTTTCAAGAGTACAGATGAGAGAGAAATTGTGCCTGCCATCAAAGAAGGGTTATGTTAAATTGTCCTAGACTTCAAGATGGAAAAACAATAAGTACAATATCTATGTATTCTCAGATAGGTTGATACTATTGGCAATAAGAGGCGTCCATAAGCTACGTCTTAGCTATCTTTCTTAGTTATTGAATCTCGTGGTATCCATGAAGTTGCTAGCTCAAACACGAAGTATGATGTTGACATCCATAAGTATCTATATGTCAATAACATGTTATCTAGTGGTAACAACATGCACCCAAGCATCATAGTGGAAGGAAATTAAAGTCCTAGCACCCAGAAGTGATCTCTCATCAATAATGTATGCTGAAGCTGAGAGAAGTTTGCTAACTATTATGGACTAGGGGCATGGTAGTGGTTAAAAGTATTCTCTTTCCATACATAGGTGCCTCTAGTTACTTTTAAGGGTGGATTTTATTTATTATTTATTTGGTTAATTGAAATTCCTGTTATGATTTCCCAGCAAATAGACATATGATAGAACTTAAAAGAAACTTTCTGTGCGTAAATCAAAAAGGAGATAAGGGAATTTGAGTGGATGCAGAGTTCAGTTTTTAAATCAGTCTTAATGTCTAAGGGCTTTATTGAGGTAGATGCCAGACTATATTCTGAAATAACAAAAGATCTAGACCCTGAAGCCCTAAATCAAATCAGCTGATAGACTGGGAGATGGCAACAAAGAAAAGCAGAGAACTGAGAGAGTAGCAGAGAGCAGCTCAGGGGATATCCTGTCAGAGAGCACCTTGGCCAAGAGAATGATCAGCAGAGGACTTCAATTGGTGGGGAAGCCATTAGAAAGGGTCCAGTGGGCTTACACTTTACAGTCATATACTGCCCTGGTTACTCAAGTTACAAGCTGCATGTGTTCCCTAATTTTGGACTCCCTTCATGAATGTTACCTAACCATAAGTGTGCAGCCAGCATGGGGATATGGTCCTATTATGCTGTGGGAGAAAGTGCCTCTGTATTTTTTAATGAATATGGGAATTTTTGCATGTGTCTATAATATTTTTGTTACTTCTTTCCCCCAAATTGTATTTAAATACAAAAGAAACACATTGTTAGGGGCCAGTGAGCTATGGTTTTGAATGGAAATGAAGCCCAAATATTCATTAAAAGGTAGTTTTCAAGGGACTCACAAGTATGTGCATATGTGTTTATGCAAGATCTTACAAATAAAGTGTGTTTGAAATATTACAAAGAGCTAAACAAATGTCAGCTATGCATATATGTGAAAATATCCATTGTTTTCTGAAGAAAAGAATAAAATTCTGTCAGAATAAGAAGGTTTAGTATTATTAGGACTTCAATATCAATCTAATCCAATTCAAATTCACAAAAGAATCTCTCTAATGACATAGTTAACAAGTTATCATATCATAACAAGTCATCATTCTAGATGAGGGAGATATAACTTCCAGAGGAAGCTTATAACTACTTTTGTTTAACTATTCAGACAACTTCCTGACACCCAACCCAATTTGGCCTCTTTGCAACTTTCAATCATCATTCCAGGAAGGAAGAAATGATGGAAGGAAAGAAAGAAGGAAGGGAGGGAGGGAGGGGAGGAGGAAAGGAGGAAAGAAGAGTGAAAAATTGCATGCTTCAATTTATATTTAGACAATAGCATTTCTTTCTCTGGAGGCAGATAACATGTTTCATCCTCAGTTCTTTGGAATTGTCTTGGATCCTTGTATTTCTGTGAATAGCTGAATCATTCAGTTGCTTATAGTACAATATTATTGTGTGCAGTGTTCACCTGGTTTTACTCATTTCATTTTGTGTCAGTTCTTGTAAGTTTTTCCAGATTTTTCTGAAATCATCTTGCTTGTAATTTCTTATAGCACAACAATATTCCATTAAAATTATATACTTCAACTTGATTTACCATTCTCCAACTGATGGACATCCTCTTAATTTCCAGTTCTTCATCACCACAAAAATATCTTCAAAGTCCTCTCTTCTGCAAGAAGTCTTTCATAGTCCTCCTTAATTTTGGTTCCCTCTATGACTACTTCCATTTTATCCTGTATATGTCTTACTTTTACATAGTTGTTTTCATGTTTTCTCCCCATTAAGACTATGAATGCCTTGAGAGCAGAGATTGTTTTATGCCTTTCTTTGCACCTTTTGAACTTATTTCCTGGAAGATAGTAGGTACTTAATAAATGCTTGGCAACTGACTGATTGAGGGACTCCATTGGAAAAATCTTACCAAGTACATATCAAATCACTAATTATTACTCTTTGAATCTAGCCATTCAACCTGTTTTCCTACACATGGAGTCCTTCCACATGCATTTTCTGGTCACATATGCTACCTTATGTGCCTTTCCAAAGCTGAATTATCTTCTTGCTAGATTCTTAAGGAAAATCATCAGCAATAAAGGGTTAATGTTATATTTTCAACTTTGAATCATTACAAGTACAGCACTCAACAGATTAAACTTTAATAAAAAAGTGAATCATTATAAATCAATTGCCATAATGGGGCCTTAAAAGACTTATAAAACCCCATCTTTTAACACCACTGGATATGCTTTTCAAGCATAAAGCTACAGAATGTAAGAGCAATGCTGGTTTGGATAGATATTTATTTGTAAAATCTTACAGAGGAAAATGGAGAGAGATTATTTGTAGTTTCATCTTTTGAAACAGCAAGAAACTGGGAGAATAAGAGACTATTTGAGTAAAACCTTGGCAAGAGATCCAGCTGAGCAAAGTCCTCTCAAGAGCATTGAAGAATGAGAATGAGATGAGTAAAATAAAAGATGAAGGATGGATGATATTTGCAAAGGACTTTTTTCCTAAATTCTTTTCACTGTCAAGGATAGTGAAGCCATGACATTTGGATTTTTCATCTTAAGCTCAGATGTTCTTAGAGGCAAAATAGAAATGTTGCTATAAAATCAAAGATGGGAAAAACAGCTGGACTACATCTAGTATGCACAGAAAAAGCCTGGAATGGAGGTAATATAACTGAAGATTTGAGGGATCAATTCTCAAGGTATCCAAAAGACGGGATGATTTCAATACCACAAAAAAATCTTAAACAGCATCAGTTATTAAAAAAGAAAGAAAATAAGCTTAATTATTTAATATCTAATAACTTTCATGCTGATTTTTCATCTATATAATTTTTATCACAATAATGTACAGATATATAAGGGGCTTTTTGGGTGAGTATTACAGAGGGAAACAGGTAGGGTTTAATAAGTAATATTCCATAGGAAATGGCATCTTTTCCAAAAGAACATTTGACTGAAATAGTGTAGAGAATATTAAATCTCACCAAATTTGTTTTATTTTTATTAAAAATAGCTTTTGATTTGGTGGAGCAAAATGTCTTTCAGGGTTTTCCTCCAAAGAGGTATCTCCTACCATATGTAAAAATTATACAGTATTTCTTGAAATACAAAAAACCCCACAGAAATAACCTTCTTATATGACAGACATTTATATCAAGTAAGGTATAAAATAGCAAACTATATTCATTAAAGATATTTGTCACTTTCTTGAAGGAAATTCATCATGGAGTGTTAGAGGACTTATGATCCCTAAATTTTGAGGTCCTTCAGATGTTTCTTCTTTCAAAGCAATGAGTGTCACTTTAATCTTATTCTGATCACATCCAGCCCCCAAAACGTATGGCATCTCCAAAATGATATTCATAATCACATAAATGAGTTTAGCCTAATGATCTGCAAAGGAAAAAAACAAACAAACAAATAAGTGAATGATCAATGTCCATTGGATAGCCCTGTCTCTCTCTACCTCTGTTTCTCTCCAACTTAGTCCTTCTGTCTCTCTCATCTATTCATGTATATGAATAGGTCTATTCTTATATATTAATATGTAAATTCATATGCATATGTTCATGTAGGTACACCAACAAATATACATGCATGTATGCAGTATAGATATATACAACATACACACATATAAACATATATATGTACACACTCACACCTTCCTGGACAGATCTTGCCAATAGGCTCAGAATTCAGCAAGTAATGGAGAGTAGATTGCATTGAATTTGGGAATTTACAAATTATTATAAACTTTTCACTGAAACACAAACTTATCAATGCTTTTGTAGGGTTGTGTCTCATGGAATGTTATTATCTCTGAAGAATTAAAATGGGAAAAAACCAAAGGGTAATTGAGATCCCCATGGTGGATGGGAGAAGTTGGTTGTAACACACGGAAAGCATGGAATTGCTTAGAAGAAAATAAGGTGAAAGATGTGATTGACAAACTATATTAGATAAAAAGAAAATAGGCTAATATTATAGTCAAGAATAAGAGATAAATGCTAGATAGTCTCTCTCTTTCAACACCATTCTAATCTCAGGAGATCATAGTAAGATTATCAGTACATTGGTAGACTTTGGGTTATGGGTATGTATCATGATTTGGATGAGTTATACATGATATATGTGAGTGACTACATATGTATCATTGGAGTAAATAACCATAGTGATTTAGAGTATGTTAGTACACACATTATTTTTAGTTTAAACAAGAAAATTGAACACCCCTCACTGCTCCCAAAATCAAATCCTGAGAGATTTTAAATTAATCACTTCTGCTTTGTATGTCTCAGTTTCCTCGTTCATCTAATGATGTAGTTGTATTACCCTTTGAGGTACATTGAAGATCTAGATCAATGATGCTATGACCTTATGTGTGTGTTTGTGTGTATGTATTTTTTTCTGAGAACATTATGTCATACCATATGAAGTACTGATTTAGGAGTTAGGAAAACCTAATTCAAATTTAATTTATGATGAAAGGTGGCTATGTGACTTTGGCAAGGGTAGAGTTAATGGAATATGAAGATCTTCCCCATCCATTAATAGTCCTATGTGACCAAGTGTTTCCTTATTTTTTTTTGGAACAGGGACTGTATTTACAGATCTAAAGGTATACAGATATTTTAATCACAGATATCTTGTTGCTTTGAGCTTTGGCCCAGTTCACAGCTTTGACACATTCTGAGTCACATAGAGCCCTGATATTGCCTTGGAGGAGGAGCTTACTTAGGTAGAAGCTTGCTTACAGGGAGGCTTACTTGCAGGAAGGCTCTCACACCTTTTGATTCTGAGCCAATTAGGCACTGAGTCACATGGGTGGTGCTTTCTTCTGGCTCTGAGCTTATTAGTAAAAAGTGTGTGTGTATACACACACATGTATCTGTAGACATATAGATATGCACACATAAACACACATATATACATATAAATGTGTGCACACATATACACAAATACACACACATATATTCTGAGGTGAGATTTTGCTTTGGGGCTCACTCATGGGAAGAATATTCACCTGAGGTTTTTGTGATTTGGCCAGATGACACTCTGGGTCTGTAGGGTTGTGTGCTAAGCACAACCCCCCTCCCACACACACACACAGCTCTGTGGACCCAGATGTTGGTGCTTGCAGGTCTCGTTATGCATTTGGAGCCCTGTCTATTGGATTATACTCACTTCTTTTTACTTATCTGTATGCATTCTTTAATTATAGTAAGATTGTTGACCCCTTTGAAATTGCTTTTCCTTTAGAAAAGCAGATCAAAGAACCTGTGCTAGCAGCCCTTCTGTGTGCTGGTGTTATTGGTGTTACACCTCCACAGTGGTTGCAAGTATCATTAATGATATGGCAATTGATTCAGTACCTTAGGCAATGCTCTTAGTCTTTAATTTAAGGAAGAATTGGTGGTCATTATTGGTAGATGAAATTGATGGAATTTTGTGTAGACTGATATATCTGTATAATATTGATAAGTATTTCTATATGCTGTGTGTGTAAAAATAATAGTACTTTTATTTAGAGTAGTTTCAAATTTTCTGAGAAGTAATTGACAAAGATTGACATGGTATACCTACCTTATGATATATCTAATACTCTTTTTTTGGAAACCCCATATAACATATTTTAAGATTTTTATCAGTCACAATGGGAACCCAGATAGTGTCTCTTAAGGTATTCTTAGTAGATTTCCACTGCTGATCACGTCTCAGAATTATTAGTATTAATGTATAATTTTCAGTTATACTTTGGTCCATCAAGGTGACTTTTCAGTCTGGTTTTCTTCCTAAGAAAAACATCAAAAATCATATTCCCCTAAAACATCTTAGGAAAAGTTATGCTAAGGCAGGTGAAACTGGGTAGTCCCAGAGCATTGTGCTTTTCTTACTAAAAATGTGCCATTTCTAATAATGGATAACATGTTTCAGATTCCATTGCAATGAAAAATACAATTCAAAGCTTAGGCAACAATTATTTTTAAGACAAAGTATTCCAAAGCTCATGTTTTACTAAAGGAGTAGAACCATTTCTTATTCTGATGATGAAACAATAACTCTTGGATTTATGCTAACATGCTGATCCAAAAATCGTAAATGCTTGCCTTCAATGTTGTTAAACCTTATGAAAAATGGCAATACCGAATCATAGATGTATAATATGATGGGGTTTCCAGTTCTTCTCTTATAACAGATACGTGTTCCATGGATATTTTTCACTTGTTTTAATAGGCATATGAGTACTCAATCTCACCAAAGTGACTTTTTTCTCCAAATTTTACAAAATCTACATTTTACACATTGATTGATGCTAAAGTTGACCTTTGCTTTCTATATAAAAAAGAAGCATCATTTTATATTTTTTCCTGCCAAATTATCTCTACGGAACAATTTACATCTGGCAGTGAAGAGTCTGACTAGCTATGACTCCAAGAAGAAATTTGCAAAGGTTTAAATTTATAAATGAAATTGATTATTCTATCATGTCTCTCACCTGTAAGGATAATCATGTCATCTTCCAAAAATGTACGATAAATCTCATAGCATCTCTAGTATGTATAATTTTTCAGCCATTTGGAGCATAAAATATACTAATCTTCCAAAGATTTGCAATTTTGTGATTGGGCTTAAGATTAGAGTTATAGAAGAGCTAATACCAATGGTTAAGAGTTTCAAAGGTACAGATTTAGCCAGAATGACATTAGTTCAAAATAAAACATAATTAATTTTGTAAAATAACAAGTAACTAATAAGAACAATTTCTTCTATACACACAGTGGCAGACTGTCCCAAATGTTATCATATCCTCATTTGGGAGGTTGGTATATAGATATAGAAGATATAGAGTTATAGATAAAGATGTATAAAGTCAGATGGATCTCTCTGTCTCTGTCTCTGTTGCTCTCTGTCTGTCTCTCCTATTCCAGTGGTTACCATAGCCCCAGTGGTGGTAGGCATGGAGGGATAGATCTATCTCGATTTGTCCATCTACTCACCCAAATGGGATAGGGTGACTTTTGGGAGAGGGGAGAGAGAGAGACAGAGACAGAGGGACAGAGACAGAGAGATAGAGACAGAGACAGAGAGATAGTGACACAAAAAGAGATCTCTCTATCTATATGTTCTATATTTATATCCTTCCCTCACCTCACTCCCAACTATGGCAACCTTTAGGAGAGCATGCCATTTTTAGTTTGGGAGAAATATTTCGTATATGTGATGTGTGTATATGTGTTGTGTCTGCATATATGCATGTATATACACATGCATGCTTACATACACACATATATGCATGCATGTTTATATACATATATGTATTATAATGTGTGTATAAATCTTTGGCACATATATGGTCAAGATATACATAAAATGAGGCCCATGTGTAGAGTACTTAAGTGGCTAACCAGGGCACCTCCCTTTTCTTGCCTTCTGATAACCATAATGTCATTTGAAAAGGTGCTTTCTCTGTGTCTTTTGCTGCTCATGCCTTTCGGACCTTTTGAATGGTTCTGTTGGACATCCTCACAAATTTCTCTTCTACCATCTGGATTTAGTTATTCAGCATTTTGAGGTGCTCTGCTGCTCTCTGCTACTAGCTGCTATGTTGTAACTGCTAAGAGGGATCTTCTTACAAGAATATGGTCAAAATCTATCAGTTATTGCCCAGGGTCAGCCCCCAAAATAGAAAAAAAAAACACAGCAGAAACTTTTAGGTTAAGATTATCTGTTCTTTTAAGTGCTTTTCCCCTTATTGGGATCAGTTTCTTAGATCCTAGTCTCCTGTATCTTCCAACCCACATAATATTCCTGGTTGTAAATCAAAAGTTTTCAGAGTGTTCTAGGGACTCATCAAAATGGTGAAGGGACTGTTTAGTGGAAGGGCAACTGAATTCATTACTATCCCTCCACTCTCCACATCCCTGGTTGTTAGGCAAAATTAACTTGGTACAAGGCAGAAAGGGTCAGGGAGATAAAAGTGCCTGCCCCTCCCCCCCCCCCCCACCCCAGATTATTGCCATCAACAAAATTTATTATTTCCCCTGATCTCCATTCATTTAAATATCTCACCCTAATCATGAAAGTGCCTAATTAGGTTATCTTACCTGAGAAGGAAAAGGATGATATTTCAATCTACTTTTGAAGTACAAATGGAGCATAGATATCGTGGAGACAAAGGAAGAAGAAAGTTATAAGTGTTGATATGAAAAGTGAAATGGTCTTCACTCATATAGTCACACACAAATATGCCACGGATAAATACAATATATAATATAGTATATAAGAGGTAGGTGGTTTAATGAATGGAAAAAAACACAGGTATCTGGGTTCTAGACCCAGGCTCTGCTACTTACAAGATAGGTGACTGGAAAAACCACTTTAACTCCCTGGGTCTCAATTTCCTCATTTGTAGTTGCATGAAAGTAATACTTCCCCATATCATTTACCCCCATTTATAGCTTTCAATGTTGTTCTAAGAATCAAATATGACAATGTATCAGACAACCCTTGTAAATATAAAGCAATACAGAAATGCCAGTTGCCTTTACTAGTATTGCTATTGTAGCTATGGTCATTTACCTGGTTTAGTTGATAGACAGTCTAGTTATACACATGAAGTCCTTGCTTGAAGTTAGAGCTTTTTGAAATCCTAAACTATAATTATGAATATTATTACTTGGGCATTGTTTTATATATTATTAACAATGCAAAGAATCCAGGTAGAGAAATGAACAAAATGTAAATGAAGATTTGTCTTACAGTACAGAAAGAAGCATTCAAATCTCAAAGAAGAGCATTGGTTGTGAATTTTGGATCTGGAACTAGATAGATAGATAGATAGGTAGGTAGATAGATAATTTATGTATGTGTATATATGTGCATGCGCACATGTGCATGAACACATGACAGACATACATCTAGGGGTTTTGAAGTAATTTGTTCCTTTATGTTAGAGACCATTCCTATCAAAGATAATTTGGATCTGAATTCTTTGAATGATTTCATTCATAAATTTTGTTCCTTTTTTGAGAGATGGTTCAAATAAAGATTCTATATAATCTGCGGACCTACTATAGCCAGTGTGAGAAGTACAAAAGGTATGAATAATTTCAGAAAGACATAGAGAAAGAAAAAATATGTATGCAATCATTCTATCATAATGATTTTTTTTAGTGAATTTGGCCATCTCTTTTGTGGAAGAGGATTTTTCTGTAATTCAATTTGTTTTCTGTTCTATTTTCTTTATAAACAGAATCTTAAGATTCAAGAAAAAGAAAATAAAATCTCTTAGCTCATAAATCTCTTAGTTCAACTCAGTAAAGAAATGGAAACATTTCTGTAAAGTTATAAATACTCAATGGTAGCAGAAACTAGGGTCAAATTGTGATTCTTAAAAAAAAATACAATCCCTTCAATTTGTACATATGGCTAATATGAAAGTGAATTGAATTTTCCCCATCCTGTCTCCATTTAGATAACATGAAAGTGTAACCAGAGACATTCAGAGTAATGGGCTAAAATGAGAGAGAAAATGCAATTATACTGTAACAAAAAAAACCTAATTATGGAGGTTTAACATTTGAACTTCCCTTCATCTTTGGAACCAGGCCCTGCTTGTGCCATATTAATCATATAACATACCATAATCATATAACTATCATATAACTGTTCTTTAATGATATATTTATATTTAACCTGTTGGAAAGCCATTACCTTAACACCTCAATCTACCAGTTGGTGACAGGGTTAATTACCACTACCTTCTCTGGCTGAGCTGTGCTGCTACTGGCAATGCAATTAGGGGCATTATTTTTCCGTTGTTTCAGTTATTATCTTAGAAGGATCTGTTTGGATCCATTTGGTAGTGATCCTCTCAATTAAAATGCCTTTTGACTTTTTCCTTTCTTGCAGTAACAGGATTGGTGCTAATAGATTAATATTATATTTCTGACTTTGGGTGACTTAGACAGTCGTACAAAGAAAATAGATCTCAAAGAGTCTTCCTTTTCAGAGATACAAACATGGCATGCCTTGTCTTTTTCATTTATAGGTGGTATTTCACTATTGGTTAATGTTTCTACTTTTTTTTAAGCAATTGGGGTTAAGTAACTTGCTCAAGGTTACATGGCTAGTTATTTCTGGGTATGGTGCTAAATATTGGAGCCCAGATTCGATCCCAGGTCATCCCAACACTGGGGCCGGTGCTCTTACTCGCTGAGCCACCTGGCCACCCTTAAGCAATTGGGGTTAAGTAACTTATTCAAGGATCTATTTTCTAGGTCAGTTGTTTTTTCCAATGAGATATTTCACATTGTCTTTATGTTTTTTCATTCCTTTGGTTTTCTTTTATAATTTCTTGGTTTCTCATAGAGTCATCAGTTTTCATTTGCTCTATTCTAATTTTTAAGGAATTATTTTCTTTAGTGAGCTTTTTGACCTCTTTTATCCATTTAATCACTTCTGCCTTTTAAGACATTCATCTCCTCTTTGACTTTTTGGATCTCTTTTGCCTTTTGGGTTAGTCTATTTTATTTTTTTAAAGCAATTGGGGTTAAGTAACTTGCTCAAGATTACACGGCCAGTTATTTCTGGGTGTGTGTAATAGTAATGGCATTTAAAGATTCTCCTGTATTGGCTTGGTTTTTGGTTTAATTGTGTTAAAACCCAGAGCTTGTTAATCCCACCTGTGGGATGGACTTGTTGATGGTGAAAAGAAAGTCCTGAACTGGGAGGAGCTGGTGATGAAGATTTGGAGAGACACAAGGGAGAAGAAGAAGAACTTTTTGGAAGCAGCACTTGTGGAGGCAGAGAGAAACAGAGAGGATTGCTGAGGGCCACTTTGAATTGCCCTGGACTTTTGAGACCTGCCCCTGGAGCTGCCAAGGACTGAGGAGACATGGCTGTTTTGCTGGTACTTTGTCTGTCTGTTTTGATGTTGTTTTGCCAGATTTGTCCACTGATGAAA
>NW_027185889.1:2964817-3032216 GCF_028583685.1 Petaurus breviceps papuanus | reverse complement strand
GGTGGGGAACTTTTGACCTTTTTGTGTTCTATGACTGAACAAACAATGTACTTTACTTATGTTTGGAAACTAATCTCCATTTGAAAAGAGGGGCTTTGTGGTGGACTAAATGAAGGTACAGCCTAGGGGGAGTAGTATTTAGAACAGGGACTTTGTAATTGATTGAATGATTGGAAGGTCCTGGGGTGGGGTAGTACTTGGAGATTATTTAATCACACTTAGTAAATGCTGTATTTGGAATGATGTCATGTTTTGATCTTCTCTGTTCTTGGTTTGTCACTGAATAAAATGGAGAGCACCTATGCTGGTATTTTGAACCTTGGTAAGTTGCCTTTCCATGACATTACATTACAGTGTGGTACTAAGTATCTGAGCCCGGATTCGATCCCCAGGTCCTCCTGACACTGGGGCTGGTGCTCTTACTCGTTGTGCTACCTGGCTGCCCCAATGTTTCTACTTTATTTTGCCTTTAAAATTTATATTTATTAAATATATTTCTTTTCAAGTATTGTGCTGGCTTGGACCAGTTCATACTTTTCTACATGATTACTTCTTCTTAATTTATAATGTTTTTACCAGATTTGCATGCTTTTTTCCAGTTCTCTCATTCTAATTCATTTTTGCTTTGGGGGGGAAGGTAGGGCAATTGGGGTTAAGTGACTTGCCCAAGGTCACATGATGAGTTTTTTTATGTTAAGTGTCAGAGGCCAGGTTTGAACTCAGGTCCTCATGACTCCAGGGCCGGTAATCTATTCACTGCACCACCTAGCCACCCTGTTAGATCTGTTTTAGATTGAAAGAAAGAACCAGAAGATCTTTGAATATTTTCAAAATAAAACATACACATGACTTGTTGACTTATATGATACCAAATGATTCAAATAAATAAGTCAGCTAATTAATATTCATTAAGTTCTTGCTTCTGCCAGGTGCCATGCTAAATCCTGAAGATACAAAGAAAGACAAAAAAACAGTGCCTTCCCTCAAACAGACTCCATTCTAATGGGAGTGATGCCATTAAAATAACTAAGTAAAAATTAAATGTATAAAATGTAAATGGAAGGTAATGTCATATGGAAATGATTCGCATTTGGGAGGATTGGGAAAGGCTTCCTGCAGAAGGTTGGCTATGACCTGAGTTGTTAAGGACCCAAGGGAAACTAGGAAAATGGAGGTAAGGAGGAAAAGTATTACAGGCATAGGAAACAGCTCGTGTCAATGCACTAAGTCAGGAAATAGTGTTGTGAGTGGAAAACAGCAAACTGTTCTGGGCAGTTGATTCATAGACTGTAGAGAACAAAATGTAAGAAGCCTAGCAAGTTAAGAAGGATTCAAATTGTGAAATTCTTTACATGCCAAAGAAAGGATTTTATATTTGATCCTGTTGTAAATAGGGAGTCACTGGAGTACATTTTTTTTTAATAAGATCAGATAGGAAAAAACAGGCCCTGGTCAAAGTTCATTTGTAATTAAATTCAAGACTTTCACCAACTCACTTCATCTCTGAGCCTTAGTGACCTTATGTTGGAGATGGAGATGATAATTTTTCATCTATCTCAAATCCTTTTGATGAAATAAATGAAGTTGTAGATTCAATAGCATTTTGTTAAATAAAATATCATGCACTGCAAAAAATGTTATATTTTAAATTTTATAACTTAACACTTTGTAGGTCTCCACCATCTCAATAGCTTCTCTGTGATATATAGTAAAAAATCAATATAATGAAAGTTACTACCATAAGATAGCTTATGGGCAGATCATAGGCTAGGTTAGTACCAATTCAGGCATCATTGATATTCTAGTAAAAAAAAAAGTCAGGATGGTAAAAGTGGAGAATTAGAAATAACATTGTCTTTTGCATGGCATTTTAGGTACTAAGTATGCTGACAGCCTAGAAGTTGCTGGTCATTTATTGAGAAACCTTCTATGCCTGGCATGGTATTTTCAGGGAGGGGCCCTATAGTAAATTGCAAGTTGCATCTATTTCTTCCTTCATATAGCTCTGCATAAAAAGTTATGTGAAAGGTAATAGCAAGTATCTTTAGTGGACAGGAAAGATATATCTGACTTGCACAGGGAGAGGCAGCCCTGAGCCTTATAACAAATTAAGCAGGAAAATAACAAATTAAAAAAAAAAAACAAATTGGGTGGTGCCAAGATGGAGGAGTAAAACCTGGGACTTGCTTGAGTCCTCCCCCAACCCCCTCCAAATTCCTGTAAAAATTATTCTAAACAAATTCTAGAGCAGCAGAACCCACAAAATGAAAGTGAAACAAATTTCCAGCTCAACACAACCTAGAAGTTTAACAGGAAAGGTCAGTTGTGCCAGGCTAGTAGAAGAGCACAGCCCAGTGTGGGCTGTGTTGGCACAGAATGGAACATAGCTAGACTAGAGCAGGACTCAGGAGATTGAATAAGTAGGAGCTGTGGCAGTTTCCAAACTTCTCAACCAACAAATGCCAAAGACAACTTAGAAGGTCATTAGGAAAGGTCTGCTGGGACTTGGGTGAGAGAGGAGCCTGGTTAGCTGTAATTCTGGGGTGGCAGTGGCAGTGGCAGTGGCTGCTTCCAGAGCTCTTGATACACATGTGGTCATGAGGGGAATCAAGTGGATGATCACAGGGGCGTTGCAGGGATCATTTTGTTGGGGCTGAGGTAGGATTCTCTTTCTTTGCCCTGCTTGGATCTGGGTCACAGTCCTGGATGGTGGCAGACCTGGGATGAGGAGGAGCATCAACATGGTGGAGCTTGTAACTGTGGTGGAGAGGAAATCCTCCTTATTGTTCCAAGGCAGAAAAAAAGTGCTTGTGGTTACTCATGGACTAGTGCACAAACTAGCAGAGGAAGAAACACCTCTTCCTTGATCATGTGACCTTGGGAGAACTGAAAATTTACATGTTCCTAGAAATATCTCTGAAAACGGCAGCAGAAAAATCCTGAAGCTTGGGACAGTATACTTTCCACACTGGAAGCAGTCTTACCTTGAAAAGTGTTAAAAAGTCAAATAATTATCTGGGAAAATGAGTAAATAGCATAAAAAAACTCCAACTATAGAATCTTACTTTGGTGACAAAGAAGATCAAAACAACCAGAAGAAGACAACAAATTTAAAGCTCCTGCACCAAGAATCTTCAAGTAAAAGATGAATTAGTCATAGGCCATGAAAAAGCTCAAAAAAGATTTTGAAAATCAAGTAAGAGAAGTAGAGGAAAAATTGGGAAGAGAAATGAGAGTGTTGCAAGAAAATCATGACAAATGAGTCAACAGTTTGCTAAAAGAGGCCCAAGAAATGCTAAAGAACATAACACCTTAAATAATAGACTAACCCAATTGGCAAAAGAGGTCCAAAAAACCAATGAGGAGAAGAATGCTTTAAAAAGCAGAATTGGGCAAATGGAAAAAGAAGTCTGAAATTTCACTGAAGAAAATAATTGCTTAAAAATTAGAATGGAGCAAATGGAAGCTAACAACTCTATGAGAAATTAAGAAATTTTAAAACAGAACCAAAAGAATGAAAAAAATAGAAGACAATGTGAAATATATCATTGGAAAAACAACTGACCTGCAAAATGCAACCAGGAGAAAAAATTAAAAAATCATTGGACTCCCTTTAAACCATGATCAAAAAAAGAGCCTAAACATCATCTTTCAAGAAATTATCAAGGAAGACTGTCCTGATATTCTAGAACCAGAGGGTAAAACAGAAATTTAAAGAATCCACCAATCACCTCCTGAAAGTGATTCCAAAAGGAAAACTCCTGGGAATGCTGTAGCCAAATCCCAGACCTCACCAATCAAGGAGAAAATATTGCATGCAAGCAGAAACAATTCAAGCATTGTGGAAACACAATCAATACAACAGAAGATTTAGCAGCTTCTACATTGATGGATCAGAATGCTTGGAATATGATATTCTGGAGGTCAAAGGAGCTAAGATTAAAATCAAGAATAACCTTTTCAGTAAAACTTAGTATAATACTTCAGGGGTAAAATGAATATTTAATGAAATAGAGGAATTTCAGGCATTCTTGATGAAAAGACCAGAGTTGAATAGAAAATTTGACTTTCAAATACAAGACTCAAGAGAAGCATGAAAAGGAAAGAGAAATCATAATGGATTTATGAAACTTGAACTGTTTACATTTCTATATGGAAAGATGATATTTGTAATTCATGAGACTTTTCTCAGTATTAGGGCAGCTGGAGAGAAGTAAACACACACACATATACATACACACACATATATGTATAGAAAGATAGACAGAAAGATCAATAGATAGATTTGAATATTAAGGGATGATATCTAAATGATATCTAAAAATAATATCTAAAATGTAGCTAAAATAAAATTAAGGGGTGAGAAAGGAATGTACTGGGAGAAGGAGAAAGGGAGAGGTAGAATGGGGTAAATTGTCTCACATAAAAGAGGCAAGAAAAAGCTTTTATATTGGAGGGAAAGAGTGGGAGGGTGAGAGGGAACGAGTGAACATTACTCTGATTGGATTTGGTTTAAGGAGGGAATAACATACACACATAATTATGTATGGAAATCTGCCTTACACTATAGGAAAGGAGGGGGAAGTACTTTAAAGGGGGAGGGATGATAGGAAGGCAAAGTAGGGGAAAGGGTAGTCAGAAGCAAACACTTTTGAGTTAAAAAAAAGGTAAAATCTAGGTTAGTGGGTAGAATACCCATGACAAGGAAATCATAGCTTCCCCATGTATTGAAATACAAATAAATTTTATTACAAATTAAACTATTATCTGACCATAAATGCCCACACCAAAATGGAGGCACTGATAAAAAAAAATAACATGTTATGATAGTAACTGACATGTCCATTTATAATACTGTAAGTTTTTCAGATGAATAAACTGAGGCTCTGAAATTTTAAATGATTCACCCATGACTAAGTAGTCATTCAAGCATCAGAGATGGGTTTTGAACCCTCACTTAAGCTATCCAGTATCTTGCATTAACTCTTACAAAATTAGATACTTGTTGCATAATAATTATGACAGGGAAATAGGATAAACTGCACCATTCATTGTTTTTCTTAAACATATTCATAAGAGTAGGTTCATTTATTTTTTTTTTAAGCAGTTGGGGTTAAGTAACTTGCCCAAGGTTACACGGCCAGCTATTTTTGTGTGGGTGTTAAGTATCTGAGGCCGGAACCAATCGGGGTCCTCCCAACTCCAGGGCCAGCACTCTTACTCACTGTGCCACCTAGCCGCCCCTAGGTTCATTTATTTTTAAGTGATATGGCATATGTATGTATGTATGTATGAATCTATTTATCTATCAATCTATCTATCATTACCCTTTCTTTTCACTCATACAGAAATGCCTTTAGTTTGATCCAAAATAATTTCTCTTTGTATATTAGAATAGCTTCCAAATCCTACTCAGCCTGATATGTCCTTAACAGAGCTGCAAAGTGATTTTCCTAAAAGGTGTATTTGAATACATCACTCCCTTCCTCAGTAAATTCCAATGTCTCCTTACTACCTCTAAAATCATATATAGACTCTTACATTTGGCATTGAAACATCATTACAACTTGATACTCTCCCCCCCCACCTTCTTAGCATTTCTATTCATTCTATGTTCCAGAGTTGCTGACTCACTTGCTTTTTCTCATACAAAAGACAATCCTTTCTCCCATTCATGCATGCCTTTGCCTTGGCTGTTGTGTACACATGGAATACTCTTTCTCCTTACTTACATCTCTCAGAATGCTTGTGTTCCTTTAAGACTCAGTTCAGTCATTATTATCTATAGGAAGCCTTTTTTCACCATCCTCGAAATGATATTGCCTTTCCTGCTGATGTTACCTTGCAGCCACTCTATATGTATCTTTACTTTGTCACCATGATCAAAATGCAAAGTCCTTGAGAAGTTTTTTTTTCTTTGTATCTTCTTTCTAGTGCCTAGAACCAAGTGAGTGTTAATACATTCTTGTTGAATGATGGATTTCCAGATTCTGGGGTATGGATTTCACTTGTTGGATCTTGTGTCTTTTTTATGTCAAGAAAAAAATATGTAATCTGGGCTGGCTTTCTAGTGTGACTGTTTGTCAAACTACTGTAGTCTTTGTCTTAACTAAAGAGTATTTTTCTTCAAAAACATTACTAAATGGACTATACAAACAGATATCATGACCAGTGATGCATGTCTGAGAACAGGGTTGGATCCTGGGATTATGATTTGGAGGGATACAAATCTCACATTGCTAGAACACATTACTCTAAGTAGCCAAGATAGGAGGATGGTTGATTGTTTCCAGAAACTGCCAATTACCATATGTGCTATTATTGCAAATAGAAGGCAATTAGCTTGTGATGTCATAACTAACAGAAAGTTTTGAGCAATAGAATCATGCCCTCACCCTTTCACTATCTACCTACATAAGCTCAAAGTTTTAGAAAAATCAATACCACAAATTGTACAGTGTATTTGTATCTTCTTTGAAAAAGGACTGAGCCAGAAAAAAGAGCCTGCCTGCCATGGTTGGAAAATGTTTTATATAAACAGGGGAGTGTGTGAGTGTGTATGTGGGTGGATGTTCATATGTGCTTTTCTACTACATTAGACAGACAAAGTTTTAGTTAAATTGCTTTCCAAATAAAGAACCTAATGATTCCCATTTGGGATGGCTCTAATTTGATAATAAAGAAGAAAAGCAAAATGAAAGAAAATAACATAAGAAACAATCACATTTACCAAGTCTGACATTGTATGTCAAGCTCCAAATCCATAGTTCCACCCCTCTTTTAAAAAGGTAGGAGATGCATTTTTATATCTCTCCTTTAGAACTGAGCTTAATCATTAATAATTTATTTTTTCCTTATTGTTTTTCTTTCCACTTGCTTTGGTGGAATCATTGTGTATATTATTTTCCTTTGTCCACACTATTTTTACTGACTACTCCAATTTGCATATTCATCTTCCCATGTTTCTTTGAATTTTAATAATCTTTATTTCTCATAGAACATTAACATTCCAATGTATTTATATAGAACAATTTTAAAGTATTTTCCTGTCAACTAACTACTGTACAATTCTATGTAAATATAAACTTAATTGTTTTAGATATTTTAGAGCATTTAGGGGTTTTATTTTAATCATTTATCTCCTTTGGGTACATAATTTGTAATAATATATTTAGGCATTGAACATCATCACTTTCTTAACATAATTCTGAATTAAATGGATATATGTTTAATGCCAGAAGGATGCAGGACACTATTATTTTGTAAGGTCAAATTACTTGGATTACAAAGAGCTTCTGTTATATAGGAGCACAGGGGTACAATTTTTTAAGTGATGAAGAAAGAAGTGCCTATGCTACCACTTCAAAATTTCCTTATGCCATGCACATGCCTCTGGGTTTTAGAAGGTTATGCCAGCAAGCAGTAGATGGCTGTAGCACACTAGAAAAACTTGGAGTATAGTCTCCCCCATAGACTGTGTGTACTTTCTTGAGATAGCTCAGAAAGGATGGAGAATTTCACCATCAGTAGTCCAGGTACTTGATAAGAATTCATTGTCCACAGTAATTCTCATAATTCGTAAAACAAGCAAGGGTTTTGTTCCATCTTGGTTCTAGTTTATCTAGCTTATCTTGGTATATAGTATCTGGGTCTGGTGATTATTGGCAATAATTTTGGGACAAAGAACAGAAGACTGTGAAACATAATATCGTGAGAGGGAAAGAACCTTCATGAGGTCACTAAATAAGGAAATAAGAACCAGAAGTCCAAGGGTTCAAGAAAAGTGGCCATGATAGTGAGCCACATATCTTCCTTGTATTTTCTCCTCTCCCATCAACTTTTGTGTTTCAATCAGACACCTGCTCCTGGCCAGATGTAACAGAAAGCACCCTAGCATACTCAGGATATCTGCTAGCACAGATTATTTGATCTGCTTTTCTAAAGGAAAGTAACTCAAAAAAGGGTTAACAATATTACTTTAATCAAACATATATCTTTTACTTAGTTCAGAGGAAAAAGTTAGCACTATGGACTTCATAGAAAATACAAAGAGAAATTAAAAGAAGACAAAAAAATACAGAGAAAATAACACAATTCAATAAACCAACAGACAGGTCTTTTAGTTGTCTGACCATTACAAACACCAACATCTGGATTTTCAAAGCCAGGAGTTTCAATAGCTACCCAGAATCTCATCTGGCCAAATCACATAAGTCTTCTCATAAGTGAGCCCCAAAGCAAAACCTCACCTCAGAGTGTATATATAGCCTCCTTCAGGGTCAGAGGACATCACCACCTATGTGACCCACTGTCTAATTACAAAGTTACATAAGTTGTGGGCCTTCCTTGGGGGGGGGGAACAAGACTCCTTTAAGCAAGCTTCTCTTGTTGGGCTCCAAGTGAGGCTCAATAAGGGGCAGGGAAGATCTTCAAATTCCCTTACCAGTACACCAGATGTCAACAATCCTAAATCTTATTTCAACTGTCAGGTCCAATAATTCATTCACAAAATCTTTGCTTCTGGACAATGAGCCTTGATAATACTTATTATTTTTCCTGATAATAATCAGGATTTTTTACTGATAATAATCATCCTTATTTCCTGAAATGCACCAGGTCTTATCATCTGCCTTGCCACTTTTTTCCTTCATACTCCTGAAGTTTGACCCTTTCTTCAACTTACCCATATTCTTTAGGTAAAGGACTCTGCATTTTTCTTTAAGATACTTGGACTCATTCCTGAACGATTAATATTCTCCCATTCCATCATACTTTCCACATTTCAGTGATTCTGAATTCCTATCACTGTTCAAACCCCACATTGCTCCCTTGTTCCCATCCCCTTCTACCCTCCCCCTTAATATCTAACTCAAAACTACCTAATCTTTCCTCTAAGCTCCATGGAATTCCTATTCTGCAAGTAACAAATGTTAATCTTGAATATTTTACTTACTTTTTCATTCCATCTTTTTGCACTCCCTGAGACCTGGTTTCTTGCTGATTACACAGCTTCTTTGATGTCCCTTTTAAGGCCTGCTTGTGCTGTCAGTTATTTACCCCAAGTCACTGGACATGGTAGGGGAGCAGGAATACTCCTTACTCTTTTGTCCCCTCCAGTCTTTCTTACTACCACCATCACTCAAAGTTACCACCTTTGATATTTATTCAATTCATATTTATCCTTCAATCAAGAATCTGGTAGATAACATCTACTCACCTCCGAGGTACTATTCCTTTTTTTCTCAATGAGTTCTGTGCTTGTCCCATAACCTTTCCTTCTTCTTCAAGTCTTGTGGAAGGGAACTTTAATATACATTTTATATTCCCTCAAATAGCCTAACCTCCCATTTTCTCAATTTACTCATTCTCATGAGTAAGTCCTAAGTCTTACTAAGTCCTCCATTTTACCTCAGCTACACATCGAGGCACTGATTTCCTTATTCTGGTCATTACTTTAAACTTATCCTATCATCTAGCTTGCCTTGCAAGCCTTGGCCTTCCATTACTCTTACCATTTGATTCTGTTGGTTTTAGTCATGCTCTTCTGAACAAAGCTGAAGAAAATCTCAAAAATACACTGTCTCCCTGGAATGCTTTCTCTCCTGGGAAAGCTGGCTATTTGCCAGCTTCATTGACTTTTATTTTGTTGTTCACTCATTTTTCAGTCCCGTCTGTCTCTTCATGACCCTGTTTGGGATTTTCTTGGCAAAGATGCTGGGGTGGTTTTCTATTTCCTTCTCCAGCTTATTTTACAGATGAGGAAACTGGAATAAAATTAAAAAGCAAAAAAAAGAAAAACCAGAAAGACCACTTAATATTGTTCTTCTATTTCCCAAACCACTGGCCTAATGAGAGTAGAGAGTTCTTTGTCGTAACTTTTCTGATCTGAATAACCTTAAAACAAATTTCTCTACTTCCTTGCTTTTTGAAATCTACTCTTAGAGTAAGGAAGTAGAGAAATTTGTTTTATTCCAGTAGTTAAATTATTTTTGACAACTGGTTGGACAGGATGTGGTGCCCCTTGAAATTTTGGCACATGGAAAAAAAGCCCTTTTTATTTTTTTTTTTATTTCACCCTAGTTTGGGCTCTGATTGCATGGAATTCAGATTAGAGCTACCTGAATGATGAAAGCATTGAAGCCAATTCCATTCAACGTTCACTTGAAGGAACTGGGGTTGTTTAGACTGGAGAAAGAGGTAGACATGACAATTGCCTGTAATTATTGTTGTTATGTGTTACATAAGCAAGGGTTGTATTTGGAGGAGGGATTCGATTTGCCCTACTTCACTCAGAAAGGTGAACTAAAAGCAATGGATTGAATGGGAAAACATGGGTTTAGGCTTGGTATGAAGGGAAAACAAAACAAAAACAGCAACAAAACTACTCAATTATAAAAATTGTATGAAAATGGAATAAGGTATCTTGAAGATAGTGGGTTTCTTCTCATTGGAGATCTTCAAGCAGATTCTAGTCACCTACTTGTCAGTGATATTGTAGAGAAAACACAGGCACAGGTTAGATTAGAGGATGTATTTCAAGTCTGAGCAATCCCTATCTCTATGTAACAGAAAAGAGGCTTCACATGACAGTACATTAAAATAGAATTAGACACTCTTTCCCCCTTGTCCATTCTTATTCCTATCCAAAAGAATTTGCTTGTGACCTTTCCCTTGTTTAAAATATCTCCTTTTCAACTATTTACTAATATGCTAGTGATCCTCCAACACCAGGTCAAATCCTATTTTTCATGGACTATTCTAACCTCTCTCACTCTCTTCCTCCCTTCAAGCTTCTATTACCATAATGCTCCCTTCTTCCCCACAAGTTTCTATTACCATACTAGTGCCAAACAATTAAATCCTCAATTGAACTCTCCAGGTTTTAATGAGTGTTAATCTCCTCAATTAGATTAAAAGTTCCTTGAGGACAACAACCATAAAAAACTTTCCTCAAATATTTGTCTTTTCACTCCTCACAGTGTTCAGTGAAATTCTGGATGTACTGGACTTAATGAAAGTACTCAATAAATATTTTCTAATCTCTTGACCTAGAAGGTCATAAAGAGTTTCAGATAGTGGGACCCTTGAAACTTAGTCTAGAGGACTGCCTTTATTAAGAGGGCCCGAAGTCTCTGGGTTTCCAGAAACAAATGTCACTTTTCTAAAATAGTGGCATATTGGGACATAACACCTACTATGCCACTTCTGATGTCCTCCTTAAATAAGGTATGATAATGAAAATTCCTCTGTGCCTGTACTAACATTCCATGCTGCAAAAGAAATGAAGAGGATCCATGAATCTTTGAAGACACTTGGAATTCTGCCTGTGGTACCCACTCTATGTTTTCTTTCTGGGCCAAATTCACACTTTATCATGTCTGTTTACTTAATGCACCTCTATTCTACTGAGCAGCTTTATGTGTATTCAGAACACAGAGGTGAAGAGGAAGATGTAAATTTCACCAACTTGTCAAAATTTAATGTGTTAGGGAAATCATATTCTTATTGAATGCCTGCCGGTTTTTTTATTTTTTATTTAAACACACCATCTCATTTCTTTACATATCTTTATAAAAGTAGCTCATTATGGAGTCTATATAATGTTTCACATCCAGAACAGTCCTAGCAGGAGCTGAAATCACCCACCGAGTTTCTCTTCTCCATGTTCTGAGCTACTCACAGATTTCGATGACTAGCCAGTAGTGGGGACAAAAAAGCAGGGGGGAGGGTATATCTCATACAACCTTCAATTGGAAAGACTCTGATTAGGTCATACACCTTGCAATCCATCCCCATAGGCCAATGTGCAATTATTCTCAATGATGGGTTTCCTTATTCTTTGTACGCTGCATGGGCCAAGTTTCAAGTTTAAGCTGCAAACTGTTTTATAATGTGAAAAGATAGATTCAAAGCAATGGGAGAAAAATCCCTTTCTTTTTTTGAACTGGTTCTATTTATTTGCCTTTGAAAAGAAATTTCCAAAAAATACTACAAGCAAGCAAAGGTAGGGAAGGAACAAGCCTCAAAAGAAAAGCTGAGTAATAGTCTGGTAGGTACATGGTGGTGAAGGCAAATGGAGAATTTATGCCTGGAAAAGGTTGAAGGGAAGTAACATGAAGCCTTACTTCCCCACTCCCATCTCATATATATTTATATTATATTGTATTGTATTGTATTATATTATAATTTTAAGGCATGGGGCACATGCACATACTTTCTTATTTCACAAATTCCTCATGGCAGAATTGATTTTTTTTAGAGTGGGAAGGATGCAATTGGTTTTAAGTGACTTGCCCAGGGTCCTACAGCTAGTGATTGTGTGAGGCCAGATTTAAACTCAGGGTCCTCCTTGACTCCGGGACCAGTGCTTTACCCACTTCACCACCTAGCTCGTCCAATTGAGTTTGTTTTTAAAGAACTATAAACATGAGCATGGTTGCTGAATACGAACATTCCCCAATTGACAGATACCTGACTTGTCAGAGGTAGCCTGAGACAACGGTCTGATCACTAGATATGGATTTGGGGAATCTCACCTAGGTTCAAATATTGCCTCTACCACATACTTCCTCGGGGACTCTGGGGAAATTACTTAACCTCTCTGGGCCTCAGTTTCCTCATCTGTAAAATGAAGGATGAACTAGAGATTCATTTGGGCTCTAAATCTATGATCCTATGTGAATGACTGTGAATGACTTCTCCAAATTTTTCATAATAACATGCATTTAGTTGAGCCTTTTAAGTCTAAAAAGCTTCTAAGGTAGGTGATCAGTATTATGATACCTGTTTTTAAGCAATGAGACTCTGAGAGGTTAATCAAATTGTCCATAGTTGCTTCATTTTCTGGCCTATGTCATGTTGCCCACCTCTCAAAAGAATGCCCAATATCAGCAATAATGTTGTCTTTGAAAATCCTATGCCCACATTCTTTGCTGGAAATGTTACAAACATAGTTCTAGAAAGGGAGGTAAGAGTATGATTGAGTGTTTTTCCCAACTCTCAGGCAACTCTTCTAATCTTTAATGATTGGCTTAAAGGATTATTTGATACTCTTGGTCTCAATAAACAAAGACAACTAACAAGAGAAGCATTCAATGTAGGCTAACACATGGACAATAAGCACATGAGTCTTTAATGAAATTTCTAGCTTTTTGTAAACTTGAAAATTCATCAGTGTGGCCTGTTTGCTTTCTTCAAACTCATCATATTCTACCTCCATGTTTCTGCACAAAGTTGAAACCACATATGGAATATACTCCCTCCTCACTTATGTCCCTTAGAATCTGTGACATCCTACAAGCCTCAATTAAAAAAAACAACAATAGCAACAGCAACAAAATCTTCCCATAGAAAGCCTTTTGTTATGATCCTTATTCTTATTGTTCTCTGAATCCTCATTTTAACTTGTCTTCTCATCTGTTCATGTACAGCATCCCATGACTGATTTTAGCTTCCTCAGGGCAAGAATTGCTCAACAATTTTGTTCTTTATATCATCTTTACTTATATCTTACACATAGTAGATGATTAAAAATTCTTGTTGAATTCAAGCTCCTCACAAAAGTTTTTATAGAGTTAGGATATGAATCTTAAAAATTCCCCTAAAGATAGACACAAGAATTTGTGCAAACAGGATAGAATTAGATGAGAAATCAATATCTATGCTAGAGTGTGTTGGTTGGTTGTACCCTGACCTGAGGATGCCCCATTTTCCAGAAAGAGAGAGAGGACAATTGATACAGAGCACTTCTCTCTCCAGAGGGTAAAGTAGAAGAGTTTCTATTTATTGCTATGTACTTAAGAGAAGAGAGAAGGCCTTCTTTTCATTTGACTCCATTAGAAGTAAGAAAAGAAAGGCAGGGGAATGAAAATCTCTATGTCTTTCCCCCTGTGTATAGCTTAGTTCTCTCTCACTAGACCTCTGTAACCTACCTCTCAGGTACCACTGAGAGCTGGAAGAAAAACTGTAACCCTTGTATTGCTAACCTTGTCCCACTCATGGAGAGTTGAGTGATATAATACCTAGAGGACTGGGCTTTGAGTCTAGAAGGCCTGAATTCAAATCCAGTCTCAAACACTTACTTGTGTGAAGGCAGGCAAGTCACATAATTTATTTGCCTCGATTTCCTTAACTGTAAAACTGGGGATAGCAGAAGCACCTGTTTCACAAGGATATGGTGAGAATTAAATGATTATATTTGTAAAGAGTTTAGCATGGTGCCTGGCAAATAGTGGGCACTATAAAATGCTCACTTTTCAACTCAACTGATTGTGACAGAACTTGAGAGCTGTTTCTAAGCTTAATTCAAACTCACCATTGATTTGTGTGATAGTCAATCTACAAATTGGCTCTTTTCTCCTGTAGCTCATTGGTGATGGAATGTTTCCCTCAACCTCTTAGTTTTTCCATCTGAGGCAGAACACACCTGATTCCTCTTTCCTATCATAGCCCTACTTGTTAAGTCAGTAATCATGGTATCCCTAAATCTTTGCTTCTCTGCCTTAGACATAATCTCTTTAGCTAAACTTCATTTGGCATGAAATTGATGTTCTTCACAACTAATTGCCTTATTCAGAGGGGGAGAGAAGAAACAGAGGTTTTTGTTTGTCCTTCATTCTCCACGAGGACCATGACATCAGGGAAGTGATGAAGAGAAGACAAGAGACACAGTTATGAGAACAGAGGAAGAAAGTCAGTGGAGGTGGAGGCAATAAGAGTACTGGCTTGCTCTGCCTTCCTCCCCCTCCCCTATATAATTTAGAGCAATAACGCCTAAACTGGAATCCATGAACCTTCTACAAATGAATTTATGGATAGATTTCAAGGAGTTGATGAACTTGAGTGGGAAAAAATCTACATCTTCACTAACCTATAACTGAAATTTAGCACTGCCTTGCATTATTAAAAAAAAAAAACATTATTCTGAGATAAGGTCCATAAGCTTCAACCAACTGCAGCATCCATGATCCCCTCCACCCCGCCAAAGGATTAAGAACCCTTGCTGTGGAGAAACACTATTTCTTATAGTAAATAACACTTTTTAAAGGCACAGGATCTGGGTTTGAAATTTGACTTTGTGACGTACAACTTGTGTGACTTTGAAGCAAGTCTTTTTATCTCATTGGGCTTCAGTTTTCTAATCCATAAATTGAGAAGGCTGGAATAAATGATGCCTAAGGTAGTTTCCAGCTCTGTAACCCATTATCACCAGACAGGGGCAGTGATGTATCTGGATTCAGCTTGTTCATCTTTAACTTTCATCTTTGTCCTTCCTGCCTTGGACCAAACATGCTAAGATCTTTGAAAATTGGAAGAAATGAGTTAGAGAATTAGGAAAATGTTTTATGAGAAGAACTTCAGCACTTTTCTGTGCCTCTTGTTATGAGATTGATTGTTCCTCTTAAAACCCAC
Organism: Petaurus breviceps papuanus; assembly: GCF_028583685.1. Classification (NCBI taxonomy): domain Eukaryota; kingdom Metazoa; phylum Chordata; class Mammalia; order Diprotodontia; family Petauridae; genus Petaurus; species Petaurus breviceps. The sequence continues at coordinate 3,016,805 of NW_027185889.1, read as the reverse complement.
AAGGGGCCTTTGTTGGCAGGCATGGTTGCTATTGCAAAGTAGGAGAAAAAAAATAGCAGTGTGTGCAAGTGGAGAGAAGGGATTTTCTTCTCAAAAAATTGGCAGCCATTTTTAGTCTGGACATTTATAATGTCTGGTAGGACTGGACTGCATCTTCGCAATTTTGCCAGAAAATATTACTATCTTAGGTGCTGTACAGCCTGAAAATTCTTACATTTGGGAGTAGGCAATGTAAAATTAATTAGTTCCTATGAGGAAACTGCTCACTTCCTCCTCATGATTTTTTCCCCTTTTCATCATATAGACAGAGGGAAACTCTGAAAGGACTTAGATGCAGGTGAGCAAAATCTACAGCCAGGTTTTCAACATTACTTCCCAATTAGTGATTGATTAAACTCCAGCTGGTCTTGTACTGACTGACATCCCCATAGACAGACCTCCTTTAGAGGACCCACCCACCAGAGGTGCATGGACAGCCTGGAATCTGACTTGGGACTTGCAAAATGGCCAGGAGTTCATGACACATAGGTCACACAAATGAATTGGTGGGACAGGAATCCTGGACAACTAAGGGAACAGGAAGGGTTTGCTTTTTCTCTTTGTTTATGCTGTCTATATGAAGGCTCAGTGGGTCACACTTGCCAAAGGCTAAGTACTCCTGCTGAAAACCATAACTGTGTGAATATTCCCCACCCTCTCCCACATCCCAACTATATATCATCAGCAGAAATTTGCATCTTTCCTTGGCTTTATTTATTTTTCCCTTTGACAGGTATAAGGTTGTTTGAGAGAGGAATAGGAAATAAAACTGTCAATAGTGAGTAATCCCAGAGCAGGGTTCTGCAACTAGACTTCTAGACTCTCCTTTTCCTTCCAAGGAATAGCTTCCTTGGCCACATGGTTATTTAAAAGCATGGCAGAAGCAACCCATAGAAGATGGCTCCTGCCTGCAGCTCATAAGAAATCTTTCCCATGAAAAATTCCAGGGTCTGTTTTCTTAAGTGCCATAATTTTGACAGAATATTAAATATAGTTAGATTAATGGACACCTAATGACTTAGCTGGGGTATAGAATATATCCTGAACCACTATAGCCATGCTTTCTATGATCAGAAAATGTGAAACTTTATGGGAGGGAGGGAGGGAGAGAAAGAGAAAGAGAGAAAGACAGAGAGATAGAGACAGAGAGAGACAGAAACAGAGACACAGAGAGAGACAGAGACAGAAACAGAGAGAGATAGAGAGGTACAGACAGATGGAGATCCAGACATATATAGGCAAACAGGCAATTAGACAACTAGGCAGAGAAAGACAGAGATGGATTGATCTAGAAATAGATAGAAAGGCAGACAAAAATGATAGATGATTATAACTTTAGATGATAGATAAGTAGATACAGAGATATGCTATATAGATATAGATATATTGATATGGATGATAGGAACATAGATGTATAAAATACATAGATAGATAAGTAAGTAGGCAGGTAGATTGGTAACTGGAATATATATTAAGTGTGCTCGACACAGTGCTACATTTTTAATGTTAATTTCTATGTATTCCCGAATTTTTCTTAGGAAAAAAATAATGGAGATGATCAACCTTAGACAAGATAATATCTACTACTAATTGTGCCAACCCTCTTTTCCTTATATAAGCAATAAAAAGGAAAAAAAGAAAAAAGGTCCTTATATAAGCCATATTCTTCCATCAAGTGATAAAAATCCTAACAATGGACATTTGAGCAGTATTTTAAAGTTTGAAAGTAGTTTACATAACTATCTCATTTGATCTCAACAATAACTCTGTGAAGTAGGTCTTACAGTTAATATCATGCTACTAATAGTAACAATTGACATTGATAGAGTGCTTACTATGTGACAAGCACAGTGCTAAACACTTCACAATTCTTATCATATTTGGTCCTCACAACAAACCTCGGAGGTAGGTCTTTTATTATCCCCATTTTATGGATGAGGAAGCTGAGGCAAACAGAGGTCAAGTGACTTGCTCAGAGTCACACAGCTAGTGAGTGTTTGAAGCTGGATTTGACCTTAGTTTCCTGACTCCAAAACTTATTCTCTATCCATTACAATTATTATTATCCTCATCTAACAAAGGAGAAAATTGAGTATCAGAAAGGTTAAGTGCCTTGCCCAGGGTCACACAGCTAATAAATAGCAGCAGCAGGATTTGAATCCTGGTTTTGCTGCTCCCAGCACTTCATCTATTATACCATGATGCCTCAGTAATGACAAATTTGTCCTTTTGTGTGATATACACAACTTTAAGCATTTTTTTTCTTTTAGTAATTGTCAAGCTTCATATTGGCAAGAAATTCCTTTAGGCAGAGAAGGGAAACCATTTGGAGGAATAAGTACAGTATTTAAGAAGAAGAGAACCGAGAAAAAGATTTAAGTTCTTTAATTGATATAGTGAAGTTAAGATGAATTGAATAAAGTGGTTAATGGTATTCTACTTCTCTTCCTCCTTGATTTTTTCTTGAGTTTAATACCTATAACAAAATGTGTTTATTTTCTTCAAAAAAGATTGAAAGTAGGATTCAGAAATAGGAGTTTCTGCACAACATACATAATAAATGTTATATTAGGAGAGAAATATTGGGCATCCAATCTTAAGCCCACTCTGATTATGTCAGCAAAATATTTTTTCAGAAAAAAACTGGTTATCCTGGCATGACATCAGCCTCAATCATTGAGTACACTGTACCTGGCATACATTATTGAAAAAAAAATTCCCGTCTGTATATTTTATTTTAACCCTTCTTATAAAAATGTAGGTTTTAATATGAATATGTATGTGAAAATGCATTAAACAAATTGAGACATTTATTAAATACCTTCTATATACATATATGTATGGGGGCATAAATTTATATATACACATGTGCATTATACATGTATATATCTATATCTATGTATAGTCACATACCTTGAAAGGTACTTGAAGGTAGAGCCTTTGACTTTTTTCATTCTTATATCTCCAATAAAAGAATAATGACACACATATGGACTGTGTTTAATACAAGTTAACTGAATTTATTGATGAATATATAATGCATATGTTTTTATTGTTTAGACCACATGTTATGATGGAAAATCTTCTATACGTGGGACTGAGAAAAATCAGAGTTACAATCCTGTCTCTTCTATGTATCAAGTATGTAATGGTGACTTGTGTTACATACTTGACAGATATAGTAGATATACTATCTCATTATATTTTTGGTTTATTATTCATAAAATTGAATCCATAGTATATAGTACAATCTTAAAGTCTTCTCCACCAAAACATCTGCCATGCACATATTAAAATCATGTATATCTCATTGTTTAATGTCCCCTAAGTTGACTTTGTTCACTGATCTTCTGATTATTAATATACAGTAAGTCACAAGACAGGGAGACATATGTTCGTCAAAGGAGTGTACTTCTGTCATGGATGGTATTTCATTCAAGGCCTGAAAGAAAGAAATATTTCTTTTGAAATGTTGGGATCTCCAGATGTTTCCATATGTGGATGACATTATTCTGACTTAATAAATTCCCAGAATATAATAAAGATTTCTGAATGAGATTTGTGACCATTAAAAATATGATCAGCTTAGCACTTCACATGGGAAAATGAAAATGGATGAAGTACCTATATTGCCAAGACTATGATATTAAGTTTCTTGAAAGTAGGGACATTATTTGTATTTGTACCCCTCTACCTACAAGGGTGCCTGGTACAAGTAGTTGCTTGAAAAATTTTGGCTAATTGATTGACATGCAACTGTTTTGACAATTCATAATATTAGTCCATCAGTATTAGAATTTGAATAATCACTACAAGTGCACAATATATTAGGCCACTGAATAGGAGGAAGAGAGTGGATATTGGATTATATTTGGGAACTTTTCCAACACCTTGATAATCAGAGGTTACTTCCTAAAGCCAGCATTTCAGGTTACACAGTAGGAGGTACTGTAAACTATACATTGTGTTTATTTCTTCTGGGAAGTGATAATTCTTCTGAGGATTTTTTTATCTGAATCTCTAGAAGGGAAATAGCTAGTAACTCTGGCATAACATGATGCAGAAGAGGGGAGACCTAGAATGTGACCCATGCTAAGATTTCACTTGAGAGCTTAGCTGCTTCAAATCTTGTTCATGCTCCCTCTTAGAGAATCTAGGTCAAAAGAGATGCAGAAAGTGTCACTTTAAATTCATTGGCTAAAGGCTTCAAGGAACAGATTCAATTTCTACTAATAATAGCAAATATTCTCTCAGCTGCCATTTAAATGAAGTTTATATTAATCAAAAGTGTGGTGAAATGTAATGAAGCACATTTGGATTTCATCTATACCTTTCCTTTATTTTTCTTGTACCTCATTGGCCAATTATTAGTAGTAGATACACATTGAATTGATATTTTTCACCTTCAAGGATGGTCTACTTGTGTTGATTTATTAACATGTTCTCCCTTAGCCAATGATAGTCCCACTGTCCTTTCTAATGAGATGAGGTTGTGCCGCAATATTTTGTCATGGAATGGGGTGTAGAGAATGGAACAATATTCCTAATAAATCTAAGATCTCCTCATTAGGTGATTGCTTAACCTAGTTGAAGCAATCAGTCAGTCAGTGAAAAAACATTTATTAAGTACCTACTATATGCAAGAAACTGCTGGGTCCTGAGTAGACAAAGTTAGAAGTTAATGGGCTGTAGAAATCAAAGAAAAAGATTGTTTCATTTGGAAATGGAAGAGGAACTTTTAATTAATCAGGTTTGAGGCTAGTAGAGAATCAGAGAATATGAGAATTTGGAAGAAAGCTGGAAAGGATTCCCCCAGTTTACAGATGAGGAGACTGAAACAAAGGGATGTGAATTCACTTGCTCATGATAACACAGTTTTATTCCATTTGTATTTAGATGGATTGAAGAATCTTGGAAAATGAACTTGAAAAAAATAGTTATATTTGATGAACTTTTTCATGTTATTTCTGAAGACACTATCTACAAATTTAGAAAAAATAGATTTTTGGGGGATAGTTAGGAATAGAGGGGCTGACCATTGATTTTATTGGTTATAGGAAACTCCCAGTTCAGAAAACTCCCTCAACTTCCTTTGATATTAAAAAAAATTAAGATATACTTACTTGATGAACTAAGTGGATAAAATTCCCATTTCGATACAGTCAGGACTTACTAGGGGGCAGAGTAAAGGTGGCAGAGTAGAAACAGGATTTCCTCACAGCACCGGCCCCCACCTCCCCCAATTCATGTAAAAATTACTCTAAACAAACTTTGGAGCTACAGAAACCACAAAATGACACAAAGAAGGTAATGTCCTGCTGAGGACAGCCTGGAAGGCTGGCAGCAAGTGTCCAGCATAGTGCCCTGGGAGCCAAACCCAGCCCTCCTCAAGCCAGATGTCTTAGCCCCAGGGTGGCCTTACCAGCCACTGGCTGGAGGGATTTCAGATCACTAGCAGCTGTGGCAGTTTCCAGAATTATCAACCCATAGATGCCAAGGATCAAGTTAGAGGGTGGAGGTCCTGGGATATGTGACCAACTTGCCAGAGCATGTGGAAGCTTCAGAGAGGATACCCAACTAATACCTTCGGCAGCTGTGAAAACCCCAGCATTTGGGATAAAGCCCCCATCTCTGGTAGCAGAGTTCTACTGTGTGGCAAAAGCCCAAAAGTCAAGTAATTAAGTGGAAACATGAGCAGGCAATGGAAGCAAAGCAAACAGAGCAACCCAACTTTACACTCCTATTTTGGAAACAAAAAGTATCAAAGCATGGAACAGGAGGAAGACAGGGAAGTCAGAACTCCTGCCCCCAAAGCTTCCAAAAATATGAGCTGGCTACAGGCCATAGAGTACCTTAAAAAGGATTTTGAAAAGCAAATAAGAGAAGTAGAGGAAAAATTGGGAAGAGAAATAGCAATGCAAGAAAATTATGAAATGAGAGTCAACAACCTGACTGAAGAAAATAACACCTTAAAAATAGACTAATTCAGATGGCAAAAGAGGTTCAAAAAGGCAATGAGGAGAAGAATGCCTTAAAAAGCTGAATTTGCCAGATGGAAAGAGAATCTCAAAAGCTCACCGAAGAGAATAATTTCTTCAGAATTAGACAGGAGCAAATGGAAGCTAGTGTTGTTTTGAGAAATCAAGATACTATTAAACAGATCCAAACAAATGAAAAAAAAAAATAGAAGGCTATGTGAATTATCTCATGGGAAAATCCCTGGCCTAGAAAATAGATGCAGGTGAGATAATTTAAAAATAATTTGACTACCTGAAAGCCATGATCACAAAAAAAGGACCTAGAAATCATCCTTCAAGAAATTCTCAAGGAAAATTGCCCTGATGTTTTAGAACAAGAGGGCAAAATAGAGGTTGAAATAGTCCACCGATCACCTCCTGAAAAAGATCCCCAAAAGAAAACTCCTAGGAATATTTTAGTCAGATTATGGAGTTCCCAGACCAAGGAGAAAATTTTACAAGCAGCCAGGAAGAAACAATTTGAATATTGTGGAAACACAATCACTGTAACTCAGGATCTGGCAGCTTCCACACTGAGGTATCAAAGGGCTTGGAATATTAAATAATGGAGATCAAGGGAGTTGGGATTAAAACCAAGAATGACCTCTCCAGCAAAACTGAGTATCATGTTCCTTTTCAAGCATTCTTGATGAAAAAAAAACAAAACAAAACAGGATTGGATAGAAAATTTGGTGTTCAGATATAAGAAGCAAGACAAGCTTGATAAGGTAAACAGGGAAAAGAAATCATAAGGAATTTATCAAAGTTGAACTATTTATATTCCTACATGGAAAAATGATGATTGTAACATTAAACTTTGTTCAGTATGAAAATAGTAGAAGGGAATAGTAATGTATATAATGTGTATGTACATATATATGCATATGTACATATAGGTATATATACATATGTATGTCTATGTAGGAGGGAATATGGGTGTATGTATACATATATGAGTGTGTGTATATATGTCTAGAGGTATACATAGACGGAGAGCACAGAACCAATTGAATAGGAAGGGATGATAATTAAAAGATTAAATTAATAGGTGACAGAGGAATATAAAGTGAGGAGATGGGGAGAGACAGAATAGGGTAAGCTATCTCATATAGAAGAGACAAGGGAAAATTGTTACAGTGGAGGGAAAGAACAGGAGGGCAAAAGGGAATGAGTCAACATTATTCTCATTGAATTTGGCTTAGGGAGGGAATGGCATACATACTAAATAGGGTATCTTACCCTACAAGAGAGTAGGGGGGAAGGGAAAGAGAAGGGGGATAATGTAAGGGAGGGCAGGCTGGGGGGCAGGAAAGTTGGAAGCACCCACTTTTGAAAAGGGAAAGGATCAAAGTAGAGAGTAGAACAAGTTGAGGGTGGGATAGGATAGAGGGAAATGTACTCAGTCTTCCACAATATATCCACTATGGAAATGTTTTGTGTAGCTTCTCATGTACAACCTATATTGAATTGCTTATCTTCCCAATGAAGATGGCTAACAAGGGAGGAAGGGAAAGAATCTGGAATCCAAAGTTTTAAAATCCAACATTTAATATATATATATATATATATATATATATATATATATAAAATTATAATTATTAATATTTTGCATGTATCTGGGAAGACAGATATACAGTCACTGGAGCACAGACATCCACCATGCTCTACTAGAAAGTCAAAGAGAGAATGGGGGAAGATATGGGAGACAGCAGATTGGGGGATGGTATATTCAGTGGGATCACTGTTTTGGGGTGGTGGGTAGGGAAAATTGGGGAGGAAATTTGTAACTCATAATCTTGTAGACATGAATGATGTAAAGTAAAAAAATAAAAAAGAGAAAAAAATAAGTCAGCATGACAAAAATTTGATGGAAAAATAGGTCTTCTAGTCTCTGGCCTGTAATTTTATCCAGCATACCATGCTTTGAGATATCTTTATTAATGGTGTCTATTGCTGTATCATCTCTATCTAGCTCTCTAGTCATCTCCTTCCTCTCTTATCTCTCTCCATCTCTCTCTCTTTCTCTCTTTCTCTCTCTGTCTCTCTGTCTCTCTCTGTCTCTCTCTCCTCTCTGTCTCTGTTTACTCTGTCTGTTTCTGTCTCTATATACATTTGATCCAGCAAAACATATGTCATCTTCTCTCCATTCTCTCTGTGTGTGTCTCTCTCTGTGTGTCTCTGTTTCTATTTCTGTGTGTATCTCTGTTGCTCTGTTTCTCAATCTGTTCTTCTGTCTCTCCATATTTGTCAGATCCAGTAAAACGTCTGTCTCTGTCTCATCTCTGCCTATGTGTATATGTTAGTGTGTGTGTTTTCATGTTATTTGGAATTTAGTGACAATTTAACTTCATGAAACTTATTTTCATGGATATCATGACTGAGTGCCTAGTGTTTGTTTTCTGACTGTGAAATCCTGTTTTTCGGTTGCTGAAAATAAGATTATTTCAGTCTACTGGAGATGAATTAACCATTCATGGGGAAAATTAGCTCTCTCTCTCAAGATGTCATTCTCCTTTTTCCATGCATCCTATATTTGTACACATGTTGACAGACCATTCAAACTCATGCTAGCAGAAGGGTGAGAGTGAAGCAAGGATATTTTCTACTCATATGGCTTATGATTTCTATGGCTAATGATAGAAAGTAGTGAAGAAATCTAACCAGGACTAAGGACGGAAGTTTTATCATTTTCTTCATAAGTTTTCATCCTTGGGCCATCGCTTGATTAAAAAAAATAGAATTGGAAGAGAAATATAGGGCTTTCCCCTACCCCCCACTCCCATATTAGAAAGTATCCAGTGGATCAAGATGGTGACAAAAACAGACATAAAAGGACAAAAGCACTGCTCTGGGAAATTAAATCAGAAAAGGAAGAATACTTTCAAACAACACCAAAGCCTCTTTTGTCTCTAGTTCTTCTTGATAGCTAAACACAAACATCAGTTTGAACCCTAGTTAATATAATTTATAATTATTTTTTTTCCTCTTTATTTCCAATAATTGGATAGAGAAATAAGAATGAGACATTTTGTGACAGATTTGACCTCCTTCTCCTATTAAAATCAAAGGATCACAGTTCTGGAGTTGCAAAGAACCCCACAGGTCATCCCATTGTCAATCTCTTTCATTTTAATAGATGAGAAAACTGAGGCCTAGAAAAGTTTTGTGATTTTGCCAAGGTCATATAGGTAGTAAATTTCAATATCACTAAACACAGACTATGCTTCAGTTGAGGGATTTGTGTTACTTAATTTGATGCTATCTATTCAAAAGGAAAAAAAAAGTACTCTTTATTTTAGTGAAAGAAATAAATAAAGTAATTTCCCTTAAGAATATGAGTTTTTTTAATGTTCCATCTCAGGAATATGTTTAAAATGCCTGTAAATGTCCTGTGGATTATATAGAAGGAATCTAGAGGTAATGAATCAGCATTCAACTAAAAAGAAATAGATTATATAAGACATCAAAAACTTAATTTATGGGTAAATTTTGAATTCATATTCAAGACTTCACAAAGGTGTGATTTATTTTGACATACTTTCATATACCTGCTCATTATGTTCAAGTTGAAATTTTGTAAGGAAATGTTTAAAAATCTTTCCTATTTCTTCGTTGGCCAGGGATGATATCAGAAAAGCAAGTTTAGAAACTGTTGCTTCACTGAATTTTTGAAACTATAATTAAATGGAAGGCTTGAAGCCAGATTTTGGAGTTTTCAAAAGTGGATGCATTAGAGTTTCATTATTCCTGTTCTGTCCCTCTAATAATGTGATTCTGCCTCTTTTTGATGCTCTCATTTTATGTTCTGTGAGGTTCATGTCAAATTAGATCTATTTTCTATGTGTCATAAGGAACAAAGTAGGTGAAGTCACTTTGGTACAATGCATAGCATGAAAATACTGTTTGATTTAGGCCTCTAGGGTAGAGTAAATAGACTACTCTAATATCTCTGATACTTTGAATTTACTAAGGTAATCCAACCATGAACTCCCAAGGTGACTAGAGTATTTGCAATGTATACTGAAATTTGAAATCCAGTACTGATTAGAATATAGAAACTGGTAGTAAGGAGGATGTTGACAAGAAAAGTAGAATCTTCTCTAGATTTACTGGGGATCACTAGATTAATTGACTTATAGCTCTTCCTTTTCTTGTAGCTAGGTGGCATAATGAATATAGCATTGGTCTTACAGCCAAGAACATGAGTTCAAATCCAGCCTCAGATATTTACTGGCTGCGTGGCTGAGCAGACCACTTGACTGTCATCCTTCTAAGTTTCCTCAAGGGGAAGGTAAAGATAATAATGGCATCCTCCAATATTTTCTGTGGTGAATCAATGAGATAGTGGTTGTAAAGAACTTATCACAGTGCCTGATATATGGTAAGTGCTTAATAAATACCTATTTCCTTTCATCTGTAACTTGACTTTTCTTAGACCTCCTATAGTCCTCAACCATCTCCTCTGTAGTCCCTTTTCCTATGCATACAACATCTCCAGACCATTTTTCCATTAGAATATGGAAATATCTCCCTTTTCACCTCCTCTACGTCAATTCAGTACTACACTGCTGGTGTGGCAAAGCGAATAATTAACATCTTTTATTTTATGCCCTATCCACATGTAACCATCCCTCTTTGCTTTAGTTCTCATTATGAGACTGAGACAAAAGATATCATTTTGGGGATTTTAAAATGCATAAACAGGTCAACTTCTTACAGGATTGTACTTTCTTGAAGAAGACCGTCACATGATATTTCACAGTTTCTTAGGTAATTGTTTGAGTAAAGGTTAATTGCTTTCTATTGTAAAACTCCAAATCAAAAGTAGTATAGGACAAAAAAATAACACAAAGTTTACCACACACACAGACATACACACAGACATCTTTATGCCTATTTATCTGTCTGTCTACATATCTATCTCTCTGTCTATCTGTCTACATATCTATCTATATGTTTATCTATCTATCTGTCTGTCTATCTGTATACCTGTCTATCTCTGTCTATTGTGTATAGATATAAACACATGTCTATATCTATCTACATACATGTCTTTCTATCTTTGAGGCTTTCTACAAACCTTAAAACATTTTACATATATCTCATTTGATCCTCACAACAGTCTGTAAGGTAGATGCTATTGTTATCCCCATTTTACAGATCAAGAAACTGAGGTTGAGTGAAGTTACATAACTTGCCTGGGTCACATATCTAGTACCTGTCTGAGGAAGGATTTTGATTCAGGTCTTTCTGACTCCAAATACTTTGCTCTATCCATCCCACACATTTGCTCTACCATATCCCCTTTATGATATCTGTGTGATAGGGATAGATGATTACATCCATGATTTCATTGATTCATGATTTCATCCTCCCAGATGAGGAAACTTCTTCTACCAATGCTACATCATATAATCTCAGAGTGCCAAAAGGTTAAATGACTTATTTGAGGTCATACAGCCAATATGTGTCAGAGAAAAGTCTTTAACCTAGATTTTCCTGATTCTGAAGGCAATTCTCTAATACAGCTTCTATAGCATTTGCTAACATTCCAAAATACCATGAATAAAATTGTACTTTTATGTACTTTTTGACTTAAAAAAACAAATCAAAATTATGAGAAACTGTGTCAACTTCTTTCTGAGAGGTTCCCTGGCAGCTATAAGCTCACTCCTGGTCTCAGGGAAATAATTGACAAAGACTTTATTTCCTGAGGGAAGCCTAATGGATCCCAAGAATTATAAACAAGAAAAACAGAAATCTTGCTGATGGTTGCTAAGTCCAGCACAGGACTCCAGAGAACAAAATCTTAAATCCTGAGTGGCAATCTATGAAAAGTGACCTGACTAATGAAAGAAAATAAGCAGATGATGGGAAATGTGACAAAGACCCAGTCAGTGGAATTGCTTCATAATTTGCTAAGGAAGTAATCAGTTCAGCATAGAGATAACGCTGAGTTTGTACAGACAACACAGTAGTATTGAGTGCATTTGTTATAATATTTTATTCAAAACCATACATTTTAAGAAATCTATGCTACCAAAAGGGGTAAAGTATTTTCATTCCATTAATAGATTATATCTGACAAAATCCATGCACAGTGTAGGGGGGAAAGTGTCTCTGTTATTCATATAGAATTTTAAATCATAAAAGAAATAGACATCAAGATCATATGTTTTAAAATGCCAAATCAAATTCCATGTGCAACCTCAATATATATTGTAAGCATTTATAAATCACTTAGTTTAAAATGTTCTCTCAAGGCCAAGTATCTCATAGAGGAAAACATTTCATTAGAATTTAGAGAAAATAAATTAAAATTATAATTAACGCATAATTTTTATGTCAATTTATTTTTACAGACAGTAACAATAATTGACATTTTAAAATTTGCAAGTTACTTTACATACACTATTTCATTTGATATTTACAACAAACCCAAGAGGATTTGTTCTTATTATATCTCTTTCACAGATCAAGAAACAAATTCTCAGGAAAAAAATATGTTTTAAATTATTCAGCTAGTATTTATTAAGCTTCTTTTTTTGCTAGAAACTTTGCTTAGCATTAAGATTACAAAGAAACATGCAAAGCAATCTCTTTGCTCAAGGAGCTCACAGTCTAAAGGAAGATACCACATAGAAAGTATCTTTTAGTTGAGTAGTACTCAACTAGTTCACATTGTCCCTCTATACATTTTAAGACAATAGGTGGAAAAAAGAGAATAACTTTTTTAAAAGATCCTAAGTTGCGGGGTGAAATATATGTGTAACAAGTGCTTATTCTGGAGACAGAGAAATTGCCTCTTCTGATATGTCCTGCCTCTTTGGCCTTAGGAAAAACATCTAACTTTCTTGGGCCTAAATTTCTTCAACTGTAAAATAAGGATTTGGATTACATGGCCTCGGGAGTATCTTCCAGCCCTAGGTCTCTGACCTATGAAAATATTTAGATGGTTACTCTACTGGCATGTCAATGTCTCTGCTCTGAAAAAATGTTTGCCTTGACTTCCTTTGTGAGCTTGCAAAAGATGTCTTAGGGTGAAAAAGGGCTGGGGGTAACCCTTCCTGTAGCATCAGGGCTGAGTGGATTGAAGCCAGATCATGGCAAGAGCATTAGTGAGGTGCAGGGTGGTGATCATGTTCCCTTACAGGAGAGCTGATCAACGATCTCCATGTTGACACTACAGGTTGTAAGGTTCAGGGGTGTTGGATTGAATGACAACTCTCTCCACTAAGATCCTTGGGACCACACAGAGACATTTCTAACACATATACTATTGCTTGGCTAAATCCATAAATAACTGGATGACAATTCACATTGGGTGTTTATTCCTTTATTCAGAAATTAGACTCCTTTTGACTTTAAGTAGAGTTCAGGTTTGAAAAATGAGAATCTTTTATCACCAGAACTTCATTCAGAGGAAGGGAAGGGAAGGGAAGAAAAGGGAATAAGAATCTGTCAAGCACCTACTATGTGCCTAGTACTCTGCTAATGACTTTATAAATATTGTATCATTTGATCCTCCCAATGACTCTATGTGGTAGGTGTTGTTATTGTCTCCAGTTTATAGTTGAGGAAACTGAGGTAAACAGCAGTGACTTACCTAGACTTACACAACTAGTAAGCAACTGAAGTCAGATTTAAACTCAGGTCTTCCTAATTCTAGTCACAATTCTCTATCCATTTTGTCAATTACTTTGATTAACTTTATTAAATATAGTCAGGGGATTTCATCATTCCATAAGATCTGGGACCTATGTATATTTTGAGGTAACTAGTTTTATAATATGGCAGCTAGGAAAGGGAATGCACAGAGTGCCAGGTATAGAGTCAGAAAGACCTGAATTCAAGTCCAGCCTCAGACATTTACTAGTTGTGTGACCCTGAACAAATCCCTTAACTTCTGTTTGTCTCAATTTCCTGATTTATGAAATGAGATGGACAAGGATATGGCAAACCACTCCAGGAACTTTGCCAAGAAAACGACAAACAGAGACACAGTAGGACACTAATAGAAATGACTGAATAAGAACAAAAAGGTATAATATAGAAATAAAGATACATGATAGTAAAAGACATACACACAGGAGAGAATTTTGCTATGTATATGCTATGTATATTTAGCTTAACAGATACCTGTCTGGCCTCTTTTTTTTTTCATTCTCTGTGGAAATTTACCAGTATTTAGGAAATAATCTACTTTGCATCAACTATTACATATACACACATTTTTGTTTGTGTATGTATAAATATATATGTGTATATATATGTATATGGAAATATATTTTCTCATCATTCACATTCTATTTCTCACTTTACTTATTTCCTGTAGTCCTAGGTTGTAAGCATTAGGATGACAGAACTAGGAAACAGAATCTCAGAGCTGGAAGGGACTCCAAAGGTGATGTAGTCTAATCTTTACCTTAGTAGGATTGCCATCCTTAATATTTCTAAAAAGAAGTGACTTATTTTTACCATAATGACTTCTATCTATAGGAAATCTTTGACCTTCCAATACATAGCATAGTGTCTGGCATGTAGTAAGTGCTTAATAAATGTTTATTGGATAGAATTGAATGAAATTGACTTCTTAAGGTAGTCTATTACAGTTATATGGTGTTTTGATTGGTTAGATTGATAGGTAGTTCAGTGCATAGGGCACTCGGCCTGGAGTCAGGATGATTTGAGTTCAAATCCAGTCTCAGATACTTGTTCGCTGTGCGGTCTTAAGCAATTCACTTAACTTCTGTTTGCCTTAATCCACTGGAGAAGGAAATAGAAAATCAGTCTCATATCTTTGCCAGGAAAATCCCATGCATGGTATGGTTCATGGCATCATGAAGAGTTAGTTACAACTAAATGATTGAACAAGAACTTATTGTGGTAAATTTTTTTTCCTTCATTTTTTTTTTTTAACTTTGCTCCTTTCCCATTGTCTCTTGTTCCATCCTCTGAGAACACATACTAAGTTTCATTTGTCTCTCATTTAACAGCATTTATAAAACTTAGAACAATAATCACATCACCCTAAATAAAAAGATTATTGCAGCAAATCTGGATTTTAATCTTGTACTTAATACATATCTGATGTTGGAAAGGTCCTTACATCTCTATTGCCTTTGCTTAAATTAGGAAAAAACCCAGAAGACTGGATTATATTAGTAGTACTCACCTCAAGTAGAAACAAGGACTACTAAACTGTACATGAGAATCCTTAAAGGTCACATGTTGACTATTGCTATATCTACATTTATATATATGTACATATACATACATAAATTGCCTTCATTTAATTGTATTTTTTTTTCAAAATGCTTTTTATTTTTAGAGTAACCATTTCCGGAAATCTCTTTCCCATTTTCTTTTTAAAAAATTTATATTCTTTTTAATTCATGGAATATTTACCAATTGGTTCAAGCCATACAAGGAAATGTCTTGGGACCCATAGGCTGTGTTTGCCACCTCTGGATTAGATGGCCTCTGAGGAACCTTATAGATTCAAATTTATAATTCTATAAACCAACATCCTCTCTTCTTCAGGTTCAATACTTTCAGTTCTTTCAAGTAATCTGCACATGACATATTTTGGGGTCTTCTCACTATCCCAGCCACTTTAGTCTTCTAGTCATCCCCCTAACACAGTATGCTTCATTAATTAGTCATTCAATAGATGTTTATTCAATTGGATTGGTTTCAACAGGGAATCCTACAGAATTGACATTGTTTTTCATCCAGCACCAAGGTAATTTACTTGGAGAAATATGAAATCCAAGATCTATCCATCTCAGTAGGGGATTACCCTTATGTGCTAAAGAGAAAAAAAATAACATTAGTATAACTAGGTTATTCATCTAGGAAATTAACTGTCAAGTTTTTAAAGAAATGGAAGTCATTTTAAACTAAAATGCAAAAAAGTAATATATTCAAGAATAATAAGTCTAGAAACTGATCAGCATTTGCTGGATGGTATACAAAGTTGTGTGCAATCCATTGTCATGTCCAATGACTTATACTTCCATAAGATTTGTTCTCAAAAATTTGTCATGATTATTTAAATAATTTTTAAATAGTGTTGAACCACAATAAAGGAATAATGTTATTCTAATGAATTTTAAAAATTTGAGGTACTATTTTTTTCTAATCTTTTATTGCTGCTTTTTAAATTTTATAACAAAATCTTTTCCTAATCGATTTCTTTTCTTAGTGAAAACTTTCTTTATGACAAAGAAAAATATTTAATCAAAACTAATGCAATGACTTTATGTGACAGCATATGTAGCATTATGCATGTATAGTTCTCCACCTCTCTATAGAAAAGTATGTATATCTCATGTACCCTTCAGGATAAAGATTAATGAGAACAAGTAATCTTTAATTTTTTTAAATATAGCTTTATTTTAGATTATAATCATTACACACACAATTTCTTATTCTGTATCAGTTCAAAAGAGTCTTCTGATTTTTTTTTCTCTCTCATTTTTTTCTTGTGGCATAAAAGCACAATATGTTAAGCCATTCTTCAATCACTGGGTACTCACTTTCATTCCAATTACTTTGGCTACCACATACACACACTCTTAAATTCATTTGAAAGATTATTTGAGGGAAGGTGAAGTATACAGGAAGTACCTTTATAATTTTTGACCTCCTTAATGTATTTGTTCAATTTAGAGATCATTGGATGAAGGAGCATTAATATTTCTCATATAACTTCAAATTAATATTCAGACAGTTTAGAACAACTCATAGTTCCACTGATGATATATCAATGTGCCTATCTTCCCAAATCTTCCTGCCACTCATTATTTAATACTTTATCATTCTTGTAAATTTTATGGTGGCAAGCTTATTTTTTTAGGTTAAAATATACTTTATGTTTTTAAGGATTCCATGATTTTATTGATTGATAACTTCCTCCATAAATACATATTGAAGCATTTGAAGAAAAAGAAAACGATGTTGGGTCAAAACTCTGTTGATGGGGGCGAAGTCAAGATGGCAGAATAGAAGCAGGACCTCCCTGCTGCTCTGGCTTCCACATTCCCCAATCCATGTAAAAAGGAGACTCTAAACAAACTTTGGAGCTGTAGAATCCACAAAATGACACAGAGAAGCTAACCTCCCACTGAGGACAGCCCAGCAGGCCAGCAGGAAACGGCCAGCCCAGAAATCTGGGAGCTGAGCCCAGCTCCACTCCAAGGCGTTAGCCTCAGGGCAGGCCTGACCAGCTGCCGGCCAGAGGGACTCCAGATCATCAGCAGCTGTGGCCTTTTCCAGATTTATCAACACATAGATGTGAAGGACAAAGTGAGAGGTCAGTGCAGTCGGGAATTTGGGACCCAGTAAGTGGAAGTGTTTGCCTTTTGCCCTTGGGGTGAGAAGCCTCTGAGACACAGGCACAGCCAGCCAATGCCACGTGGCAGCTGCAGCTCCTAGCCTGCAGAGTGTAGTGGGACCAAGCACCATAGTGAGAGGTAATCGCTCTTGCTTTAACCTTCTTGGATCTGGATTTCAGTCAAGGGTGGAGGTCCTGGGGTATGTGTCCAGCTTTCCAGGGCATGTGGAGGCCTCAGAGAGGGCACCCATCTAATACCTCCAACAGCTGAGAAAACCCCAGTGTTTGGGACGAAAGCTCCTCTGTCTGGTGGCAGAGTCCTACTGTGGCAAAAAGCCCAGGGCTCAAAAGACTGAGGGGCAACATGACCAGGCAAAGGAAATAAAGCAGACAGAAGATTCCAACAATACATTCCTATTTTGGGGACAAAAAGGAGCAAAACATGGAACAGGAGGAAGACATTGAAGTCAAAACTCCTGCACTTCAAAGGAAAATACGAGCTGGTTACAAGCCATAGAGGACCTTAAGAAGCACATAAGAGAAGTGGAGGAAATATTGGAAAGAGAAATGAGAACAATGAAAGAAAATTATGAAATAAATGTCAACAGCCTGACTAAGGACAATCACACCTTAACAAATTGACTAACTCAAATGGCAAAAGAGGCTCAAAAAGGCAATGAGGAGAATAATGCCTTAAAAAGCCAAATTTGCCAGATAGAAAAAGAATCTCAAAAGCTCAATGAGGAGAATCATTGCTTCAGAATTAGATTGGAGCAAATGGAAGCTAATGACTTTATGAGAAATCAAGATGCTGTTAAACAGATCCAAACAAATGAAAGAATAGAAGGCAATGTGAAATATCTCATGGGAAAACTCACTGACCTGGAAAGTAGATCCAGGACAGAGAATTTAATGATTACTGCACTACCTGAAAGCCATTATCAAAGAAAGAACCTAGAAATCATCCTCCAGGAATTTCTCAAAGAAAACTGCCCTGATGTTTTAGAAGCAGAGGGCAAAATCGAAGTTGAAAGAATCCACTGATCACCTCCTGAAAAAGATCCCAAAAACAAAATTCCTAGGAATATTATAGCCAGGTACTGGAATTCTCAGATTAAGGAGAGAATATTACAAGCAACCAGGAAGAAACAATTTTAATATTGTGGAAACACTATCAGGATAACCCAGGATCTGGCAGCTTCTACACTGAGGGATTGAAGGGCTTGGAATATGATATTCCAGAGGTCAAAGGAGCTGGGATTAAAACCAAGAGTCACCTACCCAGCAAAACCGAGTATCACGTTTCAGGGGAAAATATGGTCATTCAGTGGAATAGAGGACTTTCAAGCATTCTTGTTGAAAAAAAAAACACAAGAGAAGTATTAGAAGGTAAACAGGGAAAAGAAATCATAAGGAACTTATAAAAGTTGAAATATTAACATTCCTACTTGGAAAAACAAAAATTGTAACTTATGAAACCTTTCTCAGTAGTTGAAGGGAATAATATATATATATATATATATATATATGTATATGTATATGTGTGTGTGTGTGTGTATGAGGGTTTATGGGCATATAATTACAGATATGCATAGAAAGAGGTACAGGACCAATTTACCAGGAAGGGATGAAACTTAAAAGGTGAAATTCAGAGGTGAGAGGGGAATATAATGAGAGGAGTTGGGGAGAGACAGAATGGGGTAAACTATCTCACATAGAAGAGGCAAGGGAAAATGGTCACAATGGAGGTCAAGAATAGGAAGGCAAAAAACCTTATTCCCATTGAATTTGGCTTAGGGTGGGAATGAAATACACTCTAAATAAGGTATCTCACCCTACAGGAGAGTAGGGGGGAAAGGGATGAGAGGGGGAGATGATGGAAGGGAGGGCAGGCTGGGTGGAGGGAAGTTGAAAGCACCCACTTTTGAAAAGGGACGGGATCAAAGTAGAGAATAGAACAAGTGGGAGGTGGGATAGGAGGGAGTGAAATATAGCCAGTCTTTTACAATATATCTACTATGTTATTGTTTTGCATTAGCCACACATGTACAACCTATACTGAACTGCTTATCTTCCCAGTAAGGGTGGGTGACAAGGGAGGAAGAGAATGAATCTGGAATTCAAAGTTTTGAGATAAAATGTTCAAATATATATATATATATATATATATATATATATATATATATATATATGTTTTTATATACACACACACACATACTATTATTAATACTATTTTACATGCAATTGGGAAATAAGATATACAGGCACTGGGGCATAGAGGTCCCCTGGAAATGTAGAAAGGGGTATGGAAGAAAATATGGGAGAGAGCAGATTGGAGGAGGGGATATCCTCTGGGACTGCTATTTTGTGGTGGTGGGTAGGGGAAAAACGGGGAGAAAATTTGTAACTCAAAATCTTGCAGAAATGAATGATGTAAATTAGAAGTTAATAAAGCATTTGAAAAAAAAACTTTTTTGATGAGCCCATTAACTATGATAATTGTTTGAGAAAAAAAGTTGATCTCACCATGCTGATACTTAAAAGCTTTAAAAATTATTATATTTTAGAATCATATATGACTTTGAAATAGCCTTCAAGAGTCCAGGGTCACCTTTATGTCATGAAAAATCATTGATGTAAGACTTAATTGAGTGGAGGTTTAGTAAATTCATAAATAAGCCCATAAGTTTTACTGGGTAGAAAGATTGTTATGACTCTCTCACCATGACTAGATAATTAGGAGGTTATAAGAAAATCTGTAGTCACTGCAAATGGAAATGAGAGAAGCAGTGTTATCGGGAAGGAGTTACATATAAATGAGGGTCACAATATGGATATAGTGAGAAAGGTAAACATGAATGAATGTTTGCTAATTATGGGGAAAGCACTAAAAAGGACAAAGAAGTAGGCTGATTTGAAGTGGGGCATTTTTGATGAGGGGATAGGTTTCAGAAGTCTAGGTATAAAGGGAGTTAGAATAAAGGCCCCAAGGTTTGTACATAGGCATACAGGGATTCAGAATCACTGGCATGAGGTGAGTAAAACGGGATGCAAGGATAGTGATTATTGAGTAGCAAGTTCAAAATTTATAATTGTTTTACATATGAAAGAATTCTATTTTAATACATCAATAAAATGTTTTAAAGTTCATATGAGATTTAATTTTGATAATATTTATTATGTTGCTTAGTTTTACAACAAATGCATTCTTATCTCAAGAAGATATATATCTATATATATGCATATATAGATAGATAGATAGATATGAACATATATTTACATCATGCTTTAGATTATTTGCCTTAAAACCTCATTTCCTAATTCACTGAGGAAAATAGAGGTCATTCACTCTGAGCTCCTTCTTTTACCAACAATACAGTCACAGAAAGATCATTTTTGGAGGATGGGGGCCATAATTGGCATAGGATTTTTTTTTTCTTTGAAATAAGTACCACTTATAGAATATTTAGTTTCAAGTTGTGGCAGGGGTGATAAGAAGGATAAAAGAACTTTAAAAAATTGAGATGTAATTTATTTAATATTATTGATTCACAGATATTTCATAGATAACTTTGTTTTATTTTCAAAATTGTTCAGCATTCCCTGATGCTGATCTATATATCTTAAAACTTTTGTTATCTTTGCATTTACAATTTTGGAGTCCTCAAATTGAGGAATAATGAGATATGAGATCAACTTCTCTGGCAAAAGAAGGAAACTCAAGTAATGCATTAAAAAAGAGAAAGTAGGGAGAAATGTTTGAAGTATAGAATGGGGTCTTCATATTTGCTTTACATTGGGGTATATAGTATATTCAAGGAGGACTAGTACCTCTGTTGAGAGAGTTTGCTGAGTCCCTTTCAGGGCTGCTCATCTGCTTTTGGTGTCCTTCAGTCAACTCTTACCTGGGACTCCAAGAAGCTATAGCATGCACCCTGGTAAACTTTTATGGCAGAAAGGCTAAAGTACATTGAGGATAACCAACAAACCTCCAACCAGTTGGTAAGTTTAGGGGATCTCTATCGCAAGAATGTGAAGTCATACTGGGGCTGAATGGGTGGATGAGAACAATATGTTCCAATGACCATGAAAGCAGCTGAAGCAGGTACTATGGAGTACTTAGAGTCCATCTTGTGTTACTTCCCTCCAAAATTCTCTTAACTGAAACTAATCCCTCTTTCATGCTCCCTGCTTATTTTTATTTACCACACTGTAGCAGCAAGCACCCCAAGTGTGCTCAGGGTGGCTGCCCATACAGGTTCTTGGATCTGCTTTGTTAAAGGAAAGCAACTCAAAATGGGTTAACAAGCTTACTTTAATCAGTCAGACATATATCGTTTACCTTGTTCAGGGGAAAAGGTCAGCACCCCGAACTTCAAAGTATACAGGCAGAATTATCAAGACAGAAACAGATCAAGTAGACAGATTTCCAAACTGTCCAACCATTACATCCATACCCAGTCAACATCTGGGTTTTTCAAAGCCGGGGGGGCCCTGGACAACGGCTTCCCAGAATACAGATCAAATCACAGAACACTTCTCAAAGTGAGCCCCCAAAACAAAGCTACACATCAGGGCTTATATAGCCTTCTCCTGGCTCAGAGAATGTAACAACCTTTTGGACCCACTGGCCATTCAAAAAGTATCTACTGAAAAACAAGCCTCCCACCCCAGGCTTCAGGTGCACTTTAGCCTAGGGGCAGGGAAGATCTTCCAAATTTGCATTCCCATTACACACACATATGTAGTTTTTCATATACTGAGTTGTAAAATCATTGTGTGTGTATGCATGGGTGTGTATATGTGATCACCCTTTCTAGAGTAAATATTCTTTCTAGGTCATGAACATGTTTTGTAGAAGGATGAATGAAGGAATGAATGGGTGGATAGGTGGATGGATGAATGAAAAAAAATATTAATCACTGTGCCTAGTGCAAGGGATGCAAATCCAAAAGCTAAGATAGATATTGACATTACAGAAATTATTCCAATAAAGAGGCATAGGGGAATAGTGACCATAGAGGAGTATTTTGGTTGTAAATGTTATCAAGATGGAGAGTTATGTTATGAAGACACACTGTATTCTTTCCTATCCTTTAACTCTGTATATGGCAAGCACCCAATGGATACATACATACATACATACATGCATGCATATTATATATTCACGTATATATGTGCTTAAAATTAACAACATAATAGTAAGAACAATCATAACTCACATTTATATAAGACTTTAACTTTTACAAAGCATTTCCCATCTTTCATCTCATTTGCTTTTCATAACTGTGATGGAGCTGCTATTATTATCCTTTTACTGATAAAACAAGCTAACCTTATGATGACTTCTGCAGCGTCTCAGGATCTGAGGGAAGTTTTAAATCCAGGTCTTTTAGCCAAGATTAGTGGGAAAAGAAAACTTTATTCCTTGTTTCACTTCTTGTAAATAGAATTTATACCTTCTTTAACATGGCTGTTCCTAAGGAGAGAATATGGCAAATGCCCTATAGACATGGAGAGGAGGTAGTTTTATTTTTGATATAAAAAAATCAGCATTAAAAGGGTCACTTCCTATCTGTTAGTTTACAGTCAATTTCATTAGTTGATTGTATCACTTCAGCACTTGCCATATCAAGTGCCCTTTGATTTTCTTTTTTTTTTTTGGAGGGCAATTGAGGTTAAGTGACTTGCCCAAGGTCACATGGCTAGATTTTTGTGTTAAGTGTCTGAGGCCAGATTTGAACTCAGGTCCTCCTGATTCCAGGGTCGATGCTCTATTCACTGCACCAACTAGCCACCCTAAATAAATTTCTTTTTTTTTTCTTGCTTTTTTTTGGAGGGCAATTGAGCTTAACTGACTTGCCCAAAGTCACATTTCTAGTAAGTGTGTCAAGTGTCTGAGGCCAGATTTGAACGAAGGTCCTCCTGATTCCAGGGCCAGTGGTCTATTCACTGCACCACCTAGCCTCCCCGATTTGACTTTCTTTTCAGTCATATAATCATAAGAATTTATCCTTAGAGCTAGGTGGACCTCAGAGGCCATCTAATTCAACCCTTTGCTATATAACTGAGAAATCTGAGGCTTGGAGTAATAAAATGATTACCTCAAGGGGAAATAGGTAACATGTAGGCAGAAGTGGAGCTTGAAACTGATCCTATCAGACCACATTACTTAGTGAATTGGCATGAAGTTTATTTCTATTTTATTATTAATTATACCAGGTTTCATTTCTATAGCCCATCAAGGTTTATAATGTACTTTTCATTAGCAATCTCAATTGATCATCCGAGCCACACTGAGGTAAATGCTATTATTGGTCTCATTTTTAGGATCAGAATGGTTACGGAAATTTCCTAGATATAGATGATAAGTGTCAGAGGCAATAATTGAATACAGGTCTCCCTTATTGCTAGTCTAGGGCACTGTTCACTCAGTATGAACTTTTGACCTTTTCATTTCTTGATTCACAATCATGCACCACAATAATTTTTCATCCTTTCATGTTGACATTGAAGTTTTCCAAGTATTAAAGCATATGGTAACTTAATTTTGAAAACTTAATAAACTTCTTTTTATAAACTCTCCATTTATTTTATGCAATGAAAATCGGTATTGACAATTCTTTTCATAATGGTCTGCTTGCTTATGCTAGAGGAGTTTTACCTTTTTTGTGTCATATGTTCCATTGGCATTGTAGTTAACCCTATGGACTCTTTCTCAGAATTAGGTTTGTCATTGCATAAATAAAATGTATAGGCTTATAAAGGAAACTAATTGTATCAGAAGGCTAACAAAAAACAAATTTAGGAGATATGAATCTAGTGGTGAGTTTAATTAATGCAATGATGGCAACATTAATGAGCATAAAATATATTTAGAGATATCTCCAATGACTGTAATGTGATATGAAAGCATCTGTGAATTTCATTGGGTTTAAAGTCACAGATCTTGTGGTTTGTCTCCTAATGCATATTAAAGAAAATGCTAAATTAAAGTTAGAGATTAGTAAAAATGAAGATGTATTTTTCCCAATAGAAGTTTATGGGTCCTCTGGACCCTTAGATTAAGAACTTCTGAATTCAACTTTTCCTTCATTCTGCAAGGTAAGATGACTAATTGTCCACTGAAAATGATGCTTCCTTTAAACTTATGATGAAACTAAAACTGCCACCTCTTTATCTGTCTCTCTAAGTATTGCCTGTCAGTCATCCCTCCATTTAGTAAAGGATTCTTTAAGTCTTCTGGTTTGATTTATAGTGAGAATGTCAACCTAGATATGCTTGGGTTCATCTAACTTTGTGTCAACTTATTAGTGATTGTATAAACCATGCTGCATACTAAGATTATTAATTAATAAATGTTCTTCAAACTGCTTGAATTTTAGAAATTTCTGTTGTTCCCCCTCATCTGTCATTCATCTACCATCATAATGGAAGTAGAAGACTAAAAAATTAATGAGGAGCACTTTTCTATTTTTCATTAAATTAATCTCTGATTTCTAATGTAGAAAATTAAAAAAATAATAATTTGACAGTCTTTTTTCACATGATGTACCTCTCCATACATATATTAGTCAGCCTTTAGTTGGCAGTTTGCCATTAAATGCATGCTCAAAGTTTGTTCAGATAGGTAAGATTTAACAAAGCTTGTATTCCACAGGCAGAGTCAGAGCCATGATGCAGATTCCATTATTGATGTAATTTTCATTTGGAAATTCACTATCTGTGAGCATGATCATCTTATTATAGTAGTTCAGGTGAAAATACACATTGAATAAGAGGAAAGAATAAGGATAGGAAGAAGGCATTACAGGAGATTTTAATATTTCCATTCTATCCTTTAAAAAAATAACTTGTCTGGGTAACTAGGTGGTGCAGCAGTCAGAGGATAGAGGACTGCCATTAAAGAGGATCCGAGTTCAAATCCACATCAGATATTTACTAGTTGTGTGACCCCGGGCAAGTCACTTAATTCCAAT
The DNA here is from genome assembly GCF_028583685.1 of Petaurus breviceps papuanus. Lineage (NCBI taxonomy): Eukaryota > Metazoa > Chordata > Mammalia > Diprotodontia > Petauridae > Petaurus > Petaurus breviceps. The sequence goes on along the minus strand of NW_027185889.1, from coordinate 2,991,432 downwards.
TGCCAAAAGAAACAAAAAACAAACCAACCAATATTTCAACCCTCCAAAATGTGATATTATGTCAAAATAATAATTTTTTTTAAGTATTTACTTTTAGTTAACTACATTCAGTTCCTCAATGGAGTTTCAAATTTTCTCCCCATACTTCTCCTCCCCCTCATCCCCATGACAGCATAAAATCAAATATAGGATCTACAAATACCTTCACATTAAACATTAGTCAAGTTGTAAAGTAGGATTATAACCAATGGAGTGAACAATGAGAAAGAAGAAACAAAACAAAACAAAAAAGAGAGAGAGAGATCAAGTATTTGCCTCCATCTGCATTCAGACCCTGTAGTTCTTTCTCTTGATGTGGATATCCCTTTCCATCATGAATCTTTTGGAGTTATGTCATAACATTGAATTGCTGAGAGGAACCCACTCTATCAAAGTTAGTTGTCACACATACGATGTGTGTGTGTGATTGTGTACAAATTTTTCCTGGTTCTGCTCTTCTCAGTCAACATCAGTTTATATAAGCCTCTCCAGATTATTATGAAGTCTATTTGCTCCTCATTTCTTATAGCATAATAGTATTCCATTACATTCATATACCACCAGTTGTTTAGCCATTCCCCAATTGAGGGGCATCCCCTTGATTTCCAATTCTCTGCCACCATAAAAAGAACTGCTATAAATATTTTTGTTCATGTGGGTACTTTTCCCACTTCTATGATCTCTTCAAGATACAGACATAGAAATGGTATTGCTGTGTTAAAAGGTATAAATTTTTTTGTAGCCCTTTGGAAATACTTCCATATTCTTCTCCAGAATGGTGGAATCATTTTACAACCGCACCAACAATGCATTAATGTTACAATTTTTCCACATCCTCTCCAGCATTTATCAGTTTCCTGTTTGGTCATCTTAGCCGATTTGACCGGTGAGATATGTACCTCAGAGTTGTTTTGATTTGCACAAAATGATAATTCTTTTGTGATTTTCTGGAGATGTTTGTTATATAATACAATCACCAAAATGAGAAAGTGAAAAGAATGCAACATTCAAATCTGTCAACATTTAAGCTTTGCAACAAAATCTGACTCTATAGTACTACTGGAAGTGATAGAATATGGCATAAAGTGCTGAATTTGCTGTCAGAGGATTTAGTTTCAAATCTTGACTCTTCTTCTTACTACTTGTGTGACCTTGCACACACACTTGATCATTCTGGCCTATGTTTACAAATCTGGATGATTAGTGTAAATTCCCTCCTAGCCCTACATTAGGAATTTCGAGAAACTAGATCTCTCTCTCTCTCTCTCTCTCTCTCTCTCTCTCTCTCTCTCTCTCTCTTTCTCTTAGTGGTAGTGATAGAGCCTTTTGGTAGCATAGTGAAGTCTATGGACCACTTAAAAAAGCTGTTTTTAAATGCACAAAATGAAATGTAAAGGGTTACAAAGGAAACCAATTATGTTAAAATACAGTTATCAAAATATATTTAAAAAATCAGGCCCCAGGTTAAACCCTCCTGTTCTACATTAAAATATTGTTAGTGGAGTAGTGAACTGATTCAAACATTCTGGAGAGAAATTTGAACTATGCCCAAAGGGCTATAAAACTACATGAAAATGAAAAAAGGACCCACATGTACAAAAACAATATTTATAGCAGCTCTTTTTGTCATGGCCAAGAAATGGAAATTGAGGTTATGCTTATTGATAGGGGGCCAACTGAACAAGTAGTGGGATATGAATGTAATGGCATAGTATTGTTCCTTAAGAAATGATGAGTGGGGGGGGCGGAGCCAAGATGGAGGAATAGAAGCATGTCCTTCCCGCAACTCTGGCTTCCCCTTCACCAATCCATGTAAAAAGGGGACTCTAAACAAACTTTGGAGCTGCAGAACACACAAAATGACACAGAGAAGCTAACCTCCTGCTGAGGACAGCCTGGCAGGCTCGCAGGAATCCAGCACAGCACTCTGGGAGCCGAGCCCAGCCCCATGCTAAGGCTTTAGCCCCAGGGAGGGCCTGACCAGCCTCTGGCCAGAGGGACTCCAGATCAGCAGCAGCTGTGGCCGTTTCCAGATTTATCAACACATAGATGCGAAGGACAAAGTGAGAGGTCAGTGCAGTCTGGATTTTGGGACCAGTAAGTGGGAGTGCATGGCTTTTACCCCCCGGGTAAAAAGCCACTAAGACTCGGCACAGCCAGCCAGCACCACATGGCAGCTTCAGCTCTTGGCCTGCAGAGTGTAGGGGGACCAAGCACCAGTCTGAGGGGTAATTGCTCTTGCTTTAACCTGCTTGGATCTGGATTGCAGTCTAGGGTAGAGGTTCTGGGGTGTGTGTCCAGCTTGCCAGAGCGTGTGGAGACCTCAGAGAGGGCACCCATCTAATACCTCAGGCAGCTGAGAAAACCCCAGCGTTTGGGATGAAAGCTCCCCTGTCTGGTGGCAGAGTCCTACTATGGCAAAAAGCCCAAAAGTCAAGTAATTGAGTGGTAAAATGAGCAGGCAAAGGAAACAAAGCAGACAGAAGATTCCAACAATACACTCCTATTTTGCGGACAAAAAGCAGCAAAGCTCCAATGGAACAGGAGGAAAACAGTGAAGTCAGAACTCCTGCACCAAAAGATTCAAAGGAAAATACAAGCTGGTTACAGGCCATAGAGGACCTTAAGAAAGATTTTGAAAACCAAATAAGAGAAGTGGAGGAAAAATTGGGAAGAGAAATGAGAACAATGCAAGAAAATTATGAAATGAGAGTCAACAGCTTGACTGAGGAAAATAATACCTTAAAAAACAGACTGACTCAAATGGCAAAGGAGGCCCAAAAAGGCAATGAGGAGAAGAATGCCTTAAAAAGCCAAATTTGCCAGATGGAAAAAAAAATCTAAAACTCAATGAGGCAAATAATTGCTTCAGAATTAGATTGGAGCAAATGAAACCTAATGACTTTATGAGAAATCAAGATGCTGTTAAACAGATCCAAACAAATGAAAGAATAGAAGGCAATGTGAAATATCGCATGGGAAAAACCACTGACCTGGAAAATAGATCCAGGAGAGATCATTTAAAAATTATTGGATTGCCTGAAAGACATGACGAAAGTAAGAACCTAGAAATCATCCTCCAGGAAGTTCTCAAAAAAAATTGCCCTGATGTTTTAGTACCAGAGGGTAAAATAGAGGTTGAAAGATTCCACTGATCACCTCCTGAAAAAGATCCCAAAAAGAAAACTCCCAGGAATATTATAGCCAGGTTCCAGAATTCCCAGATTAAGGAGAGAATATTATAAGCAGCCAGGAAGAAACGATTTTAATATTGTGGAAACATAATCAGGATAAACCAGGATCTGGCAGCTTCTACACTGAGGTATTGAAGGGCTTGGACTATGATATTCCGGAGGTCAAAGGAGCTAGGATTAAAACCAAGAGTCACCTACCCAGCAAAATTGAGTATCATGTTTCAGGGGAAAATATGGTCATTCAGTGGAATAGAGGACTTTCAAGCATTCTTGCTGAAAAAACCAGAGTTGAATGGAAAATTTGACATTCAGATACAAGAAGCAAGAGAAGCATGGGAAGGTAAACAGGGAAAAGGAATCATAAGGAACTTATCAAAGTTGGACTATTAACATTCCTACATGGAAAAACAATAATTGTAACTTATGAAACTTTTCTCAGTAGTCGAAGGGATTATATATATATATGTTTGTATATATATAATATATATAGGCATATGAATGTGTGTATATATATATGTATATATATATGTATATATATATATTTACAGGTATACATAGATAGAGGGCACAGGACCAATTCAACAGGAAGGAATGATACTTAAAAGGTGAAATTAATAGGTGAGAGGAATATAATGAGAGGAGATGGGGAGAGACAGATTGGGGTAAACTATCTCATACAGAAGAGGCAAGGGAAAATGGTTACAATGGAGGGGAATAATAGGAAGGCCAAAGGGAATGGGTCAACCTTATTCCCATTGAAGTTGGCTTGAGGAGGGAGTGAAATACATAATAAATATTGTATCTCACCCTCCAGGAGAATAGGGGGGAAGGGGATGAAAGGGGTATGAGGGAAGGGAGGGTAGGCTGGGGGGGAGGGAAGTTGGAAGCACTCACTTTTGAAAATAGACGGGATCAAAGTACAGAATAGAACAAGTGGGAGGTGGGATAGGAGGGAGGGAAATATAGTCAGTCTTTTACAATATATCTACTATGTTATTGTTTTGCATTAGCCACACATGTACAACCTATACTGAACTGCATATCTTCCCAGTAAGGGTGGGTGACAAGGAAGGAAGGGAATGAATCTGGAATTGAAAGTTTTAAAATCAAATTTTCAAATATATATATATATATATATATATGTTTATATGTGTGTGTATATATGTGTGTATATATATATATATGTACTATTTTTAAAACCATCTTACATGTAATTGGGAAACAAGATATACAGGCACTGAGGCATAGAGACCCACTGAAAAAGTAGAAAGGGGTATGGGAGAAAATATGGGAGACAGCAGATTGGAGGAGGGGATATCCTGTGGGTCTGCTATTTTGGGGCAGTGGGTAGGGAAAAATGGGGAGAAAATTTGTAACTCAAAATCTGGCAGAAATGAATGATGTAAATCAGAATTTAATAAAGCATAAAAAAATGAAATGATTTGTAGGTGGACTTCAGAAAAACCTGGAAAGACTTCCATGAACTGATGCTGAGTAAAGTGAGCAGAATCAGGAGAACATTGTACACAGTAACAGCAGCATTGTGCCATGACCTACTTTGATAGATTTAACTCTTCTCAGCAATGTAAGAGTCTCAGACAATTCCAAAAGGCTCACAATGGAAAATGCTATGTACATCATCCAGAAAAGAACTATGGAGTCGCAATACAGATTGAAGCATATTATTTTCTCAATCTTTTTTTTTCTTTCTCTTGATTTTTCCCTATGGTTCTAATTCTTCACATGACTAATGTGAAATATGTTTTATACAATTGTACATGTATAGTCAATATCAGATTGCATGCCATTTTGGGGAGGAGGAGCGGAGGCAGGGGGAGAAAATTTAGAACTGAAAAACTTATGTAAGTGAATGTTAAAAACTAAAAACCAATGAGTTTGGGGGAAAAAACCCTCCTGTTCTAAATTTATGATGAAATTGATGATCAACTGAGTTCTAAGTTGAGAAAGGTGTTTGCACCTTAGTACCCTGGACAGAACTTTGTCTTCTTTGGTAATCAAGCTTTCTCTTTCCATGGGGACCTCATTAACAAATGTGAAACCTCTAAGGATTTGCCCTAATAAAATGAAACAACTAATTAATTGTTTCTATATTTGGAGCTGGGAGGTGAGCCAAAGCAGTAATAGTTCAAGCCATAGCCATATTCTCAGTACAAAGGAAAAAAAAAAACATGGAAGCAGTGTTTTTGACTACATAAAGAATTAGAAAGTAAAGGCATTTTGTTATAGAAACATCCAAATTATAAATAATTTTTTTTGCCTCTGCCCATGTGCCCTCAGAGCCCCACCCCTCACCTAGCTCCACACATAAGATTTCTTTAAATTGAATGTCTGGGAAAGACAACCTTAGAGCTCCATGTAGTATTCGGCCTGAGGAGTCAAGGGGCTTAGTAGAAATTTTGCTAGGCTTAGAGTAAGGAAAGACTTTGGTTCAAATCTTATTCCAAACATTTAGTACCTCTGGGATGCTAGGTGAGTCATTTAACTTCTCTGAGGTTCAGTATTCTAAGCTGTAAAGTGGAAATAATAATGGGAGTTATTACTACATGGGAATAATAACCAAAAGATGATGAAGGCACAGGTTTGTAAACCTTAATGTCCTATAGAAATATATTATGCTGGTTTCAGAAGTGGAGGAAGGGAAAAAGTTATGAAAAACTTAGGGGAGTTGACCCCAAAGACTGATTTCCTGATGAGTCAACCTGTCTGCATACTTTTCCACCATTCATGGGATGAACTAATTACTCACCTGTGCCTTGTAAAATCATTTCATTCCTAAAACAAACAAAAAATCCAACCAAACAACAACAGCAACAACAAAAATCTCAAGAACAATTTTTCATGTGAAGCCTTTTTTGATCCCCTTAATTTCTAAATTACCTTGTATTAAAAAAAACTTTGTATTTATTCTCATACTAATTGTGTATATTCTTATGTGTTTTTTTCTCCCCTGTTTTTGTATTTCATTCTTCAATGTTGGTCTGCATTTAATAAACAAGTATTGATTGTTTGATAGATAACAATATCTTCCTTTTATTGGCCAAATGTTTTAATTCTCATAGATTAAAATGTCTAAAGTTCTACCAATTCAACACACACACACACACAAACACACGCACATATATATGGATTAATTCATTAAAAACTGAAATAACTTTCAGATTGTAAAGGGGCTATATTGATCACTCACATATTATTAGGCATTGTTATTCCTCAATAAGTCACCTAAACTTTTCTTCAAGCCTAGATGATGTCACCAAAACTGGTGGAAAATTTTAATGTCTAGGGCAGATGTAGGTAATTTGGCAGCATGGAATAGTTTGGGTTAAGGTGGAGAATTTCATTATAAGGTTTAGGACAACATGATAACAGTTTAGGAGATAATGAGAGTCCTACAAGTTGATGATTAGAGGTTACAGAAATAGAGTTGTGGAAATTTCAAAAGGAAAAAAAATCTGATTAAAATTTTTAATCTATGACATATTGAACACTCAAGAAAAGAAAAGGAAAAAATCTCCTTCTTCTTTACATTCCTATTTTCCTTAGTCCTCCTCAATCTCATCCCTTTGTTTCTCCTGGGACCTGACATTTAGACTGGCAGGATAGTACACTTAATTATATATTCTCAAATATATCAGTAAGCAGATGTACAGAAAGATAAAGGAAATCAAACAATTGTAAACATTTAATAAGCAACTATTATGTGCCAGGCACTGTGCTGATCACTAAGTATACAAAAGGAGGCATGTAAAAGGCTTTCTTTTACAAGTAAAATTTATTTTGACCGTCATTTTAAAAATACTGAGTTGCAGGTTCTATCTTCCTCCTTTTTATCTCCCCTCTTTGAGAACGGCAGAAATTCTGTATCAATTATTCATGTAAGGGTATAAAAACGTATTTCCATATTGCTATTAAAAAGGGAAGAAAAATCCTCAATAAAAATAAGGAACACAAAAAGTATCTTTCAATCTACATTCAGAGTTCATAGATTCTTTCTCTAAATGTGAATAACATTTTTCACCAAGAATCCTTTGGAATTGTCTTGTATCATTCTCTTGGTCAGAGTAGCTAAGTTTTTCACAGTTGAACATATTTAGAACTTTTTCTTACACAATGTTTTCCTGATTCTGCTTACTTTACTTTGCATGAATTCAGATGTCTTCTCAGGTTTTTTTTTTTTATTTTAATCATCTTGGTCATAATTTCTTATAGCAAAATAGTATTCTATTAAATTCACATACAATAACTTGTTCAGCCATTCCCCAATTGATGGGCACCTCAATTTCCAATTCTTTGACACCACAAGAAGTGATGCTCTAAATAGTTTCATACTCATAAGTCCTTTTCCATTTTCTTTGATTTCTCTGGAACACAGGTCTAGTAACAGCATTACTGTGTCAATGGGTATGAAGAGTTTTACAGCCCCTTTGGGCATAGTCCTTCTGTATCATTAGAGTAGTTCAAAACTCTACCAACAGTAAATGAGTATCCCAGTTTTTCCACATCACCTGCAACACTTTTCATTTTCCCTGTCTGTAACATTTGTCAATATGATGGGTGTGAAGTGGCATCTCGGAGTTGTTTTAGTTTGCATTTCTCTCCTCACTAGTGAGTTAGAGAATTTTTTTTTTGGGGGGGGGAAGGTAGGGCAATTGGGGTTAAGTGACTTTGCCCAAGATCACATGGTTAGTAAATGTTAAGTGTCTGAGGCCAGATTTGAAATCATAACTTCAGGGCCAGTGCTCTATTGACTGTATCACCTAGCCATACCTAGAGATTTTTTTTTATGTGACTAGAATTAGCTTTAATTTCTTCTTCTGAAAACAACCTGTACATATCATTTTATTCTTTATTAACTTTATTTTGCAGAATTTGGCTCAGTTCCCCATATATTTAAGAAGGGAGGCCTTTATCAGAGAAACTGGCTACAATTTTTCCCCCTAGTTTTCTGTTTTTCTTCTAATTTTGGTTGCATTAATTTTGTTTCTACGAAATTCTTTTTAACTTCATACAATCAAAATGACCTATTTTACTTACTGTTATCATCTCTATCTTTTGTTTGCTCATAAAGTCTTCCATTACCTGTAAATTTGGGGGAAATATTTTTCCATAATCTCCTAATTTACTTTTGATATTAACCTTTATGTTTAAATCATGTATCCTTTTTGACCTTATCTTGGTATATGATATATCATGTTCTATGCTTAGTTTCTGTCAAACTGATTTCTAGTTTTCTTAGCAATTTTGTCAGATGTTGAGTTCTTACCCTAGGTCTTTGAGGTTTAAAACATTTACTATGGTGATTTATTGCTGTGTATATTGTGTACCTAATCTATTTCACTGATCTGTCATTCTATTTATTAGCCAGTACAAGATTACTATGATTTTTCATACTTTGTAACATAATTTGAAATCCGGAGCTGCTAGGATGTCTTCTTTAGCATTTTTTTCATTGATTCCCTTGATATTCTCTAACTTATATTCTTCCAGATCAATTTTATTAACTATGTTTTCTTGCTATATATAATAAATCTTTGATAGTTTGATTGGTATGGCACTAAATAAGTAAATAAAGTTAGGTAGGATTGTCATTTTTATAATTATGACTCAGTGTACCCATGAGCAACGAATGTTGATGATTTATTCAATTTATTTTTATGAGATAAGGTTGTTTCCATATTCTATGTCCTTCTCTATTAATCTGCACAATTTATATTTCTGCAAATATTAATATATTTTTTTTGCTTTTTATTTTTGGAGGGGGAAAGGCAGGGCAATTGGGGTTAAGTGGCTTGTCCAAGGTCACACAGCTAGTAAATGTTAAATGACTGAGGCTGGATTTGATGTCAGGTCCTCCTGACTCCATGGCCAGTGCTCTACTCACTGTTCCACCTAGCTGCCCCACATCCATTTTATTTAGATTGGAAGTTTTCCTGGCATATAATAGGGCAAAATATTTCATAATGTTTGTTTTAGTTTCATTTTCATTTATGGTATTTCATTTTTTAATTTTTTGATGCTTTGGTTTTCTTTTTCTATTCCAATTAAAGCAGTGGTTTATATATTTATTTTTTCCTTTTTGCAGTGGGAAGGGCAGGGAATTGGAGTTAAGTGACTTGCACAAGGTCACATGACTAGAAAGTCTTAAGTGTCTGAGGCCAGATTTGAACTCAGGTCTTCCTGACACTAGGACCAGTGCTCTATTCACTGCACCACCAACCCTCCCCCCCCCCATTTTATTGTATTTTTTTAAACAGGGCAGCTAGGTGGCACAATAAATACAACACTGGCCCTGGAGTTAGTTGGATCTGAGTTCAAATCTGGCCTCAGACACTTGACACACTTATGAGCAGCGTGATTTTGGGCAAATCACTTCACCCCAATTGCCCCCCAAGAAGAAAAATAAAATCAGTTTCCAGTTATATTTACCATTTCAAAGTTTTTGTTTTATTTCTTTCAAGTAAATTAATCTCTCCTTTTATTTTTCATGATTTCCATTTTGTTGTTTAATTGGAAATTTTATTTCTTCTTTTTTAAGTTTATTTTTTAGTTGTGTGCCTATTTCATTAACTGGCTCTTTTATTTTATTCATATAAACATTTAGAAATATCAGTTTCCTCTTAAACATTACTTTAGCTACATCCCTCTAATTTTGGAATGATGTCTCGTTGTTATTCCCTTTAATGAAATTATTTATTGCTTCTATGATTTGTTCTTTAATCCACTATTTTTATGTTTAGATTATTTAATTTCTAATTAACTTTTAATCCATGCTTCCATGTCACTTTATTAAATGTTATTTTATTAGCAAAGAGAGTGCATTTAATATTTTTTTTCTTTCCCATATTTAATTGTGAGGTTTTTATGTCCTAATGCATGGCTAGTTTTTGTGAAGGTGTCATGCACAGTGGAGAAATAAAAGTATGCTCCTTTCTATTACTATTCAGCTTTCTACACGTTTATTTCATCTAACTTTTCTAAGATTCTATTCTTCTCCTTTACTTCTTTCATATTTACCATTAGATTCATCCAGTTCTGAAAGGGGAAAGTTGAAGTCTCCCACTAGTATAGTTTTATTGTCTATTTCCTCCTATAATTCATTTAACTTTTCCTTTAAGAATTTGGATGCTATGCCATTTGGTGCATATATGTTCAGTATTAATATTACTTCATTTTCTATGATTTTTTTTACAAGATGTAGTTTTCCTGCTTATTCCTTTCAATTATTTCTTTTTTTCACTTTTGCTTTTTCTGAGATCTTGATTGCCACTTCTGCCTTTTTTTCTACATCAGTTGAAGCATAATGGATTCAACTTTAGCCTCTTATTTTAACTGCAAGTGTATCTCTCTGTTGCAAATGTTTGTAGTAAATTGCATATTGTTGTTTTCTGGTTTCTAATCTTTTGGGCTATTCATTTCTATTTTATTGTTGAGTCATCCCTTTCACATTCACAGTATGATTACTAACTATGGATTATCTATCTATGCATTATACATGATCTAACCATACATTATACTATGTATCACTAACATTATCCTTTGTCCTATTTTCTATTAATTTTTCTCTCTTTATCCTGTCACTCCTCAAAAATCTGTCTTGCTTCTGACACTGCCTCTCCAAATCTATCATACCTTTATATTGCTCTTCTCATATTTCTTATGCTCTTTTCATCCTAGCTTCCTTTTGAGGTAGATTTTTATGCACAAGTGTGTATATGTGAATGTATAACTGTATGTCTCTCTCTCCTTCCCTCTTTGAACTAATTTCCCCTTCACTTTAAAAGTTGTTTCTTACATTCTTTTTTATGTGAAATGATTTTCCCTGTTTTTCTCTATTTCCTCTTTTCCCAAGGCATCCCTCTTTCTTATTTATTTATTTTTTATATTATTCCAACATAATTAACTCAATCTCACAGTCTTTTTCATTGCAGAATCCTTCTAACTGACCTAATAATAATAACATTTTTAGAAGATACAGGTATCATCTTCCTACATATCAAGGTAAACTGTCTAACCGTATGGAATCCCTTATTATTTCTTTTTAAAATTTACCTTTTACTGTTTCTCTTGAGTATTGTATTTGAAAGTCACATTTGCTATTCAGCTCTGTTCTTTTTAGGAGGAAATCTTGAAAGTCTTTTTTCCATTAAATATCAATTATTTTCCCTTGAAGGATTATACTCAATTTTGCTGGGTAGGTTATTCTTGGTTAGAACCGAAGCTCTTTTGCCTTCTGGAATATATTCCAATCCTTCCACTTTAATAGTGTAGCTGCTAAATTTCATTTGATCATGACAGTTTTTCCATGTTATTTGAATGATTATTTTCTGTCTGCTTGAAGAATTTCTTTTTCTTTCTTATGTAAAAACTCTATAATCTGGCTTAAATATTCCTGGGAGTTGTGATTTGGGGATCTCTTTCTGATTGGTGATTGGTGGATTCTTTCCATTTTTATTTTTCCCTCTGTTTCTAGGCTTTTGGGGATGGTTTTCATTGATATTTTCTTGAAATATGATATCTAAACTTTTTTGATCATTCCTTTAAAGTAATTCCGTAATTATTAATTCATTCTCTCCTCAATCTATTTTCCAGATTTTTTTTCTGAGATATTCTATTTTTTTTCATTATTTTGACTTCATCATTACTTGATGTCTTATGGATTCATTAACTTCCACTTGCCCAATTTGAAATTTTTTAATTTATTTTTTTAGTTTTCAACATCCATTTCCACAAGATTTGAAGTTGCAAATTTTTGCTACATCTCTCCCCTACGCCCACACCAAGATGGAAAACATACTGAATACCCCTTGCCCCAAAGATCTGCTCTCACTTATATTACCCCTCCCCCCTTACTTTCTTGTAGGGCAAGATAGATTTCTATATCCCAATGCCTGTATATTTTATTTCCAAGTTGCATGTAAAAGCAATTCTTAACAGCCTCTCTCTTCTTCCTTCCTCACCCATGCCCACTAGGAAGACAAGCAATTCATTATCAATTATACATGTGTAGTTACCCAAAACATTTCCATAGGAGACATGTTGTGAAAGATTAACTATATTTCCCACCATCCTATTGAACCCCCCCCCCCAATTATTATATTTTCTCTTTTGACCCTGTTCTTTTTTAAAAAAAAAGTTTCTATTTACTTTACAATATTCATTTCTACAAGATTTTCTCCCTACCATTCCCCTACCTAACACCCCAAAACGGCGGTCACACTGAAAACCCACTCCCCCATTCTACTCTCTCCTATATCCTCCCCTATTCCCCCTCCAAATTTCCAGTAGGGCAAGATGGATCACCATAACCCAGTACCTGTATATCTTATTTCCCAGTGTATGTAAAATAATAATAATAATAATTTTTTAAACATTTGATTTTAAAACTTTGAATTCCCGATTCCTTCCCTTCTTCCCTTATCACAAACCCTTATTGGGAAGATAAGCAATTCAATATACACAAAACATTTCCATAATGGAAATATTGTACAGAACTGACTATATTTCCCTCCATTCTGTCCTGCCCCCACTTGTTCTATTTCCTACTTTGACCCTGTCTTTTTTCAAAAGTGTGTGATTCTAACTACCCTCATCCCAAATCTTCCCTCCCTTCTATCATCCCTCCCCTTCCCCCCTATTTTTCTGTAGGGTAAGATATCCAATTTAGTTGTATGTTATTCCCTCCTTGAGCAAAATTCAATGAGAGTAAGGTTGACCCATTCCCTTTTGCCTCCCTGTTTTGCTCCATTGTAACAGTTTTCCCTTGCCTCTTTTATAGGAGATAATTTACCCCATTCTTCTCTTCCTATCTTCTCTCATTATATTCCTCTCTCACCTCTTAATTTTATTTCTAAAATATACTCCCTTCCTATGCAATTCATCCTGTGCCCTCTGTCTATGTATGACTGTACACATATATAAATAAACACACTTACATACGTATTCTTTGCTCATATACCCTCCTATATAGACATATGTATGTGTGGATTCCCTTCAAAACAGAACATGCTACCTCAGGCAATGATCCTTCTGTCCTCACTCACAGCCACTGCTCAGCATCTGTGCGGCTTGCTACCAGCAACTCTGGCTCCCCCATAGTTCCCATTCATGGCAGTCCTCTTCACATATCCTTAGCAGAAATTCTGGCTGGCTCAAAAAAAAGCAGTTCATGCTCCTGCTGCCGCTGCCACTTCCATGCGTCCAGTCACCACACTGATTCTAGCTTGCCTCAGCCTTCCTCTTGCCACACCCCTTCCTGCTATATCAGAAAGTTCAAGGGGCATGGAAGATCTTCAAGTCCCATAACCATTACATTCTCTTACTTGATTTTAAAAATCATTCTTTAGCTCCTCTATGGCCTATAACCAATTCATATTTTTCTTGGAAAATGTTGGTGCAGGAGTTTTGACTTTGTTGTCTTCTTCCCATTCCATGCTTTGATCCTTTTGTCCCAAAAAAAGGGAATTAAGTTTTGATTTTTGTACTTTCTTTGCTTCCTTCACTTGCTCACATTGCCACTCAATTACTTGATTTTTGAGCTTATTGCCACAGTAGAACTCTGCTTCCAGGGAGGAGAGATTTTTCCCAAATCCCTGGAGTTTTTGCAGCTGCTGGAGCTATTAGTTGTCTGCCCTCTCTGAAGCCCCCACAAATTCTGGCACCTGGTCACACATCCCAGGACCTCCACTTTCTTAAAAGAGATCTAGATCCAAGCAGTTTAAAGCAAGAGCAATTAGCCTATGAATGTTTGCTTGGTCCCAGTACAATCTGCAGGCCAGGGGCTCTGAATCTGCCATGTGGAGCTGGCTGCATGGCCACAGTGCCACTGACACTTCTTCAGTAATTCATATCATGGATTTTTGGAAGTGTTTAAGTGAGAATGCATTCTGTATAAAACTAGTCTATAGTGATTTGTTTATGGTATTTCATTGAAATGGAATTTTAGTTACAGTGAACTTCACTGTTTTTATATTTTACAACCCTTAATTTATAATTTGTGTAAATTTCATGAATGAAAAAACTAGCCCCATACTTCTTGGAAACATAACTTTAGACTAAATTAAATGGAACATATGCATACCTATGCAACAAGACTACAAAGCAACAGGATTTGAAAGAAATTTTGAGGATTACTTACAATCAAATCAGCATTTACTATTAAAAATACTTTCATTAAGTATAAGAACAAGAATTAGATACCTAGGATTTGAAAGGATTAACATTTCTAGAAGAGTTTATACCTCTATAATTAAAGTAAGGCAAGTGTTAGCCTCCATTGCCCCATAAAAATGACCACACTTTATATATATATAGTCCTTGGTTGAAAGCAAAAGAGGTAAAATATAATGGAGTTTTTAATTTAATATTAAAAATGCATCTGGTGCATTTTTTAATGATAGGGAGTAGATATCAAAGAAAGGAACATTTACTCAAATAAATTGGCTAGAATTTGGAGAAAACTATCTACCATAGTGATGATATGGTCAATTTTATAAATATTCAAACACTTTTACATGATATGGGGATGTTACTACCCTTGTTTTGAGTTGTTTACACTTGAAAGAAACTCCACTTACCCCAGTAATGTTATAGGAAGAATTGAATCCATTAGAACCAGAAAAAGGATCATGCCCATTCTTCACTATTATTTTGTCCCTCAACAATATTGACAAAATAGAGTCTTTTATTTTTGGGAGTAATGCTTAGATGAGAGTAAGACATTACATGATTTGATTCATTAAAAAATTGTGCTCCTGAAGTATGTTTGGTGGGACATAATTTCTTTCAAGTTCAACTCATCTATAATTTATTGGGTCTACTATGCACCAGTCACTGTTTTAGGTGCTGGAGATACAAAGAAAAATGTCATAGTCTTTGACATTTTGAGATCTGTCATTCCTGGCTTTGACTAATTACAATTGTTGACTGTCCAAGGATGTGGAGTTCCCTTGTTTAATTCTCTTAATGTGTACATTCTTTTGGTGTCTAGAGGGAAATACAGATTGGTTCTAAATAAAATGTGTCACTGATAGGGGTGAACTAGTATGAAATGTGGCTAATAGACTAGTCATTTCTAGACTTCTTCCTGAGATGCAACAACTGAATACCTGTGCTTACCTGCTTTGATTGGGTTAGTAACTACAACACAAGAATTATACTCCTACTTCATAAATCTACAATATTATTTCCTTATAGAAAAATTTAGGATACTTTGAATGGAATGGTAACAGCAACTTCAATTAAAAATGCCATAATGACTATAGAAACTCAAAAGAACTTTCAAGTCAGTGTGGTATTATTACTAAATAAAGGTATTATTAACTTTTTAGTATTAAATTGGTGGTGTTATTACATTTTTGTTTATTAAATTAAATATCAAAAGTGATGAACATGGGGCAGCTAGGTGACACAGTGAGTAAAGCACTGGCCCCAGAGTCAGGAGGAACTTAGTTCAGATCTGGCCTAAGACACTTAACACACACAGAAAAAACTAGCCGTGTAACCTTGGCCAAGTTACTTAACCCAAATTGCCCTCCAAAAAAAAAAGAGTGATGAACATCCTGAAGCTCTGTATTGGTTGCTTATCAGGATATCTGGGAAACCTAAGAATATAGTCAGTAAGTATTCACTGGGTCTCTAAGTGGTATAATGCATAGAGCATTGGACTGAGTGACTCTGAGCAAGTCTTCTCATCTCTCAGCCTTGTTTTCTTTTTTATTATTTATTTACTTTTAGTTTATAGCATTCAGTTCCACAAGCTTTTGAGTTCCAAATTTTCTCCCTCTCCCTCTTCTCTCCCTCCTGCACTCCTCCCCCCCACCGCCATGGTGGCATGCAATCCAATATAGCTTCTACAAATACTTTCACATTAAATATGAGTAAAATTGTAAAGAATTACAACCAGTGCAATGACCAATGAGAAAGAAGGCACAAAACAAAACAGAGAGAGAGAGAGAGAGAGAGAGATCAAGTAGTTTGTTTCCATATACGTTCAAACTGTAATTCTTTCTTTGGATATGGACAGCCCTTTCCATCATGAGCCTTTTGGAGTTTTCTTATAGCCTTGGATTGCTGAGAGGAATCCAATCTATCAAAGTTAGTCATCAAAGATATAATGTATCTCTAATTGTGTACAAAGTTCTTCTGGTTCTGCTCCCCTCACTCAGCCTCAGTATATATTAAGTCTCTCCAAGTTTTGAAGTCTGTCTGCTCCTCATTTTAGTATTCCATTACATTCATATACCACAACTTACTTAGCCATTCCCCAATTGATGAGCTTCCTCTTGGTTTCCAATTCTTTGCCACCACAAAAAGAGCTGCTATAAATATTTTGTACCTATGGCTCCTTTTTCCACTTGTATGATCTCTTTAGGATACAGTTCTAGAAGGTTAGCTCTGTTTCATTCATTGGTAAAGTGGTATAATAATAGTACCTATTTCTAAATCATTTTGCAAGCTTTAAATCATTGTATAAATATCACCAATGATGGTGATGATGATGAAAATGATGAAGTAAACATTAAATTTTGTTCACCAAATCTAGGTTAGAAGGAACATCAGAGGCCTTCTAGTACAATTTATATTTGAAGTTGAACATTCACTATCATATCCTTGATATTCTCTGACTGAAGTGCTCAAGTAAATGGGAACTTATGAAGGCTATCCATTCCTCATTTACTCAGTTCTAATACTTAGAATCTTTTCTCATAAAGCCCATGTTTACCTCTTTGCAACTTCTCTCTACCTCTCCCAGTTTTGCTCTTTTGGTTTAAGAGAAAAAATTTAAATCTTATTATATAATGAGACACCTTCTGGTAGTTGAAGATATATACCATATCCACTTATAGTTTCTCTTCTTCAGGCTAAGCAACCCAGATTCTTTCCTGTAATTTCAGGTACACTTGATTTTAAAATCAAGCATGATTTAAAAAATCATGATGTAAAAAAAAGTGTGCTGGAATTGAAGTCAGGCATCCTTGTTTAGAATTTCAGCTCTGTGACCTTGGGAAAGACACAATCTCTCTGGACCTCAATTTACAAATATGTAAAGTGAAAGGTTTGGATTTGATGACTTGTAAAGTCTTTTCTTGCTCTCAACTTATGATCTCATGAATTTGAGACCCTTCTCAGTCCTTGTTATCCTCCTGCCTCTAATACTCTAAATCTTTTCAATGTCCTTCCTAAAATGTGGTAACCACAACTAGTGAAAACACTTGAGATGATGTCCAACCGGGGTAGACTGCAGTAACACTGGGGTATATGGAGTATTTAAAAGGACTAACACTTCTGGGGTGAGGACTTATGTAGGACCAATGAAATATTTACAGCACCCATGATCACAACGAAGACCGTAACTATAAGAATCATATGATGTTCGGTTGCAAAATATGGCAAACTCTCCAGATAGAGAATAGAACTGAAGCATTTACTTAGACAGCAGAAAACCGAATCCCCAAACCAGTAAGCCAATTCCCTCGTAATACCAAAGATATTCAGAAACCATAGTAACAGAGCCACAGCATCCTTCACCCTTCCCACGAACCAATACAAGATCAATATTTACTCATGAGCCTATTTGACCCCTTGCCTGAACCTCCTCTCTCACCCACCATCTCTCTGGCTCTGACTACCAGCTTCCTGTGGCTCTGGTTCCCTACAGCAAACTCCTCCCACCACGGGCTCCAGGTGACTATATTTAGCCTATTAGGGTATAGATTTTATCTTTGTAACAGGAAAGCTTCCTGAGGGCTCTGCTGCACCCTTCAGCAAATTCCCTCCATCACAGGCTCCATCTGATTACATTCGGCCTATTAAGGGGCAGAGTTTATTTTCAAAGCAGGGGAGGTTTTCAAACTCACCCCTAGGTATATTAAGGGCAGGGGAGATCTTCAAATTCCCATTCCCATTACAACTTGCCAAGCCCTTTTCAGTTCTGCTCATCCACCTTTGATATCTGCCTGATTCACCCAGGTTTCACATTTGACTCCAAGAAATTGTAACAGGCGCAGTGGCCATATCTCCTGTAAACAACCTCAACAGGCTAAACTGGATTGAGGATATTTAGCAGGCCTCAAACTTGTTGTTGAGTTAGGGAAATGTCTGCCTCAGTAGGTGAAGACATGCCCTGGTGGAATGGGTGGATGAGAACATTTTTTCCAATGGCCATGGATGCAATTGAGTAGGACTTAGAGCTTGGTCAGACATTGAAGATACCAAAGTTAGCCACTGCATCCCAGGTCATCACTAGTCATCCTGACTTTTGTCTTGTATTTAACTTTGATGACTCGTGAAGAAAGAGTGAAGTTGATGACAGTGCAATTCTGTCACTGACATGTGTAAGTCAATATGCCACTCATGATGCCATTGATCCTCTTTGAAAAATGACAAATAACAGTAGCACTTTTCTTTGGACGTCATGCCTCTTTTCCTGCAGCCTAGAGTTTCCTATCTCATTAGGGTCAACTTTCCCTATTGAATTTTAAGTAATGGGGCCTGCACATGCTCAATTTTGATTAGACTTTTGGTACTAATTTTGTTTTTCTAGTCACAATTACACAGACCAAAACAGAGTACAACTATGCAGCACAATCCCATACACATACACTCAAAGAGTGATACCATTTGTCATATGAGGTCTACCATATAGGCAATTACTCAGTCTATTCATGAGGCCAAATGCCTGGATGAAAAGGGAAAAACCTCATTCTACTACCTGGCTGTTACAAAGATTTCAGATGTTTGCTCTCATGCAAATAATTGATAGAAATGCTTTATAACTAGGTTTATGATGTATGATAAGTAAAGGGAATACAATGTTTAAAATTTTGCAATTTAGTTTGAAAACCTTTATCCATAACTATTTAGTCAAACTTTTTAACTCTTTTTAAAAATTGAAGGTTACGTGCTCTATTAAAAGGCAACAATTTTCTAATATGATTTTTAGAATTTTAAATGTAAAACCACAATATTATATATGTGCTATTAGGTTTAATGGCAAACAAAGCTGGAGAAAAATATATGAGGACATGAAATAAGTATAATGGTGTCATTTAAACAGAGGTAATTTATAAAGATAATTGAAAGAGGGGCAGTCAGGTAGCACAGCGAGTAAGAGCACCCGCTCCAGTGTCGGGATGACTTGGGGATCGAATCTGGGCTCAGACACTTAGCACCTACCCAGAAACACCTGGCTGCGTAACCTTGAGCAAGTTACTTAACTCCAATTGCTTAGGGGCAGCCAGGTGGCTCAGCGAGTAAGAGCACCGGCTCCAGTGTTGGGATGACCTGGATCAAATCCGGACTCACATACTCAGCATCACACCCAGAAATAATTGGCCATGTAACCTTCAGCAAGTTACTTAACCCTGATTGCTTTAAAAAAAAAAAGATAATTGAAAGAAGCAACATATATGTATATATATACAAACACATACACATATAGACACACATGCATATGCACATACATGCACACATACACACATGCACACATACATGCACATATGCATTCATGTATATGCGTACATATATGTGTGCACACACACATATATATGATATCAAAGTAAGACACAAATGCAAGCGCTAACACAAAATTATCAAAAGTTATGGAGGCCCATCAATAGTAAGGACCAAGAAACAAAAGACTAGCATAAGAAACCAGTAAAGGAGAAAAGATACATAGAAGAATGACATCATTTTGGCAAGATTCTAAACATCATAATTTTGTCTCACCCTTTTTTGTAAATCTGTTTGGTTGTTATTTTTTTTGAGACACTTTAACTTCCTGGGTGTCTGTTTCCTCTTCTGTAAAATGGGGCTGCTAATGTTTGCAACACCTCACTGACATGTGAAGTATTTTGTAAACATACTAATGAACAAAGACTGCCCTCTTCCAAGTGTGGAAGTGCTTATTTCCTCCACCAATAGCTCTGAATTTCTAAATTCCACAAAATATCTACTAGATTATGAATATCCATCTTAGGATCAATGTTTTGTCATCTGCTCTCAGGCATAGAAAGAGGAAGAGGTATCTAGGGATTTTTAGATTAATCTCAGGATCATTTAATCAAACCAACAGACTCTTGTTGCCCTGTGTATAACTGAAAAAAAAGTGATGAGAAATTCCCTCCATCTCATTAGGAGTCCAAGACAGAACTCATAGTGTCCTAATTCACTCAAAACAGGAAAAGAAAGAAGAAGATGGAGACTTGAATAAATGGATGAATGATGGGAAAAACAGTTAAATGAATATGTATATCCATGTACACACATATACTCACATTTTATGCTAAACCTGTTTTAAGCTATATAAATGCTATTACTTGTCAGGTGTATAATACTCAGTGCTCACTATCCCTATTTTTCATGCCTTTGATATAAGAAAATTTGATCAAGACCTATTCTAGTTCTAAATTCAAGATTTTGTAAAGACGGAATCTTCATAGGAGGATAATCAGAAAATGGAACACCTCAATATCAAGTCCCACGAGGGTTGTTTGAAAGAAGTAGAATATTTCTATAGAACCTAAGACACCATTCTCAATGATGTAAAATTTCCAGAATTGCTTTCCCATGTATAAAGTATGTTTCAGGTCCATATATATTTCAAACCATAAGTTCCCATTATTGCATTCATTTTCCTGTAAGAAAAAGTTATTAGTTTAAAACAATGCACAGTATGATAAGAAAAGTAGCTATGGAAATTCTTTCCCACATACCCATCCCTCAAACCTGTGGTAAGCTTTCCTATAAAGTCACATGACATCTATAGGAAGAATGAAAAGACTAATTATTATCTTGCTTGAGGACCATATCTATGAGGAGTACAGATGGCCTAGTACAGGAGTGGGGAACCTGTGACCCCAAGACCACATGGGACCCTCTAGGTCCTCATGTGTCACTCCTGAGGGGAACCTGGGGACTTATATCATCCCATGTGGTCGTGAGGCTGTAGGTTCCCCACCCCTAGCCCAGTAGCCCTGATGTTTTCTAGTTGGGCTATTATACAACTCTCATTTGACCTGCTGCCCATGAGGTCTGATACCTCTGTTAGTGTGATGCTACTTTAATAACTACTAGTGACTTTTTGGTTGAATAATCCAAGCTATGAAGTGTTTAACTGTTCTCAAATGTTCTTAGAATATCTGGGGATGTTGTGTCTCTTGAATACTGTTCCCTACTATCAGCTTCTTGTCTTCATTTCTTATGACACATCTGCTGACCATCTTAGTTTTATTTGACTTGGATGATGTGACTAGAAAACCTGTCTCTAATAATGTAATGCTGGCTTCTCTTTGTTCATAGTTACCATGATATTTAGTCATCTTTAGCCATGTATGATGTCTTCAGGGCAATTAAATATTTTCTTTTAAGTTCCCCTTTTCTAGGGCAATAATTAGTCCTCTGTTTTACATAATTAGCTGTCTTAAAGTTAAAAATCCCCAAGCTTGATTCTGGCTTAGGATTCTAATTAATTTGAACCAGAGAAAAAAGAGTAAATTAAGGAGGTGAGTGTATTCTTCTCTACCAACCTATTCTGACTTTTTCCTTTAATTATCAATGTAACTCAGTGGCAACATCATTGCTTTGGTGTTGTATTTTATTATCAGCCAAATAATGAGCATAGAAAAGTTTCCTCTTTCCCCACATTCAACATGGAAAGTTTCTGAAGGACTGAAAGATTTGAGGGGGTTGAAGAGAGAAAAGAAATATTCTGCTTTTCCTAAGAAAGTTATAAGTTCAGATTTAGGATCAATGTAAAGGGGACAAAACACCCTAATTAGTAGAGATGCTCAAATTTGGAATGGATTGCCTTGCCTTGAGGAGTTGTGAATTGTTTTCCCTGGAAGTGCTCAAGCATAAGTTGAATAAATGAATTAGTATATGGAAAATGATTTGGTAAACTATATGAGTGCTAGCTATTACTTGTTAAGTATGCCTTATCTAATATTCCAGAAAATCTAGATGACTTTCTCATTCACTAAACATACCATGCATTTCAACTTTCATATGTTTATGTATGCATATTCATACATATATTATATATGCATACACACATATTATACACACATATGGAGTGAAAGAGTAGTAAAGGTATTGGACACACCTGTATTTTCTGGTGCTTGCTAAGGAAAGGCTGGTGGATTACTTGAGTTCAGGAGTTCTGAGCTTCGATAGAACTAAAGTCTATGACCATTCTTACAGTTGGAATACCCCTCCCCCCCACACACAGCTCTCCTAGATTTAAATACTACTTATTCTTCGATCCCAGCAAGAAATTATTCCATTTACCTGGTTCCCTCAACATGAAGTGTTCACTTCCTAATTCTCATGATGATAGTTTTGTGTACTTCTTTACTGCATTTATCTCACACAATTTTATATATTTATCTGTATAAATGAGATGTTCACATTTGTTTTGCTAGATTTCAAACTCAATGAGCAGGAGCTCGATCATTTATTTCTTTTTCTATTCCCCTTAGTGCCTATTACATAGTAGTCACTCAAGAAATATTTATTTTATTGAAATAAAAGGATTGGGCATAGAAAATGAGAAGAAGGGTACAAAACTGGAAATGATGTCCATATTGAGAAAGGAATGAAATATATTCTGACATCCTAAAGCCACAGAGGTAATTACAAATGAAGAAAAGTATTTTGAAGTGGAATTTGGAAAGGGGGCTTTGCCACCACAAAGTTGATTGTTATTTTCAAACAAACCAGTTTATCATTGTTAGTGTTGACATTTTATTAACAATTACAGAGCATTCACTTGAAGGTTTCTTTGGATGTATTATTGGGTATGCAATCTATTGCTGGAGCAGGACCTGATGAACTGGGGACAATTTCCTTTGAGTCAATAACATTTTAAGAATTGAAACACCATGTTACAAATCTTTCCATTTGATTTTAATCTATGGAGTAAAGAGCCCTTTGAGGTAAATTTTCCTAAAGTGATCACATTAACCTGTAAAAGTCTTCCAGTAGCTTCTTGAAGAAAATTCCTGAAGGCACAGAACAATCTTTAGGGAAAATAACAATTAAAAAAATACTCAGAACATTAATTAAAACACTTTCACATTTAAAGTTTTTTTTTTTTTACATTTTAAGAAAGAGTAACTGTTTTACAGATATTGTATTTCTATTTTTTCATCACCAAAAGTGTAAATCATTGCTTAACTGCAAGGGACTTGAAAACAACTAAAGTTTTCAATAAATATGTGGCTCCATTATTAAAATACTGTATTAACCACTAATGTTTATCATTGATTGTTATTATGTTTTGGAATCATATGTGAATGTCAATATTGGTAAAATTAAAATTGAACTGCTTGACTAAAAAAAGTACAATGTAATTATCATACTTTTTTTAAAGGCAATTTACATGATAGATATCCAATAGTAAAGTGGTACAAACAAAATTAACATGCTTGAAACATTTCTGGCATTTCTCACTAAAGGTTCCTGAAGGTGTGTCTCCTTCTTGATTTGAATGGTCTTTTGTTTTTGTTTTTATTTACATTGAAGCCATTTGCTAAAGTCATTCATTATTTCAAAATAGAACTATTATGCTGTCAAAAATGAGGGAAATGTGGAACATTCAACAAGAACAAGATGAGAAGAAGGAATGAAAACCTGAAGGAGGAAAAGATGTATAAACCAATATCTAACATCACATTAAGTTTTGAAAATGAGTTCTGTGTTTCACTAAGGCTGCTCTCCTAATACTTGGTGTTCAACAGAGGATACAATGCCATGGCCCTAATAAAATTTAAGTGTCCTACCTATGCTAGCTTAAGCTGTTCCTCTCAATACTACGTTCCGGCCAAGGAATTTGCTTTGTGGATTAAAAAGGAATCAGAAAATCCCAGACAGAGTAATCCAATTTTATCTCCAAACAGGCACAACACTATATGCCGTCCATTCTAATGACTGATAGGTCCCATTTCTTTATACAAGCATAACAGAAGAAATGAGCATGGGGGGTGGAGCCAAGATGGCGGAGTAGAAGCACGACCCTCCCGCAGCTCCTGCTTCCACCCTCCCAAATCCATGTAAAAAGGGGACTCTAAACAAACTTGGAGCTGCAGAACCCACAAAATGACACAGAGAAACTAACCTCCCGCTGAGAACAGCCTGGCAGGCCGGCAGGAGCCAGCTAAGCGCTCTGGGAGCTGAACCCAGCCCCAGGGTGGGCCTGACCAGCCGCCAGCCAGAGGGACTCCAGATCAGCAGCAGCTGTGGCTGTTTCCAGATTTATCAACACATAGATGCGAAGGACAAGGTGAGAGGCCAGTGCATTCTGGACTTTGGGACCCAGTAAGTGGGAGTGCATGGCTTTTACCCCTGGGGCGAGAAACCGCTGAGACCCCGGCACAGCCTGCCAGCGCTACTTGGCGGCTTCAGCTCCTGGCCTGCAGAGTGTAGGGGACCAAGCACCAGTCTGAGGGGTAATTGCTCTTGCTTTAACCTGCTTGGATCTGGATTGCAGTCTAGGGTGGAGGTCCTGGGGTGTGTGTCCAGCTTGACAGAGCGTGTAGAGACCTCAGAGAGGGCACCCATCTAATACCTCGGGCAGCTGAGAAAACCCCAGCTTTTGGGACAAAAACTCCCCTGTCTGGTGGCAGAGTCCTACTGTGGCAAAAAGCCCAAAAGTCAAATCATTGAGTGGCAAAATGAGCAGGCAAAGGAAACAAAGCAGACAGAAGATTCCAACATTACACTCCTATTTTGGGAATAAGAAGGAGCAAGGCATGGAACAGGAGGAAATCAGTGAAATCAGAACACCTGCACCAAAAGCTTCAAAGGAAAATACAAGCTGGTTACAGGCCATAGAGGACCTTAAGAAGCAGATAAGAGAAGTGGAGGAAAAATTGGGAAGAGAAATGAGAACAATGCAAGAAAATTATGAAATGAGAGTCAACAGCCTGACTGAAGAAAATAATACCTTAAAAAACAGCCTGACTCAAATGGCAAAGGAGGTTCAGAAAGGCAATGAGGAGAAGAATGCCTTAAAAAGTCGAATTTGCCAGATGGAAAAAGAATCTCAAAAGCTCACTGAGGAGAATCATTGCTTCAGAATTAGATTGGAGCAAATGAAAGCTAATGACTTTATGAGAAATCAAGATGCTGTTAAACAGATCCAAACAAATGAAAGAATAGAAGGCAATGTGAAATATCTCATGGGAAAAACCACTGACCTGGAAAATAGATCCAGGAGAGATAATTTAAAAATTACTGGACTGCCTGAGAGCCATGACCAAAGTAAGAGCCTGGAAAGCATCCTCCAGGAAGTTCTCAAAGAAAACTGCCCTGATGTTTTAGAACGAGAGGGCAAAATAGAGGTTGAAAGAATCCACTGATCACCTCCTGAAAAAGATCCCAAAAAGAAAACTCCTAGGAATATTATAGCCAGGTTCCATAATTCCCAGATTAAGGAGAGAATATTACAAGCAGCCAGGAAGAAACAATTTGAATATTGTGGAAACACAATCATGATAACCCAGGATCTGGCAGCTTCTACATTGAGGGATCAAAGGGCCTGGAATGTGATATTCCGGAGGTCAAGGGAGCTGGGATTAAAACCAAGAGTCACCTACCCAGTAAAACTGAGTATCCTGTTTCAGGGGAAAGTATGGTCATTCAGTGGAATACAGGACTTTCAAGCATTCTTGCTGAAAAAACCAGAGCTGAATAGAAAATTTGACATTCAGATACAAGAAGCAAGAGAAGCATGAGAAGGTAAACAGGGAAAAGAAATCATAAGGAACTTATCAAAGTTGAACTATTTTTTTTTAAAGCAATTGGGGTTGAGTGGCTTGCTCGGGGTTGCATGGCCAGTTGTTGTTTCTGGGTGTGGTGCTGGGTGTCTGGGCCCGGATTTGATCCGGGTCTTCCCGGCACTGAGACCGGTGCTCTTGCTTGCTGAGCCACTTGGCCAAAGTTGAACTATTAACATTCCTACATGGAAAAACAATAATTGTAACTTATGAAACTTTTCTCAGTAGTTGAAGGGATTAGAAATATATATATTATATATATATATATATGTCTTTATATGAGGGTATGCAGGCATATGAATACATATGTGAATGTGTGTATATATGTTTACAGGTATACATAGATAGAGGGCACGGGACCAATTTAACAGGAAGGGATGATACTTAAAAGGTGAAATTAAGAGGTGAGAGGGATACAATGAGAGGAAATGGGGAGAGAAAGAGTGGGGCAACTATCTCATACAGAAGAGGCAAGGGAAAATGGTTACAATGGAGGGGAAGAATAGGAAGGCAAAAGGGAATGGGTCAACCTTATTCCTATTGAATCTGGCTTGAGGAGGGAGGGAAATACACACTAAATAGGGGATCT
>NW_027185889.1:2921489-2964717 GCF_028583685.1 Petaurus breviceps papuanus | reverse complement strand
GGGGGGGAGGGGATGTGAGGGGGGATGATGGAAGGGAGGGCAGGCTGGGGGGGTGGGAAGTTGGAAGCACCCACTTTTGAAAAGGGACAGGATCAAAATAGAGAATAGAACAAGTGGGATGTGGGATAGGAGGGAGGGAAATATAGTCAGTCTTTTACAATATATCTGCTATGTTATTGTTTTGCATTAGCCACACATGTACAACCTATACTGAACTGCTTATCTTCCCAGTAAGGGTGGGTGATAAGGGAGGAAGGGAATGAATCTGGAATTCAAAGTTTTAAAATCAAATGTTTAAATATATATACATATATATATATATACATATATATATATACTATTATCAATATTGTTTTACATGTAATTGGGAAATATAGAGATCCACCATGCCCTACTGGAAAAGTTTAAATGGGTAAGGGAGAAAATATGGGAGAGAGCAGATCAGAGGTGGGGATATCCTGTGGGACTGCTGTTTTGGGGGGATGGGTGTGGGAAAAACGGGGAGAAAATTTGTAACTCAAAATCTGGCAGAAACGAACGATTTAAATCAGAAGTTAATAAAGCATTTAAAAAAAAAGAAGAAATGAGCATTCCTGTCTGCCAAAGATTGATAAAGATTAAAAAGAGTATTATCATCTCTAGTGGTCAATTTACTTCACTAGCTACTGTGATAGTAATGGAATATAAAGAATCCCCTGTATTGGCTTGGTTTTCAAATTGATTGTCTTAAAACCCAGAGTTTGTTAATCCCACCTGTGGGATGGACTTGTTGATGTAAAAAGAGAGTCCTGAACTGGGAGGAACTGGTGATGTAGATTTGGAGAGACAAGAGAGAGGCAGAAGAACTTTTTGGAAGCAGCACCCTTGTGGAGGCATAGAGAGAGACTGAAAGGATTGCTGAGGGCCACTTTGAATCTCCCTGGACTTTTGAGACCTGCCCCCAGAGCTACCAAGGACTGAGGAGACATGGCTGTTTTGCTGGAACTTTGTCTGTCTGTTTTGATGTTGTTTTGCCAGATTTATCCACTGCTGAAAGACAGTCCTTTTGAAGAAGTCCTGGAACCTGGCTGTTGGCTAAGAGCTCCTGAGACTGTCCTGCAGACAGAGAGTGAATACTGTCCACTGGTGAAGGACAGTGCTGTTGTTGCAGGGGTCTGGGAACCTTTCTGTTGGTTCAGAAGCCCTGAAGAAGGATTTTCTTGTTCTATGTTTACAGAAATCCTGGGAGAGGGTTTTGCTTATGTTTTCAGGGGTTCTAGGACTTTTCTGCAGACAGAGGATGAATTAATGAAGAGACTGGCAATGTATCTTGTGGCCTTGCTAAGCCTTGTCTCCCCAGGAACTAAGATTGCTGAGAACTTGCCTCCTGCCAAGATGAAGAAAAGACCTCCATTTGGGTATTAAGTGCTGTGCTTAAACTTGCTGTAACTCTGGGGTAGATTCAATTGTGATCCAGGGGTGGGGAACTTTTGACCTTTTTGTGTTCTATGATTGAACAAATGAATGCACTTTACTTAGATTGGAAACTAATCTCCATTTGAGAAGAGGGGCTTTGTGGTGGACTAAATGAAGGTACAGCCTAGGGGTGGAGTAGGATTTAGAACAGGGACTTTGTAATTGATTGAATGAATGGAAGGTCCTGGGGTGGGGTAGTGCTTGGAGATTATTTAATCACACTTAGTAAATGCTGTATTTTGAATGATGTCATGTTTTGATCTTCTCTTTTCTTGGTTGGTCACTGAATAAAATGGAGAGCACCTATGCTGGTATTTTGAACCTTGGGAAGTTACCTTTCTTTGGCATTACATTACAGCTACATGCAGGTACATAGATACAGAGGCACATATATACCTAATATATATTTAACATACATATATAAATATGCAGACATGTATGTATATCCCCTGACAGATATCTAAGTCAAATTTCACAGTGAACCAAAAATAATTAGCTATTCAAATTTTTTTCCGATAATTTAAGGTTAGAAAGATTAAAATACACTAAAATGGGGATAGAAACAAAGAAGAGTGACCAGAGGATATCTCACTTAGTCATTTAAAAGCTATCTCTCTATTTGGACTTGGTGTCCTGTAAACATCCGAAGTTAAACATGTGCAAAATTGAAATCATTTCCTTTCCCTTGAAGTTGAACCTTTCCCAAACTTCCCTCCTTCTCGCAAGGGTATCACAATTCTTTCTGTCACCCAATTTTGTAAACTTAATATCATCCTCGAGGCAACTAGACTGTGAAATAGATGGAGTACTATGTATGAAGTCAGAAAATCCTGAATATGAATAATGTTTGTTGCTTAATTGTATATTCAAATATTCATTAAGGTCACCTAATATCATTTTTAAAAACTATATTCAGTGGACCACTTGAATCAGTCTTGAAAGAAAACTAATTGATTTAGAAAGCAATATCAATAAATTGGCCCACATTCCATGTCAACTGTCTGTAAAATGTGACCATGTATTTTTTGGATTTAATCTGTTATGAAGTTAGACAAACTATAATTTTATCTTATCCTTTAGTGTATGCAATTCATTCATATTTAAGCTCAAATATATTTTATACCAGCTGGGTCAATTTCAGTGGTTACATAAGGAAGACCTTACAATGAATTTTCTTTTTTTTTTTTAATTAGTTAATTTTTAGTTTTAAGCGTTCATTTCCACAAGATTATGTGTTCCAAATTTTCTTCCCATCTCTTCCCTCCCCACTATCCCAAAATGATGTGCATTCTGATTGCTGCTTTCCCTAGTCTTCCCTCCCTTCAATCACACCCCAATATTATCCCTTTCCCCCTTATTTTCTTGTAGGGCAAGATAGATATACCCCATTGTCTGTATATCTTATGCCCCAGTTGCATGTAAAAACAATTTTTAACAATTGTTTTTAAAACTCTGAGTTCCAAATTTTCTCCCTTCTTCCCTCCTTAGCCACCCTCATTGAGGAGACAAGCAATTCAATATACATTATACATGCGTACTTATGCAAAATTCTTCCATCATATTCATGTTGTAAAAGATTTGCTATATTGCACTCCACCCTAATCTGTCCCCTCTTATTCTATTTTCTCATTTGATCCTTTCCCTTTTCAAAAGTGTTTGGTTCTTACTGACCCCTCCCCCAATCTGCCCTCCCTTCTATCACTCCCTTTCCTTATCCTCTTCGCCCCCCCCCTTTCCTATTCTTGTATTTGAAAGTCAAATTTTCTATTCAGCTCTGGTCTTTTCAGGAAGAATGATTGAAAGTCATTACATATCTATTTTCATATCTGATGATTCATTACATATCTATTTTCCCATGAAGTATTATACTCAGTTTTGCTGGGTAGGTGGTTCTTGGTTTTAATTCTAGCTCCTCTGACCTTTGGGATGTCATATTTCAAGTCCTTTGATCCTTTAATGTAGAAGCTGCTAGATCTTCTGGTATCCTGATTGCATTTCCACAGTACTAGAATTGTTTCTTTCTGGCTGATTACAATATTTTCTCCTTGATGAGGCAACTTTGGGATTTGAATATACTGTCCCTGGGAGTTTTCCTTTTGGGATCTCTTTCAGAAGGTGATTGGTGGATTTTTTTTCCATTTTTATTTTATCCTCCATTTCTAGACTATCAGGGCAGTTTTCTTTGATAATTTCTTGAAAGATGATGTCTAGGCTCTTTTGTTGATTATAACTTTCAGGTAGTCCAATAATTTTAAAATAATCTCTTCTGCATCTATTTTCTAGGTCAGTTGTTTTTTCCAATGAGATATTTCACATTGTCTTTATGTTTTTTCATTCCTTTGGTTTTCTTTTATAATTTCTTGGTTTCTTATAGAGTCATCAGTTTTCATTTGCTCTATTCTAATTTTTAAGGAATTATTTTCTTCAGTGAGCTTTTTGACCTCTTTTATCCATTTAATTAATTCTGCCTTTTAAGACATCCATCTCCTCTTTGACTTTTTGGATCTCTTTTGCCTTTTGGATTAGTCTATTTTATTTTTTTAAAGCAATTGGGGTTAAGTAACTTGCTCAAGATTACACGGCCAGTTATTTCTGGGTGTGGTACTAAGTATCTGAGCCTGGATTCAATTCTGAGGTCATTCCAACACTAGGGCTGGTGCTCTTACTCACTGAGCCACCTGGCCACCTCTAAGCAATTGGGGTTAAGTAACTTGCTCAGGGATACATGCCCAGGTGTTTCTGGGTGTGGTGCTAAGTATCTGAGCCTGGATTCGATCCCCAGGTCATCCCAACACTGGGACCGGTGCTCTTACTCATTGTGCTACCTGGCTGCCCCATGGGTTAGCCTATTTTAAGGTGTTATTTTCTTAAGTCTTTTTTGGGTCTCCTTAAGCAAGCTGTTGACTCATTTTTCATGATTTTCTTGCATCATTCTCATTTCTCTTCCCATTCTTTTGTCTACTTCACTAGATCAATTCATATTTTTTGGGGAAGATTTTGATGTAGGATCTTTGACTTTGTCGTCTTCTTTTGGTTGTAGGTTTTGATCTTCTTTGTCAAGAAAGTAAGATTCTATAGATTACTTTTTTATTTACAGTATTTTCTCATCTTCCCAGGCAAATATTCGACATTTTAGCTCTAGGGTAGGACTCTGTTTTCAGTGAGGGTAGTGTTAGTGGGAATACTATCTCATGCTTCAGGGGTTTTGTATCAGCCACTCGATCCCCCACTCTCTGTGGACCCAGAACCCTGGAAACAGCAGCTACTGCTGCTGCTGCCACCACTGTTGCTGCCTCCATAGCCACATCCATCACCAGGGCTGGGGCTAGACTATGGTCCTCTTCCACCCAGGTCCCACCGAGTGTCACCACTGACCTTGTATGCTGTCTTTGGTGTTTCTGGGTTGAGAAGCCTGGAAACCACCACAGCTGCAATGATTCAGTCCCCTGAGGCCTGCTCCAGCCCTGTCTGTGCTGGCATGGCACATACTGGACTCTGCTCTGCTTCTAGTCCAGTGTGATAGACCCTTCCTGTCATCTTTCCAGGCTGTCTTGCGCTAGGGAGTTGATTCACTCTGTCATATTGTGGATTCTGTAGCTCTAGAATTTGTTTAGATTATTATTATTTTTTTGGAGGGGGAAAGGTAGGGCAATTGGCATTAAGTGACTTGCCTAAGATCACATGGCTAGTTTTGTGGTAAGTGTATGAGGCCAGACTTGAACTCATGTCCTTCTGATTCCAGGGCTGGTGCTCTATGCACTGAATCACCTAGCTTCCCCTAGAGTAATTTTTTACAGGTATGTGAAGGGGTTTGGGGGAGAACTCATGTACCTGTTCTTATTCTTCCTTCTTGGCTCTACACCCATCTCCCAAAAAATTTTCAAAAATGACTATCCACAACTCTAAACCTGATTATTTTATGTCTGGTGACAAGAAAGGAAAAATAAAGTGTATGCTTAAAATATTCTTTTCCAGTAAACTTTTAAATCTCTTCTAGAACTCATGTGTCTATATATCTGAAGTTGATCTGGCACATTTGAGTGCACTGATCTTTAGGTCAATGTTCCACCTTGCCCCCTCCCCCCACCTCCAACCATATTGAGCTTGATTTATTTGACTAAGTGTTCAGTATGTTTTGAGGACTATCAATTTTTCCTTTCAAAGAACTTTCCAAGATTATAGGGTCATAGTTGGTTGATATCTCAGAGGCTATCTAATTCAGCATCTTCATTTTATTGGTGATGAAATTCAGGCTCACGGATGTGGAGTGAATTATTGGTGGTTATAGAAGCAGTTAATGTCAGAGACAGGGTTCAAAACCATGTCCTCTAACTTCATATTCAACAT
Organism: Petaurus breviceps papuanus; assembly: GCF_028583685.1. Lineage (NCBI taxonomy): Eukaryota > Metazoa > Chordata > Mammalia > Diprotodontia > Petauridae > Petaurus > Petaurus breviceps. The sequence continues at coordinate 2,958,915 of NW_027185889.1, read as the reverse complement.
ATACTTCATAGGGCAAAGAATTACTATTTTGAAATAAACAATATTAATGTCAATCATATTACATTTTATGTCTTCGGATTATTTGTAAGTATATGCTTCTCCTGTAAGGGAGAATGCAGAGGACAATGCTAGAAATAAAACCTCTTGCATATAGTTTTTATTTCTGTTCAATAGTTATTTTTTCAACCAGTTATTATTAGATTATTAATGACCCCATTTGTGGTTTCCTTGGCAAAGATACAGGAGTGGTTTTCCATTTCCTTCTCCAACTCATTTTATAGATAAGATAACTGAGGCAAACTGGGTAAATGATTTTCCCAGGGCCATGCAGCTAGTAAATATCTGAAGCCAAATTTGAATTCACATCTCCCAGACTCTTTGCCTGGTGCTCTATTTTCTATTCTAAATGGAAACCCCTATTGACTTGTTAGGTGTAATAAAGGGACAAAGCTTGATAGTTTCTAGCTCATCTCTTCATGAAAATGCCATTTAGTTTTAGGAGAAGATTTAGACTTATGAAACAGATGTTCTATTTATGTAAAATATATAGTAATATTTATATTTTATGAGGACTAACATTTACAAGAGCAAATTATAAACAATATGGTATATAATTAAAATTTGTGTGTCACTGTAACAATATCCAAGTAAATAGTAGGCTTATTTAGAGTCAGAAAGAGCTGGGTTCAAGAATAGCTTCTGATACAATCTAATTGCAAATTATGTGAAAGTTGTTTAGTTTCTTAGTGTCCCAGGCAACTCTCTAATACTGTAAATTATAGCAGAATTGCTCATGTATGTTGGTAGAGAAAGTTTCTATATGAGAAGTACCCTACATAATTATAATTTCAGATCTGAGGGGAGAAAATACCTTAATATAGTACAACATGACATACTAAAATAAGCCATGTTAACATTTTCACATTGAGCATATAGAATGATACTTCTTATTTTAGAAGTATTTGTCATCAGAATAAAATAAAAAAGGAAATATCTTTGTGGCATATGTTTTGATGAGCATTTTCAACTTCAATGTTTATGCTCCTTTGAATTTTACATTTCTTCCAAGAACTAGCATTTCCAATTATTCCACTGAAACTCGATGAATCATCCAAGTAGGCAGAAGTTACCTCCATTTAAAATGTTCCTATGGTCTAACCTTTCCTTTTCCTATCAATTGGATTCTCAGTGTCCAATCTTATGATTTTTTTTTCAGCACAGCTGATTATAACCAATTTCCTTTTTAAATTCTTCTTTTGCAAGTTCAACTCACTTTGCATGTAATAAAATCATGAACCACTGTTATAAAGACTATGGTTTTGCACAATATTGTGATTGTCAGTATCTGTTGAAATGGTCCTCTTTTAACCTGAACCAAATTACTTCTAGAGTACCTTCTGATACAAAAATTTTATGCAGTATATTGATCTTCTGAAACTTTAGGTCTGAGCACACATGTTACACCAAGAAAAAACAATCTCATTGTGAAAGGCACACTCTTTCCATTTCTACTTTGGTATGTCAATAGACCCAAATCCAGTCTTGCCTGTTGTTTTCAACTTCTTTCACTTGCACGGAGGCCAAATAAAGAATTGCCATGTCAAAATGAAATTTATGCCATGGTATGTAAATTGAACTGAAGTATAATTATTTTACATGTAGACATTTGTGATTGAAATGTTTTTGATTATCCTCAAATTCACAGAGTAACTTAGCTGCTTACCCTAGTTATGGTTAGGGTAGCAAGTATACTCATTAGCAAAAATCAGATTGATGCTGGTTGTGTCAGACAGCTAGATAATGGTTAGTGGAGATCAGATATGGTGGCAGTTGGAGCAGGCAGTATTCAACCTTAGGGCTAGAGGAGGAAGAAAAATAGGAGCATGTCAACAGCATATAGAAGCAAGTGCTCTGCTCAACTGGGTTAAGGAAAACTTCACAAAGAATATCAATTCATGACTTTGGATAGTTTCATGGGTTTGAAATTATTCTGGGATCTTCTAACAACAAGCAAGTTTTTGTTTGTTTGTTTTAGATTGGGTCCTTGTATTTTTCCCAGGATGGAAGTCCACCACCTACTCACACACATCTCACTGCTAATTAGTATGGAAGCATTGACCTGTTGTATTTCTGAAGTGGGCCAGAGAACCCTTTCTAATATGATCTTGTGGCCACTGCCTCCCCAAAGGTCATCATAGTGATCTCATACTTAGTGTGAATACCTAATATCCTTTGGTTCTACTGAAACTCAGAATTTCTGAGCTCAAGTAATCCACTAACTTCAGTCTCTCTTGTACTGTGCTTGACATGGGACATCTATCAACCTACCTGGATGGCTAAAGTGGCTATGGAAGTTTCACTTATTTAGGATAGAAAATGGTGGGGTAGAAAAAGGACTTTGAGTGGTTCCCGCTTCCACTTACTCCAATTCATGTAAAAAATGACTCTAAACAAAATGCGGAGCTACAGAACCTGCAAAATGACAGAAAGAAGCTAACCTCCCACAGAAGACAGCCTGATAGACTTGCAGGAAGGGGACTGCACAGCCAAGCCCAGCCCTGTGTGAGCTGGAGGTTTTACCCTCAGGGTGGCCACAACCAGCCACTGGCTAGAGGGATATCAGATCACCAGCAGATGTGGCGATTTCCAGAATTATCCACCTATAAAAACTAAAGACAAAGTGAGAGGTCAGGGCAGGTGGGAACAGGGAGTTCCAGATTGTGGTCTGGCCTTTGTACCCTGGAGGGAGAAGTGGCTGAGGCACTGCTACCATGCAGCCACCACCACATGGCTGCTTCAGTGCTCCTGGCATGCAAATTGTAGGAGGACCAAGCGACAAGTCTGAGAGGAAATTACTCTTGCTTTTACCTGCTTGCCTCTGGATCACTGTGTAGGGTGGAGGTCCTAGGGTGTGGGACCAGTTTCCCAGAGTGTGTGGAGGCTTCAGAGAGGTCAGTCAACTAATACCTTTGGCAGCTGAAAAAAAAAACCAGCAATTGGGACAAAGCTCAGTCTCTGGTAGCAGATTTCTACTGTGGCAAAAAGCTCAAAAGTCAAGTTATTGATAGGCAACATGAGCAAGCAAAGGAAGCAAAGCAAGAAGAGCAATCTAACATTAGACTCCTATTTTGGGGACAAAAAGGATCGAAGTATGGAACAGTAGGAAGACAGTGAAGTCAGAACTCCTGCACCAAAATCTTCCAAGAAAAATATGAGCTGCTTTTGGCCACAGAGAGCTTAAGAAGGATTTTGAAAACCAAATAAGAGAAGTGGAGGAAAAATTGGGAAGAGAAATAACAATGCAAGAAAATTATGACATGAGAGTCAACAACCTGACTGAAGAAAATAACACCTTAAAATAGACTGATTCAAATGGCAAAAGAGGCTCAAAAAGCCAATGAGGAGAAGAATGCCTTGCAAAGTCAAATTTGCCAGATGGAAAAAGAATCTCAAAAGCTCACTGAAGAGAATCATTCCTTCAGAATTAGATTTGTGCAAATGGAAGCTAGTGACTTTATGACAAATCAAGACCAACAAAAAGATAAAAATAAAAGGCAATGTAAAATATCTCATTGGAAAAACCATTTTCCTGGAAAAAAAGATTCAGGAGAGATAATTTAAAAATTATTGGACCACCAGTATCAACTCGCACTCCCCTTTTTTGGGTTAACAAGCTTACTTTAATCAGTCAAATATGTATCATTTACCTAGTTCAGGGGAAAAAGGTAAGCACCCCGAACTTCAGAATATACAGACAGAATTATCAAGACAGAGAAACAGATCAAGTAGACAGTTTTCTAAACTGTCCAACCATTATATCCAAACCAAATCAACATTTGGGTTTTTCAAAGCTGGAAGACTCTCAACAACGGCTTCCCAGAGTTTCATCTGATCAAATCACAGAACACTTCACAAAGTGAGCCCCAAAACAAAGCTACACATCAGGGCTTATATAACCTTCTCCTGGCTCAGAGAATGTAATAACCTTATTGACTTACTGGCCAATCAAGAAGTATCTACTGAAAAACAAGCCTTCCACCCCAGGCTCCAGGTACAATTTAGCCTAGGGGAATGGAAGATCTTAAAAATTTACATTCCCATTATACCACCTGAAAGCAATAATAAAAAAAAAGGAATCTAGAAATCATCCTTTAAGAAATTCTCTAGCAAAATTGCCCTGATGTTTTAGAACCAGAGGCCAAAATAGAGGTTGAAAGAGTCCATCGATCACCTTCTGAAAAAGATCCCCAAAAGAAAATTCCTAGGAATATTTTAGTCAGGTTCTGGAGTTCCCAGACCAAGATGAAAATATTACAACCAGCCAGGAGGAAACAATTTGAATGTTGTGGAAACACAATAAGGATAACACAGAATCTGGCAGCTTCTACACTGAGGGATGTAAAGGCTTGGGATATTGATATTCTGCAGGTCAAAGGAGCTAGGATTAAAACCAAGAATCACCTATCCAGCAAACTGAGTGTCATGTTTTACAGGAAAATGTGGTCATTCAATGGGATGGAGGACTTTCAAGCATTCTTGATGAAAAAACAGTGTAGAATTAAAAAAATGACATTCAGATACAAGAAGCAAGACAATCATTAGAAGCTAAACAGCGAAAAGAAATCATAAGAACTTGTCAAAGTTGAACTACTTACATGCCTACATGGAAAAACAATAATTGTAACTTATGAAACTTTTCTCAGTATGAGAATACTTGAAGGGAGTAGAAATTTATGCATATATATGTATACATACATATATATGTCTATATATGTAGCAGCAAGCACCCCGGTGTCCTCAGGGTTTGCTGCTACCACAGGTTCTTGGATCTGCTTTGAAAAAGGAAAGCAACTCAAAAGGGGTTAACAAGCTTACTTTAATCAGTCAGACATGTATCGTTTACCTTGTTCAGGGGAAAAAGGTCAGCACCCCGAACTTCAAAGTATACAGGCAGAATTATCAAGACAGAAACAGATCAAGTAGACAGCTTTCAAAACTGTCCAGCCATTACATCCATACCAAATCAACATCTGGGTTTTTCAAAGCCGGGGGGGGCCCTGGACAATGGCTTCCCAGAATACAGACCAAATCACAGAACACTTCTCAAAGTGAGCCCCCAAAACAAAGCCTCACATCAGGGCTTATATAGCCTTCTCCTGGCTCAGAGAATGTAACAACCTTGTTGACTCACTGGCCAATCAAGAAGTATCTACTGAAAAACAAGCCTCCCACCCCAGGCTTCAGGTGCACTTCAGCCTAGGGGCAGGGAAGATCTTCCAAATCTGCATTCCCATTACAATATATAAGAGGGAATATGTCATATGATTTCATATGTGAGTGAGTGTGTGTATTTGTGTACAGGCATACAGAGGCCACAGGACCAATTGGATAGGAAGGGATGGTATATAAAAGGTGAAATTGAGAGGTGACAAAGGAGTATAATGAAAGGAGATGGGGAGAGACAGAATGGGGTAAACTATCTCGTATAGAAGAGGGAAGGAAAAATGGTCACAATGGAGGGGAATAACAGGAATGAAAAAGGAAATGAATCAACATTTTTCTCATTGAATTGGGCTTAGGGTGGGAATGACATACACAATAAATAGGGTATCTCACCCTACAGGAGAGTAGAGGGGAATGGGATGAGATGGGGGATTATGGAAGGCAGGGCAGGCTGGGGTGGGAGGGAAGTTAGAAGCACCCACTTTTGAAAATGGACAGAATAAAAGTAGAGACTAGAACAAGTGTGGGGTGGGATAGGATGGAGGGAAATATAGTCAGTCTTTCACAAGATATCCACTATGGAAATGTTTTGCATAGCTACTCATATCCAACCTATATTGAATTGCTTGTCTTCCCAATGAAGATGGGTGACAAGGGAGGAAGGGAAAGAATCTGGAATCCAGAGTTTTACAATCTAACATTTAAAATATATGTGTGTGTGTATTTACACACATTATAATTAATTTTTTGCATGTAACTAGGAAATGAGATATACATTCACTGGAGCATAGACATCCACCATGCTCTACTAGAAAGTCAAAGAAGGAATGGGGGAAGAAATGGGAGAGAGCAGATTGGGGGAGGGAATATTCAGTGGGATTGCTGTTTTGGGGTGTTGGACAAGAAAAATTGGGGAGAAAATTTGTAAATCAAAATCTTGTGGAAATGAATGATGTAAACTAAAAATAAACATAAAACTTAATTCCTAAAAAAAACTTATTTGGATAACAAAGATCTCCTTTACTACTTCCTAACCTATCATAATATATATTTTAGTGTAATAATATTTTTAAAGCTCTTTTTCAGACAATAAAGTGTTGTATGTACAATTGTTCATATTGTTATCATGGTTATCAACTATATTCTTTCAAGAATGAATGTAATTTTCTTGACAGAAATAAAATAGGGGTTGTCATTCTGCTTCCTCTTTTTCACCAAAAAAAGGAGACAAAAACAACAAAGAGGAAAATGACTGGATGTTGAACTAGAAGACCTGCATTCTAATTGTGGCTTTCTTAATTATTACATGTGTGAACTTGGGCAAGTGTCTTGACTTTTATGGATTTCAATTTCTCCTTTGTAAAGTCACATAGGTAAATTAGATCCTAGATGTGGAGATGAAAAACACTTATTTCCATGTGGCCAATTTCATTCATATTATAGGAAAACAAACTATAGCCATGAGAGATTAAGTGATTTACTCAGTACCATAAATATAGTTGTGTGGCAAATCTGGGGAGTGAATGCAGGTCCTCTTATGTGAATACCTGTGCTATTTTCAATGCACTACCTCCTTGAATAAGCTCTTTCAGTTCTTAGTTGTATAATATTACCAATGTACCGTCCATCTTTATAACTCACTCTTTTCAAAATGTAGGTCCAATTTAGCTTTCCAGATTTATTTCGTATTACTCAACTTCACAAACTGTATTTGCCAACCAGATTGACCTACACAACACTTTGTAAATGTGGGTGGGTGGTGGTCCTGACCCTCTATTTAAGAAGTGCTGAAAGTAGTTGTGAGTGGAAAATGTTTAAGAAGCCCTGTATTCCCTAGAATTCAGCATATCATGTCCCATTTCAGTATCTTTTCTAGACTGTCACCCTCATTCTCATTTTAATTATTAATGTTTATAAGCCTTTCACAACCCATCCCCAATGCATACATCTTTTTTTAAAGTTCCAATGTAACCTTCTTTAAAAAATTTTTTATTGTTTTAATTAATTTGTTTGTTTCCTTTTAGTTTAAAGGATTTAATTACACAATTCCTTGAGTTTCACATTTTGTCCCCCTCTCGACCCTCCTGCCCCCCATGGCGGCATATAGTCAGGCATAAGATCTGTAAATACATTCACATTATACATTAGTCAGGTTATAAAAACAGATTGTATCAGCTGGAATGAAAAATGGTAAAGAGGACATAAAACCAAATAAGAGAAGGAAACAGATCAGGTATTTTGCTTCCACATGGATATAACCTCAGTTCTTTCTAGTTCTTTCTCTGGATGCACATATTTCTCTCTATTATGAGTCTTTTGGGATTGACTTATATCACTGCATTGCTGAAAGGAGTCCAGTCTATCAAAGTTGGTCATCACACATAAGTTGTGTCTGTAATTGTGTACAAATTTCTCCTTGTCCTACTCTCCTCACTCAGCATCATTTTGTGTAAGCCTCTCCAGGTAAATATGAAGACTGTCTGCTCCTCGTTTCTTATAGCACAAAAGTATACCATAATATGCATATACCACAATTTGTTCAGCCATTCCTCAATTGATGGGCACTCCCTTAATTTCCAATTCTTTGCGACCACAAAAAGAGCTGCTATAAACATTTTTGTACATATGGGTCTTTGTCCCACTTCTATGATCTCTTTGGGATATAACACTAGGAGTGGTATTTGCTGGATCAAAGGGTATGAAAGTATATATAGCCCTCTGGGCATAATTACAGATTGCTCTCCAGAAAGGCTGGATCAGTTCACAACTCCACCAGCAATGCATTACTGTTCCAATTTGCCCACATCCTCTCCAGCATTTATCATTTTCCTGTTTAGTCATTTTAGCCAATCGACTTGTGAGATGTAGTACCTCAGAGTTGTTTTGATTTACATTTCTCTAATCAACAGTGAATTAGAGCATTTCTTCATGTGCTTATTGATATCTTGAATTTCTTTCTCTGAAAACTGCCTGTTCATATCCTTTGACCATTTATCAATTGGGGAATGACTTGTATTCTTATAAATTTGACTCAATCCCCTGTATATTTTAGAAATGAGTCCTTTGTCAGAGACATAGATTGTAAAGATTCTTTCCCAATTTCCCACCTACCTCTTAATCTTGGTTATATTGGCTTTGTTTGTACAGAAGCTTTTCAATTTCATGTAGTCAAAATTATTCATTTTTACATTTTATAATGTTCTCTAATTTTTGTTTAGTCATACAGTCTTTCTCTTTCCACAAGTCTGATAGGTAAACTATTCCTTGTTTTAGGAGACTGCTTACAGAATCAACCTTTATACCTAGATCATGCACACATTTAGAGTTGATTTTGGTATATGGTGTTAGATAATGGTCTATGCCCAGTTTCTGCCATACTATATTCCAGTGTTCCCAGCAGTTTTTATCAAGTAGTGAGTTCTTATGCCCAAAACCAGGGTCTGGGTATTTACCAAACTATAGATTACTATAGTCGTTGACTTCTGAATCTCGTGTGCCTAATCTATTCCATTGATCCACTCCTCTATTCCTCAGCCAGTACCAAGTAGTTTTAATGACTGCTGCTTTATAGTACAGATTAAAATCTGGTATGGCTAGTCCACCTTCCCTAGCATTTCTTTTCATTAATTCCCTTGATATTCTGGACCGTTTATTCTTTCAAATGAATTTTGCTACTATTTTTTTCTAGCTCTATAAAGTAGTTTTTTGGTAAATTAATTGGTATGGCACTAAATATATAATTAAATTCATGTAAAATTGTCATTTTTATTTTATTAGCTCAACCCAAGCATGAGCTATTGATATTTTTCCAAGTATATATATATATCTGACTTTATTTGTGTGAAAAGTGTGTTGTAGTTGTGGTCATATAGTTCCTGGGTTTGTTTTGGCAGGTAGATTCCCAAATATTTTATAATGTCTACAATAACTTTAAATGGGATTTTTCTTTCTATCTCTTTGTGTTGAATTTCATTGGAAATATATAGGAATGCCGAGGATTTATGTGGGTTTATTTTATATCCTGCAACTTTGCCAATTTTATTTTTTGTCTCAAGTAGTGTTTTACTTGATTCTCTAGGATTCTCTAAGTATATCACCTGCAAAGAGTGATAGCTTGGTCTCTTCTTTGCCTAATTTGATTCCTTTGATTTCTTTTTCTTCTCTAATTGCTACAGCTAACATTTCTCGTAGCAGATTGAATAAGAGGGGTGAGAGTGGGCACCCTTGTTTCACCCCTGATCTTCTGGGAAATACTTCTAGCTTCTCCTCATTACATATAATACATGCTGATGGCTTTAAATAGATGCTTCCTATCATTTTAAGGAAGGCTCCATTTATTTCTATACTTTCTACTTTTTTTAATAGGAAGGGATGTTGTATTTTGTCAAAAGCCTTTTCTACATCTATTGAGATGATCATGTGTTTTCTGCTAGTTTTATTGTTATGATCAATTATACTGATGGTTTTCCTAATATTAAACCAACCTTGCATTCCTGCAATAAATTCTACTGCATCAAAGTGTATTATTCTTGAGATAAGTTGCTGTAGTCTTTTTCCTAGTATTTTATTTAGAATTTTTGCATCTGTATTCATGAGGGAGATTGGCCTATAATTTTCTTTCTCCTTTTTATCTCTTCCTGATTTAGGTGTCAGTACCATATTTGTGTCATATAAAGAATTTGTTAGGACTTCTTCTTCACTGATGTTCCCAAATAGTTTGTATAGTATAGGAATCAACTGTTCTTTAAATTTTGATAAAATTCACTAGTAAATCCATCTGGCCCTGGAGACTTTTTCCTAGGGCATTGACTGTTGGCTTGTTCAATTTCTTTTTCTGAGATGGGTTTATTTCAGTAATTTACTTCCTCTTCAGTTGATCTGGGCAACTTGTATGTTTGTACATATTCATCCATTTCCCTAAGATTGTCAAATTTATTGTGCATACAATTGGGAAAAAATAATTCATAAGTATTGTTTTGATTTCCTCTTCATTGGAAGTAGATTCACACTTTTCATTTTTGAGACTCATAATTTGGTTTTCTTCTTTCTTTTTTTTTATCATATTGACTAAGGGTCTATCAGTTTTTTTATAAAACCAGGTCTTGGTTTTATTTATTAATTCAATATTTTCCTTAATTTTAATTTTATTAATCTCTCCTTTGGTTTTCAATATTTCTAATTTAGTATTTAATTAGGGATTTTGAATTTGTTTTTTTCCCTAGGTTTTTTAATTGCAAGCCCAATTCGTTGAGCTCCCTTTTCTCTAATTTAATCATGTATGCACTCAATGATATAAAACTTCCCCTAAGAACTGCCTTTAATGTATCCCACAAATTTTGGTATGTTGTCTCATTATTATCATTCCCTTGAATGAAATTACTAAATGTTTCCATAATTTCTTGTTTGACCCACTCATTCTTTATGATTAATTCGTATAATTTCCAATTTTTTTTAGTCTGTCTTTCCCTGGCCCTTTATTGCATATAATTTTATTGCATCATGATCTGAGAAGGATGTATTTAATTTTTCTGCCATACTGCATAGAATTGTGAGGTTTTTGTGCCCTAGAACATGACAATTTTTGAGTATGTGCCATGAACCATTGAGAAGAAAGTATATTCTTTTTTATCCCCATTCAGTTTTCTCCAGAGATCTATCATACCTATCCTCTCTAAAATCCTGTTCACCTCCTTAACTTCTTTCTTGTTTATTTTGAGGTTGGATTTATCAAGTTCAGAGAGGGGAAGATTAAGGTCTTCCACTAGTATAGTTTTGCTATCTATCTCTTTCTCAAATTCTTTTACCTTCTCCTCTAGGAATTTGGATGCTATACCACATGGTGCATATATATTAAGTAATGATATTGCTTCATTCTCAATGGTGCCTTTTAACAGGATATAGTTTCCTTCCTTATCTCTTTTAATTAGGTCAATTTTTCTTGTGCTTTTTCTGAGATAAGGATTGCTACCCCTGGTTTTTTATTTTAGATGAGGCATGATATATTTTACTCTAGCCTTTTACATTTACCCTGTGTTTATACCTCTTTTTCAGATGTGTTTCTTGTAAACAGCTTATTGTAGGATTATCATTTCTAATCCATTCTTTTATCCATCTCCGTTTTATGGGAGAGTTCATTCCATTCACATTTACAGTTATGATTGTTATCTGTTTCTTCCCCTCCATCCTATTCCCACCCCTTTCAATGTTCATATTCCCCCCCGCTTCTCCCTTTCCCCTTTAATAATTTTCCTTTTGACCATCAGCTCCCTCAGTATTCCTTTATCAGCTCCCGTCCCTTTTTCTCCCCTTTCTCCTTACTTCTTCCCTCCCTACAAACCACCCCACCCCCCTTTCATAGCCCTTTCCCCCTCCTACTGCCTGTAGGATATTTTTATACTTAATGAAGTATGTTATTTCTTGTTCACACCAAGAGTGAAGGAACAAATCTTATGGGAAGCTCCTCTCCCTCCCCTCTTTCCCTCTAAAATGATACTTTTTGTGTTTCTTCTCCATAGAGTCCTATGCTTAACTGGTTGTGTTATTCCCTCCTTGTACCAGAACCAATAAGGGACAAGCTTATATGATTCCCATCTCACTCCCCTCTTTTCCTCTGCTATACAGTTTTTATGCCTCTTTTGTGTGGCATAATTTACCCTTTTCCACTTCATTCATTCCCTTTCTTCCATTTCAGTCCCTTTGTAGCCCTTAATAAGATTTTGTAAAGTCATCATTCTGTGTATTTTATACTCATACCCTCTAATTTTCTATAACCAGTTTGCTCTTGTCAAAGAGCAGGGGGTGTGTGTGTGTGTGTGTGTGTGTGTGTGTGTGTGTGTGTGTGTGTTTCTTATTTACCTTTCTAAGTCACTGTTGCATTTCGTAATTGGAGGTTAAATTTTCCTTTGAGTGCTGGCTTTTTTATCAAGAACGTCTGGAACTCTGTTATATTGTTGAATGCCCATCTCTTTGCCTGGAAGAATATGCTCAGTCCTCAGTCTCTCTGGGTATGTCATCCTTGGTTGTAATCCAAGCTCTTTTGCCTTCCAGAAAATTGTATTCCACTGCCTCTGATCTTTCAGTGTAGAGGCTGCAAATACTGTGCAATCCTCACTGTGGACCCTTGATATTTGAATTGTTTCTTTCTGGATGTTTTTATCTGGTAATTCTGTAGTTTGGCCACAACATTTAGAGGACTTTTCAGTTTGGGATCTCTTTCAGCAGGTGTTCAGTGGATTCTCTCGATTTCTCTTTTACCCTCAGTTTCTAGTATCTCAGGGCAGTTTTCCTTAATGAGCTCTTGGAGAATATTTTCCATGCTCATTTTTTCATCATGATTTTATGGTAGGCCTATGATTCTCAGATTATCTCTCCTGGATCTGTTTTCCAAGTCAGTTATTTTTTCTTTGAGGTATTTTACCTCTTTTTCTAATTTTTCATTCTTGTTGTTTTGTTTGACTAATTCTTGTTTCCTCATAGTTATTTGTTTCCATTTGTTTGATTCTAGTTTTTAGCAAATCATTTTCCTTGGTTAATTTTTGGTGCTCCTTTTCCATATAATACACTTTTCTTTTTAGAGAGATGTTTTCCTCATTATAATCTTTTTCTAATTCTGCTATTTTGGTTTTGAGAGAATTATTCATTTTGTCTTCTATCTCTCTCATTTGATTTTCAAAGTTCCTTTTGATCTCATCTAGTAGAGCCTTCTTTGCTTGGGACCCATTCCCTGTTGACGTTTCAGCTGTGAGTGTGGAGTTCACATTGTCTCCCTCTGAGTTTGGTTCCTCCCTCTGAGGATAGTAGGACTCCAAAGTCTTTGTCTTTGTAACCTGCATTCTAGCCATTTTGAGGCAGGGCCCTAGCCATGCCCTTCCTTTAGGGATCCCAATTCTTTACTCTAGAGGCTTTTTCCCTGGGGCAAGAGTTACTATGTTTTCAGTGTGAGAGGAGTGGTTTGGAGCAAGTGAGGTTCACTGTGTTATCCTGGTCTTTGGAGGTCCTTTAAGGGGCTTTTTAAAAAAAATTTCTGGGCTATGAAGTGGTAGCCCCAGGAGTGTTTGCTGTCCTGGATAGGGGCCCCTGTATTTGCTTCTTACTTTGCTTTTTCCAGTCCCAGCCCTTTGGTGATAGCCCTGGTAGTGGCCCTTGTGGTTGGTGGGACGACTTGCCCTCCAAGTTGATCAGGCCCCTTCCTGTCCTGCCTCTGCCTGCCATGCCTTCTGCCAATGTAACCTTCTTAAGAGAAGAAACCTTCATTTTTATCTTTGTATCTCTAATACCTATGAAGGTTCCTCGAACAGAGTAGGTGATTAGTTCATTTTTGATGAATTACATTGAATTATTCTATCCCTAAGAAGCAGTATATTACGTAGGATAGAGATGAGTCCTTGAAACCAGGATGACCTGGGTTCAAATGCTGCCTCTGTTATATAATGGTTAAAAGGGGAAAAGCTACCTAGCTTATCAGTGCTTGAGGTGATTTTCTGAGACTATATATTGAAGAGAAATCACTGACATAGATAAGTAGCTGGAGTATCTTCACCTGACAGTTCCTTATACAATGAGAAATCATAAATCCAACACCTCTCCCTATCCTCCCCTTGTCCTAAACATTACTGATCAAGACCTTAGTTTCTTGACAAATGTTAGTTCACTGTACATTCTAAATTACAAGACTATTTCTAGAGAGTGATACAATGCTTTTGACCTATCATCTTGACCTGACAGTAAATTTGAAAATATTGACTGTTTCCACTATTATGCTTAACCTCAGAAGAGGCCATTGATATAAAGAAAGGAATCAAGTAAATGAGCAGAATTAAAATAGTATTTTTTTGTGCTAGTAAATAACTGGAAATCAAGTTTCCATCCACTGAGCCACTGGTTGAGGAATGGCTGAAAAAATCATTGTAAAGGATAATCTTGACTATGACAACCAAAATGAATATATAACAAAAAAATCATAGAGAGACTTCCATAAACTGATTCAAATAAAAATAAATAAATCCAGGAAAATAATATGTACAGTGACTAAATGGAAATGGAAATAATAGCATTAAAAATAAAAATATGGGTGCTACAAAATTGTAAAGAACAACATTGATCAATGAAGACATAAGCAAAAACACCCATTTCTGTTCCATTGGATAGATGTGTGTATGAGTGTGAGTGTGTGTGTGTGTGTGTGTGTGTTTGTATGAAAGTTGGACAGAGGTATGCTGGTAAATATTTAACAACATGCTCTCCAAAAACAAATCATATATTCTTAAATTTAATCTGTATTATTTACAATATTTTCCTATGACTTTCTTAAGTCTAATCAATCAATGAAATGATAAATCAGTGCTTTATTTGTGGTATTTGCCAATTTCTAGGCTGTAAATGCTTGACACTGTAAATTTAACAATAGCCTACCAAGACCCAGTATAAGATGACTCCTGTATGTTTTGGGGGAAGCAAGGGGTACTCCATTGTAAGTGTAAGCCAAGTGGGATTTGTTGTTGTTGTTGTTTCTGGAGTTCAGTTTCCTAGGCTCAAGCTAATTGTAAACATTTGAAGGATTAGTTTCCTCCAAACCCTGATAATTCACAATTGTGCTGAGCTAAGTAGGTTCTTGTGCCTTCTGGCCCTGAGTCAATCAGGGGCCAAGTTTTTGTTATATATTCTGGGAGGTTGGCATTTTGATTTGGGGGTTTGCTTATGAAAAGGACCTTTTGATTCCCTGGACAGGACTCTGATTAATCATTTGTTAAGAGCCCTCTGACTACTCAGAGAGTTTGTCCTCCCCTGATCTGGTGGTTGTGGTATATGCAGGTGGTTGTATTACTTTCTTCAGACAGTAGAAGCTCTGTCTGTTGAATCTCTGTGCTAATTTCTCTGCTTTTATTTTCTACTTATCTGTAATTAAATTAAGATTGTGGACTCCTTTGAAAGTTGTCTTTCCTTTGGCAAAGCAAATCAAAGAACCTGTGCAAATTTGATAAGCATGCCATCTATGTCTTTAAATGAATGATAAACATATTGAAAATGAAATGTCAATCAAGCCTGGAGAACTCTGCTGATAATCTCCTTAACTGTCACTGTAACATTAATCCCTGTGTAGCATAATATATTTTTTGGAAGATGAAAACACTAGCAACTGTTGTGATGAACATACTAAGGAAGAGTTGAATCTTGTAGAAATATCAGGATTCCAAAATGCAGAGATGAAAAGTAGTACATCACATGCAGAGGAATGTAATGGAAATGCAGATTTAAAGATCTTCCCTGCCCCTAGGCTAACGTGCACCTGGAGCCTGGGGTGGGAGGCTTGTTTTTCAGTAGATACTTTTTGATTGGCCAGTGGGTCAATAAGGTTGTTACATTCTCTGAGCCAGGAGAAAGCTATATAAGCCCTGATGTGTAGCTTTGTTTTGGGACTCACTTTGAGAAGTGTTCTGTGATTTGATCTGAATTCTGGGAAGCCGTTGTTGAGAGTCCCCCGGCTTTGAAAAACCCAGAATGTGGAAACCCAGATGTTGACTGGGTATGGATGTAATGGTTGGACAGTTTGGAAATCTGTCTACTTGATGTTTCTGTCTTGATAATTATGCCTGTATACTTTGAGGTTCAGGGTGCTGACCTTTTCTCCTGAACAAGGTAAACGATATATGTCTGACTGATTAAAGTAAGCTTGTTAACCCATTTTGAGTTGCTTTCCTTTAACAAAGCAGATCCAAGAACCTGTGGTAGCTGCAAATCCTGCTCACAGCGCCAGGGCCGAATGTAAGGGTTATGGGATTTAAAGATCTTCCATGCCCCGTTGGACTTGCTGACGTAGCAGGAAGGGGCGGAGCAAGAGGAAGCGGAAGCCAAGCTAGCGTTCCTTCGGTGGCTGGCGGTGGTGGTGACGGCGGCAGCAGCAGAGGCAGTGGCAGCGCGAAGCCCTTTTTGAGTTAGAACTGCTAAGGACTTTCTGCTAAGGACTCCTGCTGAGGACTGCCAGGGGCCGGAGCTGCTGGGAGCGCTCTTCCAGGACGCTGGTGGTTGCTGTGAGTGGGGAGAGGAGGACCTTTGCCTGAGGTAGCCTGTTCTGTTTTAAAGGCTTGAAAATGTGGGTGCTTTCTACTTTATCTACCTGTGCCAATGTCATAACTACTCTGATGGCTTTCACTTTCTGGTTTTGGGACTCAGTCTTTTGGTATCTTAATAAATTTTCTAGTTTATTTCCTCATATGGCAAACATGACGTATTTTCTAATGGATAATTATATCAGCATATTTGTAATCTCTATAGGCATTGTGAATATGGCATTGCTGATACAAGGAATTATGTAAATTCTTTGGGAGAGAGAATGTCAAGTTTGGAAAAGATTGAGTAGTCCTGTTTCACTTGAACATAGAGTTTGCTAAAAGGAGCAATGTCAGGGCAGCTAGGTGGTGCAGTGAATAGAGCATCGGCCCTGAAGTCAGGAGGACCTGAGTTAAAATCCAGCCTCAGACACTTAACACTTACTATCCGTGTGACCTTGGGCAAGTTCACTTAACTCCAATTGCCCTGCCCCCCCAAAAAAGGGCAAAATTAAATAAATAAAAGGAGCATTGTAACAAATATGTACAGTTAAACAATGAAGTTTCAATATTGACCATGGCCAACAATGTATATGTTATTTTCAATATTTAGTCCATCAAATCTCTGTCAGGAAGTAGAGAGCATTTTTAATCTTTTATCCTCTAGAATCGTGATGGATCATTAAAGTGATCAGAGTTCTTAAATTTGTCAAGCTTGCTCCTTTCTATAATGCCATTATTATGGAATAAATTGTCCTGTGAGCTTTTCTCACTTCACTACTCAGCAGTTCCCACAAGACTTCCTGGGTTTCTCTCAAATCAGCCTTTTCTTATTTTATAGTGGAGCAATACTTTTCCATTATTCAATCAGTTGGTGAGCATTTATTAAGTGCCAATTATGTGTCAGGCAAAGCACTAGGGATACAAAGAGTGGTCAGAAAAATCCCCTTTCTCAAGGAATCAAGTCTAATGAGGGAGACAATAGTCAAATAACAACATACAAGCAATCTCTCTCTATATATAGGATAAATTTATCATAGTTTCCATTCACTGCTTTGAGGGCAACTTCAGGCACACAAAATCTTTTGAAGGGCATTAAACTTTGAAAGTGGTATATTCCAAGGGGAGTATTAAATGTTCTGCATAATACCAAAAGCTGACATCATCTAGGGGATGTTGGCAGAAGCCATAGAAAGAATATAGTTTCTACCAAATGCTACCAATTTCTTCTACTCTGGTTAGTTTGTGAAAGGATTTAGCTGAAAGCTTAATGATTTTATGAGGTTTTAGCAAAATATTCACTGTTATTTTTTTATAATATGCTATGGCAAATTAAATGATAATCATAAGCTTTTTGTCATGGTGACTACTTCAATCTAATATAAACTACAGAAGAAAGGGGAAATAATGAGGTATGCATAATAATAACAGGTTATAGGATAATATTTACAACACAAAAGTGGCTTTGGAGGTCACCTAGTGCAAACTTTTGATTTTACGATGGGGAATTAGAGCCCAAGAGAGACTAACAGATTTGCAGAAGTCACAACCTACTTAGTGCCTATAATTGGACCCTATACTTTGGTTTCCCCAGCCTTTATCTTCTACCATAAATGTAATGTGACATTTTTATTCAAATTTCTAAATAGTTATCCAATATATTTTAACACAAATTTCAATTTATCTCTAATAATTTATATGGGTACTTCCTCCAAAAACAAAGATCCAACACTTATCCCATGTTCTTTTTCTCCACATCTTTCCATAAATTACCAAAGAACATTTATCCAATTTACTAAAATTACAGTTATTTTTTTAACCACTTTGTGGCTACACTTAATCCATCCATCTGTAATCCCTTATTCTCACTAAGTAAACAGTCCACTTCCTTTTTTAAGGAATAATTTCCTTGATAGTAGATTCTAAGCTACTTCTTGTTTGTAATTCATTAGTGATAATATTGTGTAATTAGTTATACCTTCCATATCCCTCCCTTGTTTTCTAATCTTTTATAATTTTCTTTCCTTGAAAACTGGAGTTCCATATTGTAATGTAATGCCAAGCAAAGGCAACTTCCCAGGTTCAAAATACCAGCATAGGTGCTCTCTATTTTATTCAGTAACAAACCCAGAACAGAGAAGATCAAAACATGACATCATTCAAAATACAGTATTTACTAAGTATGATTAAATAATCTCCAAGTACAACCCCACCCCAGGACCTTCCAAATCATTCAATCAATTACAAAGTCTCTGTTCTAAATACTTCTCCACCCCTAGGCTATACCTTAATTAAGTCCACCACAAAGCCCCTCTTCTCAAATGGAGATTAGTTTCCAAACATAAGGTCAAAAGTTCCCCACCCCTGGATCACAATTGAATCTACCCCAGAGTTACATCAAGTTTAAACACAGCACTTAATACCCAAATGGAGGTCTTTTCTTCATTTTGACACGAGGCAAGTTCTCAGCAATCTTAGTTCCTGGGGAGACAAGGCTTAGCAAGGCCATAAGATACATTGCCAGTCCCTTCATGAATTCATCCTCTGTCTGTAGAACAGTCCTAGAACCCCTGAACACATTAGCAAAGCCCTCTCCCAGGATTTCTGTAAACATACAACAAGAAAATCCTTCTTCAGGGCTTCTGAACCAACAGAAAGGCTCCCAGACCCCTGCAACAACAGCACTGTCCTTCACCAGTGGACAGTATTCATTCTGTCTGCAGGACAGTCTCCAGACCCCTGCAACAACAGCACTGTCCCTCACCAGTGGACAGTATTCACTCTCTGTCTGCAGGACAGTCTCAGGGCTTCTTAGCGAACAGCCAGGTTCCAGGACTTCTTCAACAAAAGGACTGTCTTTCACAAGTGGACAAATCTGGCAAAACAACATCAAAACAGACAAAGTACCAGCAAAACAGCCATGTCTCCTCAGTCCTTGGCAGCTCAGGGGTCAGGTCTCAAAAGTCCAGGGCAATTCAAAGCGGTCACCAGCAATTCTCTTAGTCTCTCTCTCTCCACAAGGTGCTGCTTCCAAAAAGATCTTCTGCCTCTCTCTTGTCTCTCCAAATCTATGTCACCAGCTCCTCCCAGTTCAGGACTTTCTTTTCACATCAACAAGTCCATCCCACAGGTGGGATTAACAAACTCTGGGTTTTAACACAATCAATTTGAAAACCAAGCCAAACAGGGGAATCTTTAATTGCCATTACTATCACACATATTTTGCACCTAGAGAGCATCACTAGTAGATTATTCATGTTTAAAAGATATTTTCCTTTTTCTGTCAGGAAGTAGCTTTGTATATCACTTGAAAACTTGCTATCATTTCCCAAAAGCAATCCAAATCATCATCATTCTTTTATTGAAATCTAGACCCAGATGTTTATGACTATTGGTTTGTCCAAAATACATACACAGGCACAAAACACATGCATAAATAAATATATATATGTATATATATATACATACATACACAATATAGAGTATGAATATGTGTGTATGTACATACATATATGTACATAAATATACAGATAACATATATGTGGACCATCAATATACATAAATTTATGTGCAATCTGCATACACATGTATGTTGCCTACATACATATATACATATAAATATGTTTATTTATCCCTGTTAAGTAATTTGGGATTAAGTCAATAGGCCTTTACATCCCAAATTACAATATCATAGTGGGAAGAATAGGCATTTTCATCAAATATGTAATAATATATGACAAGAGATTCCTTATAATTTTAATAAATGTATGGAAGACATCTTTTGAGGAGATAATTTTCTCTCTCTTTTTTGGGTTTTTTTTGAAGGGGGAAGGTAGGGAAATTGGGGTTAAGTGAAGTGCCCAAGGTCACATGACTAGTTTTTTTTTTTTGTATTGTGTCTGAGGTCCTGTTTGAACTCAGGTCCTCCCGACTCCAGGGCTGGTGCTGTATTCACTGCCCACCTTGCCGCCCCAAGGAGAGAATTTTCAAAGCTATGCTTTTTCTGTATTGGCTGAAAACTTTTTTCCCCCTTTAACAATCAAGAAAGAAAATTAAACAAATATAGATATTATATTTTCTGCTTCTCTCAATAATGATTTCTAAGATCTAATGTAGTATAGAGGATCATTTATAAAAGCCTTCCTGAATGCTTTTCCTTCAACTTTTTGGCAATAGTACTAAATCTGTTTTGCTCACTCCCTGTAATCATTTAATATCATCATCCTTAACCTTGGTTTCTAGGTGACACCTTGCATAGAAGGTTGGGCCTGGAGTAAAAAAAGCCAAAGTTGAAACCCAGTTTCAGACTCTAGTTGTATGACCCCGGGCAAAGCACTTAACTTTTTTCTTTTCAATTTTCCTACCTGTAAAATAGGTATAAAAATAGCATGTATTTCAGTTTTTTGTGAGAATCCAATGAGATAACAATTGTAAAGTGCTTAGCAAAGTGTCTGGCAAATAGTAGGTGCTTAATAAATGTATGTTCCTTCTACCCCATTATCTCTATACTGCATCTTGAAAAAAAATTCTCAGTGCTTTCAAAATTACATTAAGTCCTGCACAGATTCCTTCTGTGTACTCAGACAAGACTAATTACCCTTTAAATCTTTGTCTTCTTAAGTGCCATTCCTACTGACATATGTGCTGAGGTCTGGCAATACATGTGTGGTGTTTAAATTTTCACTAAGCAGAATAAATCACTAATCAAATACTGGCAATTTAATCTATACACACTTTGGGTATGACTTGGTTTATTTGGGTTACATGCTAAACATTCTGCAATCACTCTCCCTTCACTTTTTTTTCTATTGTTTAAGAAAATAAATTTATAATGTTCTGGTAATCTTTTAGATAACATTTTGAAGTTGTATTCATGCCTTTTGTTTTTCTGTCATTTAAATCATTTCTAGTTATACTACTCCCTCAAAGCTCAGGAACCCTCTTTTATAATGAATTTTTGTTTACAATTCCAAGAAAAATGATGCAACAGAGCTATGCCATCTCACAACATATGTGATTCTCCATACCAATAGTTCTACACTACTCCACTTAAGAAAGCATGGTGCATGTCCTAAACTTTAATCTAAGAACACCTTTTGACATTACAATTAGTTTTTGTCATCATTTTATTGTTCATATGTTCAATTAGATGAAGTTATTTTGTATTTTTCTTTCCTGGTTTTCCATTCTTCATACTGAATCAGTTCAAATAAGTCTTCTAATATTTTACAAAATTCCAGAAATTCTTTATTTTATGGTATAGCTACATTCTCATGAGTATACTCCATAATTTGTTCAGTTGCTCCCCCAAAAGATAATAACTCTCAGTTCTTGGTTACCACAAAGGCACTTTTATTAATATTTTTGTGTGTATGGGATCTTTATCTGTGTTTGACTTCAGGGAGTTAATATGAATAATAGTAGGATCAAGGATTGTAAACATATTAGTCACTTCTCACACACAATTCAAAATCATTGTCTAAATTGGTACACTAGTGCTGGTGGAGTTGTGAGGTGATGAAACCATTCTGGAGAGCAATTTGGAAGTATGTCCAAAGGATATAAAACTGTGCACTCCCTTTAATTGAGCAATACCACTATTAGGTCTGTATCCAACATATATTTTTTAAAAAGGTAAGCAATCTATTTATACAAAAATATTTGTAGAGACTCTTTTGGGTGGTGGTAAAGACCTAGAAATTGAAGGAATGTCCATCAGTTGAGAAATGACTGAACAAGTTGTGATATATGATTGAAATTCAATAGTATTTTTTTTTCTGTAAGAAAAGACAAGCAGAATGATTTCAGAAACACCTGGAAAGAGTTACAGAATTGATGCAAAGTGAACAGAACCAGGACAACATTGAATATAGTAACAGCAATATTGTACAATGATCAAATGTGAATGACTTAGGAATTCTCAACAATAAAATGATCGAAGACAAATCCAAAAGACTCATGATAAAAAAAAATGCTATCCATCTCCAGCAAAAGCAAAGTGTACTATTTTTCACTTTTTAAATGTTTTTTTTATCTGTACTTTCTTTCACATGACTAATATGGAAATGTTTTACATGATTGGACATGCATAACATATGATTTTAATTGTCTTAGGAATAGGGCAGGTAGGGAGTAAGAGAGGGAATTTAAAGCTACTTTTTAAACAAATGTTAAAATTATTTTTCATGTAATTGGGAAATATAAAATTCTATTCAGAAAAGTAAAAAAAGCAATTCCAAAATGGTCAGATCTTGATGAAGATTTCAGCCCATTGCTCATATTATTAATACTATTCCCTGAGGGTGTCAAATCAACATTTTTTGGGGGGGAGGGGGGTCTACATTGTTTTTTTCTTGGCATGGAAATGATTACAATAGAATACAATAGTGGACCATTAGTTATCTCTCTCTCTTCTAGTGATAAAAAATACTTACCATTTTTCTTGCATCATGTAAATGTTAGCAATCAAGAACTTTTCATTTTCCCAAGGCAATTCAGAGAAAAAAATAGCTTCTAGGAATCAGGAGATGATGGTCTGCCTATTCTCTTCATATATATTACATCTATAGTATTGTCTTTAGTTTCAATTAGATTGTGAGC
Source organism: Petaurus breviceps papuanus (assembly GCF_028583685.1). Lineage (NCBI taxonomy): Eukaryota > Metazoa > Chordata > Mammalia > Diprotodontia > Petauridae > Petaurus > Petaurus breviceps. The sequence goes on along the minus strand of NW_027185889.1, from coordinate 2,936,047 downwards.
TCTTTGAGGACAGGGATTTATTTGTCTCTCTCTTTAAAAAAAAATCTCCAGTATTTAACACAGTGCCTGCCACATAGTAAGTACTTAATATTTTTTGACTTGATTACTTCTGCTGATGTCATTTAAGGAAAGATATTGAGAAATTGGAAAACAACAAGGGAGGAAGCCAGTCATTAAAGGAGACCTGAGTTCATGGTATATGAGAATCATTTGAAGGAATTGAGGATATTTAACCTGAGAAGAGTTAGGGGATACATGATTGCTATATTCTACCATTTTACGGTCAGTTATTTAACCAAGAGATTAGATTTATTATTCTCAAGTCTCAAAGGGCGAAATTAGGAATAATGGGTGTAAGTTGATAGGAAACCAATTTTAGCTTGATGTTAGGGGAAAAATAATGTTCTTCAATAAGCCAATCACAGGATAGATATCACTCATTCGCTAGCTCCCTTCAAGTGACAACGCCAGTCACAAATTGTATAAGAAGAATTTCTTGGCTCTTCTTAACTTAGCGCCTTCCTTCTCAGATTATTCAGATCATAGAATATAATATTTTATGTCTATATATACATGTGTGTGTGTCTGCATGTTGTTTCCATGATTAGATTGTGAGCTTTTTGAGAACAGGCACTGTTTTACTTTTTGTATCAATGAATTTAACACGGTGCCTGTCACATAGTAGGTACTTAATAAATTCCTGCTCATTTTACTTGTATTGGAGGGGAGATATTTTCTCAGTCCTTGTTTGGAGGAGACAGTCACTAACATCCTTAAAAATATGAAAAACTATGATTTTGACATTTTATGAATCTATACATGAATCCATAAATCTACTCAACATACTTTTAAAAATACCTTATTTTTCCTCAGCAATATTCCATCTCACTAAAAGTCAATGCATCTATAAGTAGGCCCAATGACAGGTAGTGTAAGTGCCATAGTGAAGATAGGATACACAATTCTGATTATTTATAACACTATCAGATAGAAATCTCCACTAACATGACTGTAGGCCATGCTCTCATCCACTCTCAACATGAATAATTATAGTATCCTCCCATTTCGATATTTTCTTCTTAGAAAGGCAGTGAACTAAAGGAAGAGGGAGGCGGGGCCCAGCCCGGACAGCGATCCACCGCCCCCTCCTCCTCCCCTTAATCTCCCTCTCCCACTGCTCACCCTTACCCTTTTCCCCCTTCCTTGTCCCCTTTCCCTTTCCTCTCACCCGCCTCCTCCCCTTCCCCCTCCCCATCCTTTCTCCTTTCTCCCTTCCCCGGCCTAGATGATGCCGCGGTGGAGACAGCTGAGGAGGCCACGGAGCCCGCCAGGGCGGACATCACGGAGCTGTGCCAGCTCATGTTCTCCAAAATGGCCATGTACCTGACAGGCGAGCTGACAGCCACCAGTGAAGATTACAAACTTCTAGAAAATATGAAGAAACTGACTAGCTTGAAGTATCTAGAAATGAAAGATATTGCAGTAATCATAAGTAGAAACCTAAAGGACTTAAACCAGAAATATGCCGCCCTTCGGCCTTATCTGGATCAAATCACTTTAATTGAGGAGCAAGTAGCAGGCAGCTTACAAGCTGGATGCATATTCAAAGAAACTAGGAGCGAAGAATTCTTTAGCACAAAGACTTAAACTACAAGAATGTTTTATAAGGAATGTGTGGGATGGGCCTTTATCGATAGGCTTCCGTACCCAAAAGGGAGCGGTGCTGCTGACCCAAGGAGAATCCCAGCCCCGCCTCTGGCTGGATGTGTAACTCTGGCCACCCCCGCTGTTTTCCTCAACTTGTACTCCTGGAACTTCATGTTAGCGTGTGCTTCCTTGTGTGCCCTGGACCAAGGCTCAGAAATCAGGATCAACCCCGTCTGGAGCAGACACAGATGAGAGACTCTAGGCTCCCTGTCTCCTCCCTTGCCCCACCCCCCTGATAACCTGTTCTTCAGCTTAAATAATAAATGCCAAAGTATGCAAAAAAAAAAAAAAAAGGCGGTGAACTTATAGTAAGGAAATTTCAGGGTTCCACCTCAAAGCAGAACCAGTTGTACAATGCTGAGAAAGTCATTTAAACTTCCTGTGTTTTAATTTCCTTATATGCAAAATGAAAAAAGTCATCTTTCCAAGTTCTCTTCCAATTTAAAAATGATGAATCTTTATGCTTCTAGTATGTTCTCTTTCCAAATCATTCCCCACAGATCTGATAAATTCATATTCCTCAAACATATATCTGCCTTTGGTTACTTCCTCATTCCACAGTCTTCAATGACTCCCTGTTTCTTCTAGAATGGAATGCCAGATTTCCCTCTTTGGCATTTAATAGTTTTTACAATCTTGTTCCTTGTTACTCCCTCACACACACTTGGTAGGCCTTCCAAACTGGTCTTATAATTCTTTATGTGTGGCACCCCATTTTCCATCTCTCTTGCATTGTATTAGCTGATCCCATCCCACCCCCCCAAGCCTGGAATCCTGGAATATGTGCCCTCCCTCATATTTATTCCTTTTTAAATTTTTTATTATTATTTTTAAAATTTTTGGTTTTTAACATTCATTCCCACAATATTTTGAATTGCAAATTTTCTCCCCATCTTTCCCCTACCCAAACCCCAAGATAGCAAGCCTACTGAATACCCCTTCACACAAACTGTTCTCTCCTATATCCTCCACCAACACCCCCCCCCCCCCACACACACACTTTCTACTAGGACAAGATGAATTTCTATACCCCAGTGCTGTTATATCTTATTTCACAGTTGCATGTAAAAAGTAATATTTTTTAGCATTTGTTTTTAAAATTTTGATTTCCAGATTCTTTTCCTTCTTCCCTACTCTCCCACCTCCACTGGGAAGACAAGAAATTCAATATAGGTTGTACATGTGTAGTTACACAAAACTTTTCCATTGTAGTTATATTGAGAAAGACTAACTATATTTCTTTCCATCCTATACTACCATTTATTCTATTTTCTCCTTTAACCCTTCCCCTTTTCAAAAGTTTTTTCTTCTAACTACCCTCTAACTCAATCTGCCCTCCCTTCTAAAATGCCCCCTCTTATCCCTTTCCCCTTCTACTTATTAAATGCCCTCCCTTACCCCCCATCCCCAATAGTGGCATACAAACAGGTATAAGATCTGCAGATACTTTCATATTAGACATTGCTCAGGTTATAAAGAAGGATTGTATGAGATGGAATGAACAATGGGAAAGAGGAGACCAAACCAAGCAAGAAAAAGAAAGAGAGCAGGTAATTTGCTTCAATCTGCATTCAAACTCTAATCTTTCTAGTTCTTTCTCTGAATGTAGACATCTGTCTCTATCATGAGTCTTTTGGAGTTGACTTGTAGCCTTTCTTGGTGACATGGGCTTTGTTTGAACAGAAGCTTTTCAGTTTTATGTAATCAAATTTATCCATTTTGTATTTTTAATATGCTCTCTAATTCCTGTTTGGTCACAAAGTCTTTCCCTCTCCACAAATCTGACAGGTAAACTTTTCCTTGCTTTTCCAGATTGCCTACAGTATCACTTTTTTTTTTTTTACCTAGATCATTCACACATTTAGACTTAATTTTGGTATACAGTATTAATGGTCTATACCCAGTTTCTGCCATACTATATTCCAGTTTTCCCAGCAGTTTTCTTCAAATGGTGAGTTCTTATCTAAAAAATGGAGGTCTATGGGTTTATCATAAAGTAGATTATTATAGTCGTTGACTGCTGAGTCTTGTGTACCCAATCTGATTGATCCACTGCTCTATTCCTCACCCAGTACCAAGTAGTTCTGATAACTGCTGCTTTAAAATACATATTGAAATCTGGTATAACTAGGCTACCTTCCCTAGCATTTCTTTTAATTAATTCTCTTGATGTCCTGGACCTTTTGTTCTTCCAAATGAATTTCATTACTCTTTTTTTCTCTATATCTATAATGTAATTATTTTGGTAAATTGATTGCTATAGCACTAAATATATAATTTAATTTAGGTAAAATTGTCATTTTTATTATATTAGCTTGACCCAGCCATGAGAAATTGATATTTTTCCAATTAGTTAGACTTTATTTGTTTGAAAAGTGTTTTGTAGTTGTGTTCATATAGATACTGGGTTTGTTTTGGCAAGTAGATTCCCAAATATTTTATAATGACTACAGTAACTTTAAATGGGATTTCTATTTCTATCTCTTGCTGGTGGATTTCATTAGAAATATATAGAAATGCTGAGGAATGATGTGGGTTTATTTTTTATGCTGCAACTTTGCCTAATTTGTTTATTGTCTCAAGTAGTTTTTTTTTTTTTTATTTCATTCTTTAGGATTCTCCAAGTATGTCATCATATCATCCGCAAAGACTGATAACTTGGTCTCTTCTTTGCCTAATTTGATTCTTTTGATTTCTTTTTCTTCTCTAGTTGCTACTGCTAACATTTCTAGTACCAGACTGAATAAGAGGGGTGAGAGTGGACACCCTTGTTTCACCACTGATCTTAACAGAAATGCTTCTAGCTTCTCCCCATTATATATAATACTTGCTGAAGGCTTTAAATAGATGCTTCTTAGTATTTTAAGGAAGGCTTCATTTATTCCTATACTTTCTAGTGTTTTTAATAGGTATGCACATTGTATTTTGTCAAAAGGCTTTTCTGTAACTATTGAGATAATTATGTGGTTTCTGCTAGTTTTATTGTTGATATGATCAATTATCCTCATGGTTTTCCTAATATTAAACCATCCTTGCATTCCTGGAATAAATCCTACCTGACCAAAGTGTATTATTCTTGTGATAGTCTTTTTGCTAATATTTTGTACATTTTTTTTGCATCTATATTCATGAGGGAAATAGTCTATGATTTTCTTTTTCCATTTTATTTCTTCCTGATTTAGGTATCAGTACCATGTTTGTGTCATGAAAATAATATGGTAGGACTCCTTCACTAATTATCCATAATAGTTTGTTGAGTTTTGGAATCAATTGTTCTTTAAATGTTTGATACAATTCACTAGTAAATCTCTCTGGAATTTTTTTTTTCCTAGGGCTTGTTCAATTTCAGTGATGGCATGTTCAATTTCTTTTTCTGAGATGGGATTATTTAAGTAATTTACTTCCTCTTCAGTTAATCTAGGCAGTTTATATTTCGGTAAATATGCATCCATTTCACTAAGATTGTCTAATTTATGTGCATATACTTTGGCACAATAGTTCCTAATTATTGTTTTTTTTTCCCCTTCATTGGAGGTAGATTCACCCTTTTCATTTTTGATATTCATAATTTGCTTTTCTATCTTTTTTATCATATTGGTTAAGGGTCTATCAATTTTTTTGGCTTCTTCATAAAACCACCTCTTAGTTTTATTTATTAATTCAATAGTTTTATTAATTTTGATTTTATTAATCTCTCATTTAGTTTATAGTATTTCTAATTTAGTATTTAATTTTGGATTTTCAATTTGTTCTTTTTCTAGCTTTTTCAGTTGCATGCCCAATACATTGACCTCCCTTTTCTATAATTTATTCATGTTTGCACTCAGGGGAGATAAAACTTCCTCTAAGAACTGCCTTTGCTGTATTCCACAAATTTTGGCATGTTTCTCACTATTGTAATTCTCTTGAATGAAGTTACTTATTGTTTCTATAATTTCTTTTTTGACCCTTTCATTATTTAGGATTATATTGTTTACTTTCCAATTACTTTTAGTCTATATTTCCTCGGCCCTTTTTTGCATATGATTTTTTTTTAAAGCAATTGGGGATAAGTAACTTGCCCAAGGTTAGAGGGACAGTTATTTTGTGTGGGTGTTAAGTATCTGAGGCCAGAACCAATCCCAGGTCCTCCCGACTCCGGAACTGGTTTTCTTACTCACGGCACCACCTAGCCACCCCCTGCATATGATTTTTATTACATCATGATTTGAGAATGATACATTTAATATTTCTTCCTTTCTGCACTGAATCGTGAGGTTTTTATGCCCTAGAATATGGTCAGTTTTTGTGTATATGCTGCTGAGAAGAATTTTTATCCCCATTCACTTTTCTCCAGAGGTCTATCATATCTAGCCTCTCTAAAATTCAATTCGATTCCTTAACTCCTTTCTTCTTTCTTCTTTATTTTAAGATTAGATTCATCAGGTTCAGAGAGGGAGAGATTGAGGTCCCTCACTAGCATAGTTTTGCTATCTATTTTTCCTCTAATTCCTTTGACTCCTCCTCTAGGAATTTGGATGCTATATCACTTGGTGCATATATGTTAAGTTATGATATTTCTTCATTCTTGGTGGTGCCTTTTAGCAGGATATAGTTTCCTTACTTATCTCTTTTAATTAGATCATTTTTTTTTTGCTTTATTTGAGATAAGGATTGCTACCCCTGCTTTTTTACTTTAGCTGAGGCATGATACATTTTACTCCAGCCTTTTACCTCTACCCTGTGGGTATCCCTCTCTTTCAGATGTATTTCTTGTAAACAGTATATGGTAGGATTATGGCTTTTAATCCATTCTGCTATATGCCTCTGTTTTATGGGAGAGTTCATCCCATTCTTGTTCACAGTTATGATTGCTATCTGTGTCTTTCCCTCCATCCTGTTCCTTCATTTGTTTATGCTTTTATTTTTTTCCCCTTCTCCCTTCCCATCCTTAAGAATTTTTCTTTTGACTACTGCCTTCCTCAGTATTCCCTTCTTATCAACCCCCCCTCCCTTTTCCTCCTGTTCTCCCTTACTTCTTCCCTGCCTTCTAACCACTACCCCCTTTTCTTAGCCCTTCCACCCTCCTACTGCCTGTAGGGTATGATTGATTTTTATACTTAATTTAGTACGTTATTTCTTCTTTGAACTGGTTGTGTTATTCCCTTCCTGCACCAGAACCAATGAGTGAAAAGCTTATATAATGCTCATCTCCCTCCCTTCATTCCGTCTACTATATTGTTTTTATGCCTCTTTGTGTAGCATAATTTACCCTTTTCCACTTCATTCTTTCCCCTTCATCCATTGCATTCCTCTTGTTTCCCTTAAGTTTTTTTTTTACCATCATTTTGTGTAATGTATACCCATACCCTCTACTTGTCTAAAACAGTTTGATCTTATTAAATAAAATAACAGTGTGTGTGTGTGTGTGTGTGTGTGTTTTCCTTGTTTACCTTTCTATGTCTCTCCTGCATCTCATAATTGGAGTTTGAATTTTCCATTGAGCTCTGGTTTTTTCATCAGGAAGGTCTAGAAATCTGTTATATCATTGAATGCCTGTCTCCTTGCCTGGAAGAGTATGTTTAGTTTCACTAAACATAGGTGATCCTTGGTTTTAACCCAAGTTCTTTTGCCTTGAGAAAAATTATATTCCACTTCCTCTGATATTTCAGTGTAGAGGCTGCCAGATCCTGTGTGATCTTCACTGTGGTTCTGCTATATTTGAATTGTTTCTTTCTGGCTGCTTATAGTATATTCTCCTTTACCTGGTAGTTCTAGAGTTTGGCCACAACATTTCAAGTTATTTTCAAATTGGGATCTCTTTCAGGAGGTGACTGGTGGATTCTCTGGCTTTCTATTTTACCCTCTGGTCCTAATATCTCAGGGCAGTTTTTCTTGATGAGCTCTTGGAAGATGTTGTCCAGGCTCATTTTTTCATCGTGTTTTTTTTTTTCAGATAGGACTATGATTCTCGGATTCTCTCCAGGATCTCTTTTCCAAGTCAGTCATTTTTTCATTGAGATATTTTACCTCTTTTTCTAATTTTTCATTCTTGATGTTGTGTTTGACAAATTCTTGGTTCCTCATAGAGTTATCTGCTTCAATTTGGATAATTCTAGATTTTAGTGAAATATTTTCCACAGTTAATTTTTGGGGCCCCTTTTCCATATCACACATTTTTCTTTTTTAAGGAGCTGGTTTCTTCATTGTAATTTTTTTTCTAATTTTATAGTTTTGATTTTAAAACAATTATTCATTTTATCTTCAATCTCTCTAATCTGGTATTTAATGTTCCTTTTGCACTCAACTAAGAATGCTTTCTGTGCTTGAGACCAGTTCCCTGTTTAGGTTTCAGCTGTGGGTGTGGAGTCAACACTGTCTCCCTCTGAATTTGTTTCCTTCCTCTCACAATAATAGGACTACAGAGTCTTTTTCTTTGCTGTCTGCTTTTTACCCATTTTGAGGCAGGGACTAAGTCACGCCCTTCCTCTAGGATTCCTGAGCTTTTACTGTTTAAGATTTTGCCCTGGGGCAATAATTACTATGTTTTCAGGGTCAGAGTGGGGGATTGGAACAGCTGGGGTTCACTCTGCCATCCTGGTACTTGGAAATTCAGATAGGAGCTTTTTAAATTTATAGGCTGTGGATTGGTAGTCCCAGGAATAGCTGCTGCCACTGCCAAGGGCCCTGCATTTGATTATTACCCAGCTTTGTACAGTCCTAGCCCTGTGGTGATAGGCCTGGCCATGACCCTTGTGTTTGGTAGGTCAACTTGCCTCCACGTTGATCAGGCCTCGTCCAGTCCAGGCCTCTGTGTGTTTTGGCATCAGGGCCTCTGTGCTCTGCCCAGGGTCATCTTCTGGGCCTCTGCCCTCTTACTTGATTTTCAAAATCCTTCTTCAGCTTCTCCATTGTCTGTGATCATTCATATTTTTTTTCTTGGAGGCTTTTGATGCAGGAATTTTGACTTTACTCTTTTTTTTTTTTTTTGGTTTCACATTTTGATCCTTTCTTTGTCCCTCAGTAAAGATTCTGTGGTCTGATTGAGCTTCCTCTGTTTGTTCCTCTTGCCAGCTGATTACTTGACTTTTGAGATCTTTGCCATGGTATAAATCTGCTTCCAAAGTAGAGAGAGCTGTGTCCCAAATTTTTGGGTTTTCTTGCAGTTGTCAAAGCTATGAGGAGGGCACCCTACTACAGTTGTTACAAGCTTTGGCATGCAATTGTTCCTCACCCCAGGACCAAAACCCAACACTGCAACCCAGAACCAAGCAGGTCAAAGCAAAAATACTTACCCTGTGAATGGTTTCTTGGTCCCCCTATGATATGGAGGCCAGGAGCTCTGGATGCAGCCATGTGGCAGCAGCTACAGCTGCCATGCCACTGCCATTTCTATTACCCCTGGGACAAGGGCCAGACCATGCTCTTCTCTCATGCAGTTCCAGCAAACTTCCCTACTGACCTTTTCCTTTCTCTTTGGCATTTATGTGTTGAGAAGTCGGAAAACTGGCACAGCTGCCAGTGATCCACTCTCCTGAATTCTATTCCTGGTGGTCTGGGCCATGAGTCAGAGCCAGTCCGGCTTCTGTGGGACTTCTTTCTGTCCCCTGTTTGGTGTGACAGACCCTTCATGTTGGCCTACCAGGCTGCCTTCAGCAAGAGATTTGTTTCTCTATGTCATTTTGTGAGTTCTGTAGCTCCAAAATTTGTTTAGAGTAAATTTTTTATAAGTATTGGAAGTGGTTGGAGCTGGAGTTCAGCCAAGTTCCTGCTTTTACTCTACCTTGTTGACTATGCCCTCTCCATATTTGTTTCTTGTAATCCATACTTGGAATTTTTCAAGACTCTGCTGATGTGCTAGACTCTGCATATGGTCTTTCTTAGTTTTCCCAGGTGATAGTGTCTCCAATATGTCTCCAAACACTCTTGACCCTATTTTGTATGTGTTTTATATCTTTTTAGCTTTTGTCTTTGTATTCATAATGTAGAGTTCCTAGGACATCATAGGCACTTAAAAATATTTATTGATCAATTGTTTGAAGAAGTCAAAATATAGAATGATATCAATAGGTTGTTCAGAAAACCAGATGTTCCTTATTTGTTGGGAGGATATTAGCATACTATGTTTAGAGGGAGAGAAATAAGGAGCACAAAGTCAGGTTGTGAAGTGATCACTTGTATTTTCTACCTCATGGATAGTGGTAGTCAGCTTGAAATAGACAACTGTAATAGTAATGGTATTTAAAGATTCCCATGTATTGGGTTGGTTTTTGGTTTGATTGTGTTAAAACCCAGAGTTTGTTAATCCCACCTGTGGGATGGACTTGTTGATGTAAAAAGAGAGTGCTGAACTGGGAGGAGCTGGTGACTTAGATTTGGAGAGACACAAGAGAGAGGCAGAAGAACTTTTTGGAAGCAGCACCTTTGGAGGCAGAGAGAGACTGAGAGGATTGATGAGGGTCACTTTGAATTGCCCAGGACTTTTGAGACCTGCCACCCAGAGCTGCCAAGGACTGAGGAGACATGGCTGTTATGCTGGTACTTTGTCTGTTTTGATGTTGTTTTGCCAGATTTGTCCATTGGTGAAAGACAATGCTGTTGTTGCAGAAGTCTGGGAACATTTCTGTTGATTCAGAGCTCTTGAGACTGTTCTGCAGACAGAGAGTGAATACTGTCCACTGGTGAAGGACAGTGCTGTTGTTGCAGAAGCTTTGGAACCTTGCTGTTGGTTCTGGAGCCCTGAAGAAGGATTTTCTTGTTGTATGTTTACAGAAATCCTGAAAGAGGGTTTTGCTAATGTTTTCAGGGGTCCCAGGACTGTTCTGGAGACAGGGGAAGAATTAATGAAGAGACTGGCAATGTATCTTGTGGCCTTGCTAAGCTTTGTCTCCCCAGGAACAAAGATTGCTGAGAACTTGCCTAGTGTCAAGATGAAGAAAAGACCTCCATTTGGGTATTAAGTGCTGTTCTTAAACTTGTTGTAACTCTGGGGTAGATTCAATTGTGATCCAGGAGTAGGGAACTTTTGACCTTTTTGTGTTCTATGATTGAACAAATGAATGTACTTTACTTATGATTGGAAACTAATCTCTATTTGAGAAGAGGGACTTTGTGATTGACTAAATGAAGGTACAGCCTAGGGGTGGAATAGTATTTAGAACAGGGACTTTGTAATTGATTGAATGAATGTAAGGTCCTGGGGTGGGGTAGTACTTGGAGATTATTTAATCACACTTAGTAAATGCTGTATTTTGAATGATGTCATATTTTGATCTTCACTGTTCTTAATTTGTCACTGAATAAAATGGAGAGCACCTATGCTGGTATTTTGAACCTTGGCAAGTTGCCTTTCTTGGCATTACATTACAACAACAGAAGAATGTGTCTGTCTTTGATAAACCAACATGGTGATGCCATCTTAACAGATATCTGATTGAATGAAATTTGGACCCTAATATGTAAAAGAAAGGGCAGATATTCATCCAAAATATTTTGAAAAAAATGTATTTCACATTAAATAACTGAATGTGGCTATTGATTCCCAGTGGAAACAACTAAGGCCATCTAATTTTAAATTCAATTTTCTGCTTTGAAGAATACTTCTGCAAAATTCTGTACATATAGTTCTATTTAATTTTGTGTATATCTTGTAGGATAGTCACATGAATATATTTAACTACAGAAAATTTGGTATACACTGGATGAATTTTAATTAATTGAGGCTGAAAAAAACTGACTTTAATCAATTAGTATATTGGAGATACTGCTTAGGTTGAATGTTAGAAGCTCTCAGATCTCAGATATCAAACCTAAACTTTAATGAAAGTCTGCAAGTAAGTTATTTGAAATCAAAATATGATGGAAATATGGATGACTGGGGCTCGTAAGGTCTAGTTTTGTCAAAACATCTCAGAAAGTTGTTGAGTGGCTTTGCATAGGCAAATATCTTTTGCCAAGCACTTTTTTTCTCCCTCTTTTTTTCCTTGTGAAGGGAAATCTAAGACATATGGTTCTGATTAATTTATACACAACTTAGTAAAATGTTGTTTTAGAAATGTATATGATGTTTAAGTAGAGTTCTGAAATAAGTTACTTTAATATAGGCTTTATATAACCTTTAACTTTGAACCAGAAATCAGGATTTCATAAAGGCAGAATATCATTCAAATGAGAAATTTTAAGTAGAAATTTGGAATTAAAAAAATTAAAGTTGCAAAGGTAGGGGAAATCTGTTAATTAATTGACATTGCTGAGAACTTGCTAAGATACGAGGCAATATGTACAGTACTCACAAATCTGTGATCTCAACAATGAGGATAAAATGCACTTTATATATAAAATAATAGTCTGACGTTGGAGGTGATTTAGTTTGAGTCACTTCATATGTAATTAATTAACCTGAATGTAAGAATGAGACACACACTTTTTCTCTCCATCTATAGCTGCTTTTCAGGCCTTTCATTATTTGTTTTGTTTTTGCTTCTTCCTTTCTTGCAAATGTCCACTTAAGCTAAACTAATCATCACATGACAGAAGACAGTCTGAAAGAAGCTAGAAATCATCCTCCAAGAAATTCTCAAGGAAACCTGCCCTGATGTTTTAGAACCAGAGGGCAAAATAGCGGTTGAAAGAATCTTCCGATCACCTGAGAAAGTTCCCAAAAAGAAAATTCCTAGAAATATTATATACAGGTTCTGAAATTTCCAGATCAAGGAGAAAAAATTACAAGCAGCCAGCAGGAAACAATTTGAATATTGTGGAAACACAATCAGGATAACCTAAGATCTGGCAGCTTCTACACTGAGGGATCGAAGGGCTTGGAATATGATATTCCAGACGTTAGAGGAGCTGGGATTAAAACTAAGAATCACCTACTTAGCAAAATTGAGTGTCATGCTTCAGGGGAAAATATGGTGTCTCAGTGTAATAGAGAATTTTAAATATTCTTGATAAAAAAAAACAGTTGAATAGAATATTTGACATTCAGATACAAGAAGCAAGATAAGCATGAGTAAACAGGGAAAAGAAAGATAAGTAACTTATCAAACTGAAATATTTACATTCCTACATAGAAAAACAGCAATTGTAACTGATGAAACTTTTTTCAGTATGAACATACTTGGAGGGAATAGCAATATTTATGTCTATATAGAAGGATATATGAGTGTGTGAATACATATCTGAATGTGTGTATATATGTTTACATGTATACATAGATAGAGGGCACAGGACCAATTCAATAGAAAGGGATGATACTTAAAAGGTGAAATTAAGAGGTGAGAGAGGAATAAAATGAGGAGATGGGGAGAGACAGAATGGGGTAAACTATCCCATTTATAAGAGGTATGGAAAAATGGTTAGAATGGAGGGGAAGAACAGGAAGGCAAAAGCGAATGAGGCAACCTTATTCTCATTTGACTCAGGGAGGGAATGACAGAAACACAAAATAGGGTATCTCACCCTCCAGGAGAGTAGGGGGGAAGGGGATGAGAGGGGGCATGATGGAAGCGAGGGCAGCCTGGGTGGAGCGAAGTTGGAAGCACCCTCTTTTGAAAAGTGACAGGATCAATGCAGAGAATAGAAAAAGTGGGAGGTGGGATAGGAGGGAAGGAAATATAGTCACTCTTTTACAATATATCTACTATGGTAAAGTTTTGCATAGCTGCACATGTAGAACCTGTACTGAATTGCTTATCCTCACAGTAGGGGTGGGTGACAAGGGAGGAAGGGAATGAAGCTTGAATTCAAAGTTTTAAAATCAAATGTTTATACACACACACACAGACACACACACACACACACACACACACACACACACACACACACATATATATATATAAATATAATTATTAATACTATTTTACATGTAATTGGGAATTAAGATATATAGGCTCTGGGGCATAGAGATCCGCCATGCCCTACTGGAAAAATCAAAGGGGGTATGGAAGAAGATATCTGACAGAGCAGATTGAAGGAGGGGATGTGGGACCACTATTTTGGGATGGGGTAGAGGAAAAATGGGGAGAAAATTTTTAACTCAAAATCTGGCAGAAATGATTATATAAACCAGAAGTTAATAAAGCATTTGGAAAGGAAAAATAAAATAAAATTAAATTAAAAGAGTAAAAAAAAAACCTTGGATATAAATTCTACAGTCATTTCTGGAAGACTTTCAAAAAACATTATGAGTCTATCCAGAAAGAAGTCAAGGGCATTGCAGAATATTTGATGGGACCCTCAAGAAAGATACATGACTAATAACAATAGAACAAAGAGTTACAACTTCACAGTGCTGCAAAAAAGTGTTAACAGACACTTAGTAGTCTTGAATAGACTAAGTTGTCTTCTTAAAAATTTGGTGTTTTATGGGATATGATAGAGCAGAAGGTAATAAATATAAGTGGTACTTATTTCTCTTGAATTACCATGAATTAATTAGTTGTGCCTGTGTTTGTATCTCACAGGGAAAATGGTACTTACTGTGGTTACAAGCTAGATAAAGAAGAAGAAAACAAACCTGATAGCTTTTTTTTTAATGAGAAATTCATATCCCAATATTTTTTCAAGGTATATTTTCATCTGCACTGAACACACATATAGGCAAACACCTTTGTATGAATTTCAATAGCCAGATTATTTCAGTGGAAATGTAATCCATATGTTTTTACTAATTTCCATTTCAGTCAAAAAATATTTTTATAACTAAAAATGTTATTAGTCTCCTCTTTGTTCTCTTCCTCCTCACTGTCTTCCTCAAACCTTATTTTCCTGTTTCTCCTGTCTTCCTCGTCTTCCTCCTCCTCCTCGTCCTCCTCCTCCTCCTCCTCTTCTTCTTCTTCTTCTTCTTCTTCTTCTTCTTCTTCTTCTTCTTC
>NW_027185889.1:2908438-2921479 GCF_028583685.1 Petaurus breviceps papuanus | reverse complement strand
CTTCTTCTTCTTCTTCTTCTTCTTCTTCTTCTTCTTCTTCTTCTTCTCTTTCTCCTCCTATTCCTCCTCCTTTTCTTCCTCCTCTTCCTCCTCCTCCTCTTCTCTTCCTCCTCTTCCTCTTCTTCCTCCTCATCTTCCTCTTGCTCCTCCTCTTTCTTTTCTTAATCATTTTGTACTCCATCTTTGTGTTCATTTTCTTTCTAATCAGTGCTTTTGTATTTGTTACACATTCAGAAAGATACCTGTTATGAAAAGTAAAGACTACTGATATCTTCAAAGATTTAAAGTGTTCTACAATTTTTGGACCTCACAAATATTAGTGGGTATATATTGTAATTCATTCTCTCCCAAAATCTCTATGTAAAAACATCTATTTAACCTTAACTCCTCTGGTATCATTCTGAATAGAGAGGATGCTTACTTAAAACATATGATGGGTGAACCAAACAAACAAACACAAGGCACCATAAGGTGGGGGGTTGGGGTGGATTTATAAATGCCTAATTCAAGATTGGGACAGTCTTTTTAAAAGAAATAAAGACCCAGGACATTTTCCCTTAATTTATTAAATTATTTATTTTTAGTTTTCAGAATTCACTTTCATAAGTTTTAAATTCCCCTTCTCCTCTCCTTCCTCCCCAATACAGTTTGCAATCTGATATGGGCTCAACACATACATTCCTCTTAAACACATTTTCACATTAGACATGTTGTATAGAAAATTAAAATGAATGGGCAAAACCATTAGAAGAAAAAACAAAAACAAAAGAAAAGAAAAAGAAAACATGCATTCTGACTACATAGTTCTTTGGTCTGGATGTGGCTGGCTTTTTCCATCATGTGTCCTTTAAAATGTTTTTAGGTCTTTGAATTACTTAGAAGGGTCAAGTATCTCAAAATCAGTCTTTAAACATTGTGACTGTTGCTGTGTACAATATTCTCCTGGTTCTACTTCTTCACTCCACATCATTTCATTTTGAGGTTTCTATGAAGTCTGCCTGTTCATCATTTCGTTATAGCACAATAGTATTCCATTACATTCATATACCACAACTTGTTTAGTCATTCCCCAATGTTTTGGCATCCCCTTGATTTCCAGTTCTTGGTCACAACAAAAAGAGTTGCTATAAATTTTTTTGTATATGTAGGTCTTTTTCCCATTTCTTTTTTTAATATATATATTTTTATTTTTTAATTAATTTGTTTCCTTTTAGTTTATAGGATTCAGTTACACAATTCCTTGCGTTTCACATTTTGTCCCTTTCCCCACACTCCCCATGGTGGCATATACTCAAGTATAGGATCTGTAAATACTTCCACATTATACATTAGTCAGGTTATAAAGACAGATTGTATCAGCTGGAATGAAAAATGGTAAAGAGGACATAAAACCAAATAAGAGAAGGAAAAAGATCAGGTATTTTTCTTCCACCTGGATATAAACTCAGTTCTTTCTAGTTCTTTCTCTGGATGCACATATTTCTCTCCATCATGAGTTTTTTTTGGATTGACTTATTTTGACTTATTTGGATTGACACTGCATTGCTGAGAGAAATCCACTGTATCAAAGTTGGTCATCACACCTACATTGTGTTTGCAATTGTGTACAAATTTCTCCTGGTCCTACTCTTCTCACTCAGCATCAGTTTGTATAACCCTCTCCAGGTAAATATGAAGACCATCTGCTCCTCGTTTCTTATAGCACAATAGTATTCCATAACATGCATATACCACAACTTGCTCAGCAATTCCCCAATTGATGGACACACCCTTAATTGCCAATTCTTTGCCACCACAAAAAGAGCTGCTATAAACATTTTTGTACATATGGGTCTTTCTCCCACTTCTATGATCTCTTTGGGATATAACCCTAGGAGTGGTATTGCTGGATTAAAGGGTATGAAAGTACTTATAGCCCTTGAGGCATCGTTACAGATTGCTCTCCAGAAAGGTTGGATCATTTCACAACTCCACCAGCAATGCATTAGTGTTCCAATTTGCCCACATCCTCTCCAACATTTATCGTTTTCCTGTTTTGTCATCTTAGCCAATATGACTGATGAGATGTGGTACCTCAGAGTTGTTTTGATTTGCATTTCTCTGATCAATAGTGAATTAGAGCATTACTTCATGTGCTTATAGATATATTTAATTTCTTTCTCTGAAAATTGCCTGTTCATATCCTTTGACCATTTATCAATTGGGGAATGACTTGTGTTCTTATAAATTTGACTCAATTCTCTGTATATTTTAGAAATGAATCCTTTGTCAGAGACATAGGTTGTAAAGATTCTTTCCCAATTTCCCACCTACCTCTTAATCTTGTTTACATTAGCTTTGTTTGTACAGAAGCTTTTCAATTTCATGTAGTCAAAATTATCCATTTTACATTTTATAATGTTCTCTAATTCTTGTTTAGTCATAAAGTCTTTCCCTCTCCACAAGTCTGACAGGTAAACTATTCCTTGTTTTCCAAGAGTGCTTACAGTATCAACCTTTATACCTAGATCATGCACCCATTTAGACTTGATTTTGGTATAATGGTCTATGTCCAGTTTCTGCCATACTATATTCCAGTTTTCCCAGCAGGTTTTGTCAAATAGTGAGTTCTTATCCTGAAAACCAGGTTCTGGGGGTTTATCAAACAATAGATTACTATAGGCATTGACTTCTGAATCTCATGTGCCTAATTTATTCCATTGATCCACTCCTCTATTCCTCAGCCAGTGCCAAGTAGTTTTGATGACGGCTGCTTTATAATACAGATTGAAATCTGGTATAGCTAGTCCACCTTCCCTAGCATTTCTTTTCATTAATTCCCTTGATATTCTCGACCCTTTGTTCTGCCAAATGAATTTTGATACTATTTTTTCTAGCTCTATGAAGTAGTATTTTGGTAAATTAATTGGTATGGCACTAAATATATAATTTAATTTAGGTAAAATTGTCATTTTTATTACATTAGCTTGTCCCAGCCACAAGCAATTGATATTTTTCCAATTAGTTAGTTCTGACATTATGTGTGTGAAAAGTGTTTTGTAGTTGTGGTCATATTGGTCCTGGGTTTGTTTTGGCAGGTAGGTTCCCTAATATTTTATAATGTCTACAGTAACTTCAAATGGGATTTCTCTTTCTATCTCTTGCTACTGAATTTCATTGGAAATATATAGGAATGCCAAGGATTTATGTGGGTTTATTTTATATCCTGAAAATTTGCCAAATTTACTTATTGTCTCAAGTAGTTTTTTACTTGATTCTCTAGGACTCTCTAAGTATATTATCATATCATCTGTAAGGAGTGATAGCTTGGTCTCTTCTTTGCCTAATTTGATTCCTTTGATTTCTTTTTCTTCTCTAATTACTACTGCTAACATTTCTACTACCAGATTGAATAAGAGGGGTGATAGTGGACACCCTTGATTCACCCCTGATCTTATGGGAAATGCTTCTAGCTTCTCCCCATTACATATAATACTTGCTGATGGCTTTAAATAGATGCTACCTATCATTTTAAGGAAGGCTCCATTTATCCCTATACTTTCTAATGGTTTTAATAGGAATGGATGTTGTATTGTCGAAAGCCTTTTCTGCATCTATTGAGATGATCATGTGAATTCTGCTACGTTTATTGTTGATATGATCAATTATCCTGATGTTTTTCCTAATATTAAACCATCCTTGCATTCCTGAAATAAAACCTACCTGATCAAAGTGTATTATTCTTTTTTTTTAAAGCAATCGGGGTTAAGCAACTTGCTCAAGATTACATGGCCAGTTATTATTTCTGGGTGTGGTGCTAAGTATCTGAACCCAGAATCATTTGTTTCCATTTGGTTGATTCTAGTTTTTAGCAAATCATTTTCCTTGGGTATTTTTTGGAGCTCCTTTTCCACATCATACACTTTTCTTTTTATAGAGATGTTTTCCTCATTATAATGCTTTTTTCTAGTTCTGCTATTTTGGTTTTGAGATAATTATTCATTTTGTGTTATATCTCTCATCCGGTTTCAAAGCTCCTTTTGATCTCATCTAGGAGAGTCTTCTATGCTTTTTTCCCATTTCTATCATCTCTTTCGGATACAGTCCTCGAAGTGGTATTTTTGAGTCAAAGTGTATGCACTTTTTATAGCCCTTTAGACATAGTACAAAATTGCTGTCCACAATGGTTAAATCAGCTGAAAGTTTCACCAACAATGAATGTGTTTCAATATGCCTACATCCTCTCCAACATGTATCATTTTCCTGTTTTGCCATGTTAGCCAATGTGATATGTGTGATGTGGTAACTCGGAGTTGTTTTTATTTGCATCTCCCTAGTCAATAGTGATTTAAAGCATTTTTATATGACTATAAACAGCGTTACTTTCTTCATCAGATACCTGCTTGTTTAGACTTGTATTCTTGTAAATTTAACTCAGTTCTATATATGTTTTAGAAATAAGACTTTTATCAGAGACAGTAGCTGTAAAATTATTTTCCCAGTTTTCTGCTTCCCACAATCTTGGTTATATTGGCTTTGTGCAAAAACTTTTCAATTTAATATAATCAAAATTATCCATTTTGTATTTCATAATGTCCACTCTTTCCTGTTTGATCACAAATTCCTCTATTTCCATTAGTCTGACAGATGAACTATTCTTTGTTCACCTAATTTGTTCATAATATCAGCCTTTATACCTAAATCATGTACCCATTTGGACTTTATTCTGGTTTGTGGTATCAGATGTCCATCTACACCCAGTTTATGTCATATTATTTTCCATTTTTTCCCAGCGGTTTTTATCAAACAGTTTTTTTTTTCTTATCCCAGAAACTGGGGTCTTTGGGTTTATCAAAGTAGATTGCTCCAATCATTGACTGCTGTGTCTTGTGTACCTAATCTATTCCACTGATCAACACCTTTATTTTTTTAGTCAGTATCAAGTGGTTTTGAGGATTGCTGCTTAATAATATAATCTAAAATCTAGTATGGCTACACCACCTTCCCTAGAATTTCTTTTCATTAATTCCCTTGATGTTCTGGAATTTTTGTTCTTCCAGATGAATTTTGATATCATTTTTTTCTATTTCTGTAATTTTTGGTAGTTTGGCCAGTGCGGCAAAATGTCAGATATTTTTATGTGAATTACATAATAAGTGGTTTTTCTCTCCTCTCCGTCCTTCTAATGAAGACTGAAATCAAGTGACTAGAAAAGAAAGTATCATTTAGTTTGTTTAATCATTTCACTAAAAGTGATCATAAATGAAGAAAAGAACTTATAACTCTGATAAATTCACTCTATTTGGATTGTCATGCCAAGTAATTTGTTAGTGAATCCACTTCAGAGACTGAATTACCCAGATAAACTTTTATATTGATAAAATGAACTGAGAATAATCATTTCTACTCTTTTTAATTTTGCTGTCTACACTGCACATATGAACACATGAAAGAAAATGGGCAAATATGCATGAAAAAGTTGAATCCTAGTTCTTAATATGCACAACTTGCTAAATCTCATAAACTTGATTAAGGCTCATCTCATGTGTCCAGCTAATTTCTGCAATGCATTATGTATTGTCAACTCATATTTGCAAAACAATACTACTCAGTGTGATGTCTTAATATAATACTTGAAAATTACAATGTATGTGCATAATTTTCACAACATTAAGTGCATGATTTAGGTAAAAATTTGGCCTAGAATTGAAAAAAAAAACTTGGGTTCAAATCCTGATCCTTACACTAGTTTTGTGATCTTATACAAGTCATTTACCTTCAGTGTGGTTCAGATAAAAGATGTAGAAGTTTAAAGGATTTCAGTGGTGATTATTTCAATTCCCTCATTTCAGAAATGAGGAGATTGAAGCCGAGGGTGGTTAATTGGTTTGTGCTAGATCACACAAATGTTGATGGCACCATAGAATGAGTATGAACCTTTCATGTCCTCTAACTCCAGATGCAGTGTTCTTGCCACAGTAAGTGAACCTAATTTATTCTAATTGAGTGCATTACCATACCAAGTTTTTGATACACAAATGAAATCACAGATCTTCCCTTATCTTCACAAATAATTTAGAAGCTTACCCATTGATGTAGTAACCCTATTGATTAATCATCTGATTTTATTCTAAACATTCCATTTACCCCTACCAAGACCAATTTTTTTCATTAGAATTCAGCTACAATGAACAACAGTGAACTCCTTGATTTTTCTAAAGCATTTTATTAACTGTAGGCTATCTGCTTTCTTATTTCTTGTTCCTTGAACAAGAATAATTACTGCGAATCCTTCCACTGATATAACTTCTAGCTATTTATGCTGTGTATTGCATTCTTCTTAACAAAACAAAGTGTAGGAAGTAAGTATGATTATCTTGGATGTTCAAAATTTCATGCTATAACTGTCAGCTATATTAATTTCAAGCCAAAACACCTGAAATTTAAAACTAACTCCTCATTCAAGTAAGAGTCTATAAGCACGAGATAAATAATTCTCCCAGGGCAGGTTTTTTCTAAAAAAATAATAATGTAAAGTTCATCTTATATACTGCCACAAATTCAATGATACTTTAATACAGCTGCTTAAGTTTTTCCAAACTACCTAATTGCAAACAGAAGTTGCCGGTGTCTTATATAAGAGAATGGGAAAGGGCATTATTACTCTTTCCAAAGACTTGAGTTCCTGTGACTCACAACTGAATTTCTTTCTCAAATCAAAGAAGAACAAGTGTACTTCATCATAATTTTTATCTCAACAGTAAACAAAGTTTAAGGAAAGGAAGAAAGTAATTTTAATAATAGACAGTACTGGATTTTGGACTATAGAATAAATATTTGTCAGGCAACTAATGCAGATTTCATGGAATAAACAATGACCACTAAACCCAGATGGGAATATCTACCAAAAAGAGAATATTTCAATTTTAATTTCATTTTTGAAAGTCAGATTTTAGGGGGCTAAAAGCTATGTGACTGGTAAAAATAAAAATTCACAAAGTATTCCAAAATAGACACTCTCAGAATGGTACTTAAAATAGATATTTCCAGAATGGTGTTCAATTATTTTGCTATTTCCAATAAGCACCAGAATGACTGGGAACTGAAAGTTGATTTTCATCGTGACAAATATCATAGAAATCCATTCATTGCCTTTTGTGCTGGGTTGGTTTAAGAGAGACCCAAGATGCTGGCATATGGATTCACAAAGAAAAATACAAAGAACTCTTTTTTTAAATAGTCTGGACTTCTGTTGAGGTTCAACCTCATTCATTGATTAACTCAGAATCAAAACATCAAAGATGAAGCAAGGATATTAGAAACCATACATCCAAAATCTCTCAGTTTATAGAAGAACATGAACCTGACAGAAGTAAAAAATTAACATAAAAATGAGCACCAAAACATGAACTTTGAACAAATTCTCTTGAATCCTAAGGCAGTGCTTTTGCCGTCATACAATGTGGCCTTTGACAAAGATTTATTTTTAAGGATAATAGATCAAGAGTGAGAAGGACCCCAAAGGTCATAATGTCCAATCTTCTAATTTTATGGATGGGAAATGTAAGGCTATGTGGTTTCTTTAAGGTCACACAGATAGTAAGCAGCTGAGGGGTATGTTAACTAACTCTATCATTTGATTTCAGAATGAATTTTATTTTCCCCTATACACCCAAAGAATTTTCCTGGAAGGAAAATTGAGCAGCCAGCTCAAAGAGACTCTCAAGAACCTATGGTTATATTTTCAGTGTCAGCATGTGCATTTTGGAAATCGACAAAAACTATAAGTCAAAGCTTGGCTTATTGTTCTGTCCTTGTCTAGACTTAGGAATATGGTGGGGAAAATGTTAATAATGAAGATTAAGTTATAAAGTGTGTTAAAATGTAGTGTTTTGGAGATCTATTTGCTAAAATATTTAATAGTACACAACTGCTCTATGGTATCCATAAATATTTCTGTAGATCTGTGGTCTCATCAATGTCCACACTGATATATGTCCAATAATTTCCACCATTATCCATCAATATGTTCTCATTTTGTGGAACTTTTGTTCACATTCTCTTGTAAATCACATGGGGTCCAATTCCTTTTTTTTATTTGAGTCCACAAATATTTTTTTGTAATTTTTCCAATGTATTTATTTTTAGATTTCAGCATTTATTTCTACATGATTTTGAGTTATGAATATTTCTCTCCATCTTTCCCCTAGCCCCTACACCAAAATAGCTAGCCTGCTGAATACCCCTTTCCCCAATATGTTCTCTCTTATATCCTGCCTCATTCCCCCCCCCCCCTAACTTTTTATTAAGGCAACCCTGGTACCTGTATATCTTATTTCCCAGTTGCATGTTAAACAACAACAGTTTTTTTATATACACATTTGTTTCTAAAACTTTGAGTTCCAGATTTTTTTCCCTTCTTCTCTCCTCATCCACCCTCACTGATAGTTCTTATTCTTCATTAGGCAAAGAGGACCTATGACTTCATGTAGGTTATGTCTTGACTAACACATGAACTGTATTTAAGTTAGATAGAGCTGTGGAAATTAATTGACCTCACTCTCTTCTCCACAGTCATCAGAGTCCAGTGGATAGACAAAAGTCAGGATGACTGGAGATGACCCAGGCTGTAGTTTTCCATTGTCTCCAGATAGGTAGGGTTGGCATAACCTTTTTTTGTGACTTTTCAGAGCTAGTTCTGTGGTTGTGTAGGTTTTGTTGCTTACAAGGTGGTATTATGTAGGGGAGGTATGGCTGTTGTTCTCATCAGTGCTCTAGTTTTTTCTCAGGAAGTGACCTTATTCCCTTCTTTCCTACAGCCACAATTGATACTGCTTTCCTCTGTCTTGGAATTGAATCCAAGGTCCCTGCTCCCTTGTGAGCAACCAGAAGAACCATTTTCCAAACTGGAATTACAACCATGGCCCCTGTTCCCTTGAAACCACAAGTGCTAATGTTCATTTTGGACCTGGGACTGTGACACAGACCTGTGTATGGACAATGCAACGGGGTCCTGAAATCAGTGAAGGGACTGAGTGCTGCTGCCACCAGTGCAGTCACCTTCAAGGCCCACTGAGTCCTGTGCTGTGAGGTCTGTGTTGTACTCCGGGATCAACCACCACCCCAGTGAGACAGACTTTTCCTGCTTACCTAAGTTGCTTTTTTAGCAGGCAAATTGTTTCACCCAAAATTGTGTTGTCTCTTTAGCTCCAGAATTCAATTTGCTGCATTATTTTGGAGCTTTTTGGAAGGGAATTTGGTTGAGCTCAGCAGAGTTCTTTTTCTCCCTACCATCTGGGTTCCACCTTTGTCAACTAACCACTTTTAGAGGGAATTCCCAGAGAAGGAAATTTCTTTGATCACTGTAGGTTGACATTTTCACCAAAGCTTATTTTTTTGAGGGAGATGTAATATAGTTGCATTATTTTATTTTAAAAACTTATTTTAACATTAAAAAAATATCTCTTGCCCTTCAGCCTTTTGCCCACCCGTAAAGAAGGCAGATATGTCATCATTTATTCATATATCGTAAATTATTTATGTGAAGTTGGTAAAGTATATTTCTATATTAACCATGTTCTAAAGAAAAAAAAGAGCAAGAAAAATAAAGTCAAAAGAGTATACTTTATTCTGCACCCAGAGCTCATCAGTTGTCTGTAGAGGTGGATAGCATTTTTCATCAATGATCCTTTAGAATTATCATGGATCATTGTCCCAATCAAAGTAGATAAATCTTTCATAGTTGATCATGTTTACAAAATTTCTGTTACTGTGTGTAATGTTCTCCTGGTTCTGCTCACACCAGTATGCAGGAAGTAGGGGGAAAGCACCAAACATTTTTGCTTCATGTATGCGACAAAAAAAATATCGCTTTGATAAATAGCAAAATTCACTCTAAGTGATAATTTTGGAAGCTGTCATAATTGACAGCATTCAACACTTCTATGTATAATTTGTTCTTTATTATTCATAGTTATGAATGTGTAATTAACAAAAGAAGAGAATAAAAGTCCTTAAATGTCAAATTTTCCATGGGAAAATCTTTTAATTTTGTGGCATGCTTAATATAATTTTTACCATCCCAATTCATCTATAATTTCTACATAATAACACAAAATTTAATAAAGGTACTATATATCTAGATGTATATCTAGATTTATCTGTCTGTCTATCTGAGCATTATGGATTGGTTCCATGAATATTTTATTTTATGGAGAAAACAACAATGGAGTCTCTTTGTTTCCACACTGGATTGCTTAGTAACCTGTCTAAATTGCTTAAGTTCTCAATGGTTTTTAACAACCAGAATGAAGAATCAGGATTCAAATTGGGTAACATAGCTAAACATGATTTTTTTTTACATGGATTTTTACGGATTTACTGAAGTGCATTTAGAAAGAAAAAATGGGAAGGATTATGAATTTAAGAAGAGTGTTCATTATGCATTAATAACATGGAGTGGAGAAAAACTAGGTTTCTATATGCTGTATAGATTTGGAGACTGAAAACTGAAAATTAATTATCAATTAATGAATTTTCCCTTACTTTGGGCAAAACGTCATATAGTCAACTTGGATCTAGGATATGTATGTGCTAACATATATTCACTGTGATGGTCTATTATTTCATCAATGTGGGTAATCCCTCAAACAGTACAGATTATAACCTTTCTACACTTTCTAATATATTCATCTGTGGTCTAAAGCAACCCATACTTTTTTTCCAGAAGGCCCACCTAATGTTCTGGGGACCTCCCTCTAAATCTCTTGCCACTACATGTATATCTGTGCACCACATGGCCCATCCATTGCTCTTTCCTCACTTGTGTTATATGACTGGACCACCCAATTTTTCTGTTTTACTCAGTGTCTCTAATGACATCCTTTATGCTGATTCTCCCACACAAATTTCTAGTGGTAATATGTCGCAGCCTACTTACTTTCACCATATGCATCTCCATTGCTCTTTGGGCACCCTGAATCTTTAATTCTTTGCAGACTGTGGGATTCCATGGCTCTCAGCCATTAGCAACAATGGAAGAATATTTCTGTTAAAAATGGCCTTTGATTCAGGACAAAGCTTGGAATCATGAGCAACACTGTGTGAATTCCCAAAGATAATATAACCAGCTGCACCCATCTTGGTCAATTGGGGACCAAGCTCATTGTCCATTTCTATATGAAATAAATTATATTGACATATAAACTATCTGGATTATCTGTCCAGTTGAATACCATAATCTAAACTAGAGGTTGGAAAACTATAGCCAGTGGCCAAATCCTTCCCCCTCTCTGTTTTGTACCAGTGTGACAGCACTAAGAATTACCTTTTGTATTTACAGTATAAAAATAAATTCTTAGCTCAAAGGGAGTACTACAACAGACTGTGGAGAGTCTTTGGTTTTTGGGCTGCAGTTCGTCCACCCTTGGTCTACAAAGTAAACATTCTGTATCCAAAATATTTTCGTTTTTGTTTGTTTGTTTTTATATAGAGTCTGACTTAGGACAAGTAGGTAGCACAGTGAATAGAGTGACAGGCCTGATGTCAGGAAGATGTAGGTTCAAATCTGACTCATACTACTCATGTGACTATGAGACATTCAGACATTTACCATCTGTGTGACTCTGGGAAAGTTATTTAACTCTACCTCAGCTTCCTCATCTGTAGAATAATCTAGAGAAGGAAATTACAAACTGCTTTAGTATCTTTACCAAGAAAGCCCTAAAAAGAAGAGTTAGACATAGCTGAAAACTCCTAAATAATAACTAGAGTTAGACTTAATTTTTTTGAGTGACCATGAGTCTCATTTGTGAGGATCTGCAAAGTTCTGTGGGGAAAAAGAGAAATAAAGTTATAATATTATTTAATGTAATCAGTGTCATGTCATCTGAAAACAAGACCATCTAGATTATCAATGTAAAATTGTCACATTATGAATAAATCAGGCAACCAAGGACCATTTATTATGTACCTACCTATGTACCATACCTTGCAAAAGCACTGGGAATATAATTACAAAAATACAGCATTCCCAGCCCTCAAGGATTTGGCACATCAATGAAGGAGAAGGTATATCCATATAACTAACATATAGAATAAACACAATTGTTTTGGGAGGGAAGGCACTAATAGAGTGGAGGATGAGGGAAATTTCATAGAGAAAACAAATCATGAACGAAGTCTTAAAGGAAATAAGGGATTCTGTGCAGCAGAGGGAAAATAGAGAATGTATCATAGGCATGGGGGAGATCTGGTTTGAGGTCATGGAAATGGAAGATGAAATGTCAAGTGTCATAGAAAAAAAATGACAGTTTGCCTGGATTATAGAGGGCAAAAAGGTCAGCAGTATATTATGATTTTGGAAAGATATGCTTGAACTAGTGTATGGATGATTTTATAAGCTAGAGATTTTTCCACTTTATACTAGAAATAAAAGGAAGCCACAAAGTTTATGGAGTTCAAAAATGATGTATGGATAAGAGAGTGGAAACATTTTTGTCAGAGAAACCAATTAGGAGGCTATAGGGAGTTATTTGATTTGTACTAATCAGTGGATAATATCTATGAGAGTGGCAAACATTTCTTGAAAGTCATGTCAATAGAATTAACTTTGTTCAATAACTATGATTACCGATTTTGATCAAGGGCATAACTTAAGGAATTTCTAAAAGTATAATAAAAGTCATTTCAGAGGCAAAGCAACAGGTTCATGTGCTGTTTAGGTGTATTGTATTCCATCTGAAAGCTCTCATTTGTCATCCTAGAAAAAGATAATATATTTTAATTCCTGTGTTTAAAAACAAAAGTAGAATTTTAGGCTTCTTCCTCAGATAGCTACAAGTTTTGTGACCTTGGATAAGTCAATCAAGTCCCATATATTCCAGTTGGCTTTATCTATAGAATGAGAAGTTTCAAATAGCCTCTGAGGGCTTGTTCAGTTCTGGATTTCTGATAAAATAATTCCAAGAAATTGGTACATTAAATATAGATAAATAGATGGATGGATGGATAGATAGATAGATAGATAGATAGATAGATAGATAGATAGATAGATAGATAGAT